>NC_138177.1:74096508-74585114 GCF_964165515.1 Mesoplodon bidens | reverse complement strand
CCCACTGACTAGCCCAGGAGTACGAGGTTCCCTGAGGAGTCAATTCCTTCCTCTGCCAGAGGGTGTCGCTCTCCCGTCTAACTGGAAGCTCCCTTGGGTGGGCTTATATCCTCCCTCAGACTAGGGGCTCTCACCGGGTAGGGAATGTGTGTCCCCTCATACTGGAGGCCCCTGAGCAGCGGTGCTGGCTCTATGCAGACAGGGCATGGGTAGGGTGAAAGCAACCGAACACCCTCCCCACCAAGAAGCGTCCTATTGGGACTGGAATTAAAGAAATTAAAAGCCCAGCACCCTGGGATCAGGGGAGGAATCTAAGACCAAGGACAGACCTCGGAGGTCATCTTTTCCATGGCTCTGCCTCTGAGAATGGTCACACCACCCCAGGAGGGTTAAGCGGGTCCGAGGGTGAAGCCAGAGGAGCTGGCACCAGAAGCGAGAAGAGCCCCGGGCCCATCCTGCCAGCCCTGCCTTCGGGAGGTAGGAGAAGACAGGAAGAAGCAGTGGGCAGGAACCCAGGCGGGCCCACGTGCTCGAGATCCCTGGCTCTTGTTCCTCAGTCCTGCTGGAATCCAGGACTTTGCAAAACAACAAAAACAAAACCCAAACAAACTCAGGATCCTCCTTAAAGCACCCATCCCACCCTCACCCGCCCCACACACGCTTCATACTCCTGGGCCTAAAGCCCCAAGAAGTGCCTCTAGACTGAGAGCCAGACTGTGAGACCCAAGAGGGAGCCTCAGAGTAACCCCTAAACACCACAGAGGAACCTGGAAAAGGCCTCAGTCTGACACTTCACAGGAGGCCCCCCCAGATGCAGAGACCCACAGAGGCCCCAGGCCTCTTCCACCAAGGGAGCCAGAAGGAGACAGAGATCAAGACAAAGGGACAGATGGCACAAAGTAGCACAACACTGTAAATCAACTATGCTCCAATAAAAATTAATTTAAAAAAAAAGACAAAGGGACAAAGGTAGAGACCCATGGGGGTCGGCCACACCCAGCCCTCAGCCGGACAGAGGTACTCACCAGACATGATAGCAGAGAGACAAGCCAGAAGGAAAGCAAAGGGCCAGGTGCCCAGGGTGGGGATTTATATGCCAGCCCCACTGGCCCCCAACATTGTATTTTAAGGAAAACAAACCTGCCCTAACCTGATCCTGCCAAAGCCTGGTCTCCTGCCACTCCCAGCCCCGTCTGTCCCAGAGACTGCCAGGGGCACCACCAGCTGGCCAGCTCAGCTCAGGGAGAGCTCTAGGCTGGCCAAGGACAGCCCCTCTCCCAGCCCCACCCAGGCCACAGAGGGGAGTGGGAGATGTCATGGGGTAGGGGTAGCCTGGGCCCAGGGCAGGGGAGACAGCCCCTGTTTGCAGGGCCTGGTGACTCAGGCCAGGCTTTGTTCTCATGACCCACGCCTGTGAGTCACAGCTCACTGGTATGTCAGTGGCTGCAGGTGACCGCTGGGACTGCACAGGCCTGTGTATGTGTGCTGGAGAAGCCAGAAGGCAGCTGGCGGTGGGGGGTGGGGGGGCGGGCATCAGGAAGAAGAGGGCAGGGGTCACCTCAGGGAATGAGGGAGACAAAGTCACTGTTTTGGTTTAATATTTATTTATTTATTTGGCTGCACTGGGTCTTAGTTGCGGCATGTGGGATCTAGTCCCCTGACCAGGGATCGAACGTGGGCCCCCTGCATTAGGAGCGTGGAGTCTTAGCCACTGGACCACCAGGGAAGTCCCCAAAGTTACTTTTAATAGCCGGCACCAGAATACCTTTCAACGATGTAACAAGGAAAGTGGGTGTGCTTAAACATACCTGGAAAGGGCCCCTTTGGGTAGGAGGGGGCCTGGCAGGAGGCGGGAAGGCAGTGAGAGGTGGAGACGGCTCTGTTATAGTCAGCTGGGGTGAGCAGCAGTCTGTGGTGTGTAAGGACGCCCCGGGAGGGTTGAAGGGAGAGGAGAAAACTCGGACCTCCTGCAGGTTGGGAGGTGGGCAGGTGACGAGGGGTCAGACAGCTCCCCAAGCCCGGTGGCCAGGCCTGGGTGAGGCCACAGCCTCCCTCACCCCACTCCTCCAGGCTCCTCCCCAGAGAAAGGCAAACACTGAGGCCTTTCAGGACCCAGCCCAGGGAAGGGCCTTTCAGAGAAGAGCGGGCTTCACGCTGCCCCTTCCCAGGCCCCCGTCGCCTACTGCCCCAATCCAGTCCCGGCACCGCACTTCCTGTGGGCCCAGCTCCCCGCCCCCCTCCAGATGTCCACCAGCTTCTTTCCCCTCCCCCAGCACCCCTAGTCCTAGTTGACTCACCCGTGGTTCCAGGCCCAGATGCCCAGGCAATGACTCAGCGGCACCGCCCTCCTCTCCCAGGGCCAGGGCAGCCGCAGTCCCAGGGCAGTAGGCTGAAATCCCAACCCAGCTTGGGAGGAGAGAGCACTGGCACAGACACCCCGCATCAGGCCCACCCGGGGAGTTTTGGATCATGATACCACAGAGAAGCTCAGACTGAGCACCCACAGAGGATCAGACATCAAGCCAGGCTGCTGTCTTCCTGCAGGCCACCGTGGGACTTGGAGGCAACCTGAGCGGCGTAGATGAAGTCAATCCTTGGGGTCCCCAGCATCCTCTCCTACACCTTTGCAAACCACCCAGTGTCCCTCCTCCCCAAGGCACTTGGACCCCTCATACTACTGCTCTTCCCCATCAAAACCTACTTCAGGGCTTCCCTGGTGGCGCAGTGGTTGAGAGTCCGCCTGCCGATGCTGGGGACACAGGTTCGTGCCCTGGTCTGGGAAGATCCAACATGCTGCGGAGCGGCTGGGCCTGTGAGCCATGGCCGCTGAGCCTGCGCATCCGGAGCCTGCGCATCTGGAGCCTGTGCTCCGCAACGGGAGAGGCCGCAACAGTGAGAGGCCCACGTACCACAAAAAAAAAAAAAAAAAAACCTACTTCAGGCCGAGCCTGGAATAAAAGTTGTTCACCCTGAGGTTAAAGACCACTGGGGTGCAGTGCATTGCTTTTTACAGCACTTCTTCCATTTTAACTGAGGACTTCAGCAGATGCCACTTCTGCTCAGAAACTGCAGTGGTGTCCCCATGGCTCTTGCTGGCAGTGAAGTGCTTCAGGCTTTGACCCCCACCTGCATTCCTACCTCCCCTGCCTATCCCCTAACTGCCTGCTCACTGTACCTGAGCACATGGGGGTACGTGCACCTGGGGTGGCCAAGACTCTGTTCATGTTCATCCTTCTGCTCAGAAAGTACCCACGCACCACACCCCTTCCGGCTGAAATCCCACCTATCTTTCAAAGGCCGGTTTAATGCCCCTGACCTCACAGAGCCTGCCCCCGACTCTGACTCTACTTGCTCTGTCCCACACCAAGCACTCCTTTTGTCCTGTGTGCTCAGAGCATTCTGCTCTCCATTGAATCACTCGTGTGCTTGTCTGCTCTCGCCCTCACTCCCAAATGATGAGCTCACAGGGCAGGGACTGCATGAGCAAAGGGTCTTGCCCACACCAGGTGCTAAATGGGAGTTTATGGGGGGTGGAGTGCTGGGGGCAGTATTTAGGAGCCAGGGGGCCTTCCCACCTCCCCAGATCACATCACTGATTATGCTACCCAATCATAACTTCTCCTCTGGATCCCAGGAGTGGAACTGAGACACTGGGTTGGAAAACGGAGCTTCAGAGAGCTCTGAACCCCTGAGAAGTGACTGCAGGAAAGATCACGCTCGGGGACCCAGTGAGGGAAGGCGCAGAGCAAACTCCCCAGCGGGCAGGGATGGAGACGGGAGGCAGTCAGACCGGAAACTGGGGGAAAAGGTCTGAGAAAAATAGAGTCACAGAAACAAAGGGACCGTGAGGGAAAAGAGAAGAAGACCAGAACGATGAGAGAGAGGGCAAGAGTGCCACTGATTGCTGGGGCACTACCTGGACACCTGTCCTTAAATAGGAACTGAGGCCAGGACAGTGCCCATCAAGGGGCCATATTCCTGAGACTGATGAAAATCACGTAATTTGCCACTAACTTGCTGTGTGATCTAGAGCAATTCTCTCCCCCTCCTGGCAGAACAGGAGGGTTGGATAGACCGACCCCTAGATTCCAGTCCCGCTCTACATTCTCCACTTCTCCATGAAGGCAGAGAAGCCGGGACACAGGCAGGCAGTGGGCACATCCTGGCAGTGACTGTGCCCATGCCCAGACTGGGAAGCTGGGTGTCTGCTTTCCGTCCATTCCCTCGCCCCAGCTCCAGGTGCCAGAGGTTTCCCACCAGCGGCTCCTGGGCTTTGCCTGTCTTGTTTATGCCTCCTGGTGGTTGCAACATGGCATTGCAGGCTGGTCTCTGGGCTCTCCTTTCCCTCCCTCCTGTTGGGGTCTGCCAGTTCTTGCCCTGCCCTGGTCCTGACTCACGCAGGAGTAGGCAGTGCTGATTCATCTCCAGTGAGCCTTCCCACACCCACACCTCTCATACCTGCCTGATGTATGAAGTTTTTCCAGCCCAGGTGGACTTCTAAGATGGAAACTGTACACCTGTAAACTGTTTAAAAGCCACAGGGAGGAGTCAGGAGGGAACTAGATGGCAGAAGTGAGGGGCTGAACACTGCCAAGCTCTGCCAACCCGCCCACTGTCCCGGGGGCAGCTTGGCAGGAAGAGAAATGGTCTTGATGTTGGGGCCCCAGGTTTAAGCCCTGGCTTTCTCCTGACTTACCGTGCGACTTTGGGAGAGTTGCACCAACCTCTGAGCTTACACTTTTTCACTACAAGGATCACTTTTATTCTTCTTCCCCACCCCCCAGCCCCCCACAGATATGCTTTGAGATATTTTCTCTTAACAAACTGCATGAAATAATTATCTACTATTCCCTGACAACTGCTCAGCATGAGAGAACCTGCGTTATCACACTGGGTGTGGGTCATTCTGGATCTGCGGTGTGTAATGCATTTGTCATTCCCTTTGCTGGAGCGGTGCAGACTGACATTATGGGGCACCTGCTCTGTGCTGGGTAACTGTCCGTATATCATCCCATTTAATTTACACAACAATCCCAGGAAATTGGTACAGTCTTACCCCACATTACAAAGGAGAAAACTGAGGTTCAGGGAAGTTTCCCCAAGCTCACACAGTGAATGAGGCATGACTTAAACACAGGTGATCACAATGGTAAACCTCCCCTATAACGTCCAATCATCAAGAATCCCCAAGAGGGGCTTCCCTGGTGGCGCAGTGGTTAAGAATCCGCCTGTCAATGCAGGGAACACGGGTTCGAGCCCTGGTCCTGGAGGATCCAACATGCCGCGGAGCGGCTAGGCCCGTGAGCCACAACTACCGAGCCTGCACTCTAGAGCTGGTGAGCCCCAACTGAGCCGGCGAGCCACAACTACTGAGCCTGTGCGCCTAGAGCCCATGCTCTGCAACAAGAGAAGCCACCACAATGAGAAGCCCACGCAGCAACGAAGACCCAATACAGCTAATCAATCAATTAATCTTAAAAAAAAAAAACTGAGAGTGAAATTTGAAAAAGTACATAAAATAGGCAGCTTTGCAGGGGGAAAAAATATTTTTTAATATATATATATATAATTCACCAAAATTGACTAAGAGAGAGGAAATCTGAAGACCTATAACTATTAAAGAAATTGATCCATAGTATATAAATCCACACAATAATGATAAAAAATAAAACAGATCTGGGCTTCCCTGGTGGCGCAGTGGTTGAGAGTCCACCTGCCGATGCAGGGGACGCGGGTTCGTGCCCCGGTCTGGGAAGATCCCACATGCCGCAGAGCAGCTGAGCCCGTGAGCTATGGCCGCTGAGCCTGCGCGTCCGGAGCCTGTGCTCTGCAACGGGAGAGGCCACAACAGAGAGAGGCCCGCATACCACAAATAAATACATAAATACATACATACATACATACATAAAACAGATCCAAATGATTTTTGCAGGCAAGTTTATCAAATAGCCAAGAAAAAAACTCTTATACAAACTTATATTTCTAGAAAACAGAAAAAAAGGAAAGAGTGCCCAGCTTATTTTATGTGGCAGATACGAAATAAGCTTTGCGGTAAAGACTGCTGGTTGCCCCATTACCTATTCTCTTGTCTCTCAGAGCAAAAGAACCTGTACTTTTAAGTGCAAATAAAGGCTACACTCCCCAGCCTTCCTTGCATCTAGGAGTAGCCACATGACTAAGCTCTGGCCTAGAGAAGTAAACAGAAGTGATGTTACTGAGCAGGACATTATGGAGCCTTCCCCGGACAGACCCCCACCCTGATCCCCCACCCATGTCCTTCTCCTGCCTCTTATTTGTAGAAAAGCTTTGGTCTCAAAGGCCTCCCCTGAGTCACAAAAAGCCGGCTCAAGAGTCAAGGATTGAAAGAATGGGAACTTATAGTAACAAAAGATAGCAGTTTGGCCAGGAGAACTGGTAACAATTTAAACAGGTAGGCCATATGGCAGTCACAGAATCGCTCACTCCTCCCTGAAGGACATAGAGAACAGAATCTGATGCACATTTCTGAGTTGTTTTGCAGATACTAAAACCACCACCAGAGGGAAAAAGCTAACTAGATGGTAACCAGACTATAGCCATGATATAAGCTGCTCCATCTTGAGCAGTACTAAATCTATGGCTTGCCTAATTCCAGAAACTGGCCTCAAGGAAATGGGAACAAATCAACCCTGGAGTTGTAGATTGACTGCTCTTAAAACAATCAAGATGATGCTGACCAGATCACTGCATGACCAGTTTTGAGATGATTGTCAGAGTTGACTGTTACTGTTCGGCACATAGCCCCTGCCTGCACACCCCTGAAACTTCCCAGTTTTTTCCTATAAAATCCTTTTCCCTCTAACTGGCAACTTGGAGATGGTTTGGGGGACACTAGTCCACCATCTTCCCATGTTTCCAGCTTCTTGTATAAAGCATCTTTCTCCACCAACCCTTGTCTCTCGAACATTGACTTCTGAGCCAAATCTGAGTTTGCTTCCAACTCTGGCCAGTAACAGCAAAAGATGCAACTTCTGATTCATGCCCTTAATGGCAGAGAACATGCCGTTCTTTCACTGCTGTTTAGAATGCAGATGAGCCATTTGGACCATACAAACCAGGGATAGCTGAGCAGAACCACCAAACTAACCCTAGATCACAAACCTCCAGATAGTACGTGACAAAGCAGTCAACTTCTTCCTCCTTGCCTCTGCTATTTTTGGTATTTGTTACACACAGCCAAATCTGTGTACTAAGTAAATCACCCTACATGTTAACACCAGAAATGTACCATATGAAAAAGGAAAATTAGAAACCAATCTCAATTATGCTTACAGATACAAAATCCTCAGTAAACTATAAGCAAATGGAATCCATCATTATCCTTAAGAAAAATGCATCATGACTAAGTTGGGTCAACATCATGAATGCAGAGATGGTTTTAACATTAGAAAAAGTATTAATGTAAGTCACCCCATTAACAGATTAAAAATTAAAATTATATGATTATCTCAATAGATGCCAGAATAAATTCAATACCCATTCATAATGAAACTCTTAGTAATCTAGGAATGGAAAGAAATATCTTGACCAACAAAGGGCATCTATCAAAAACCTAGTTCAACTTCATTCTCAATAGTAAATGATTTAAATTATTCTTTTTTTAATATAAATTTATTTATTTATCTATTTTTGGCTGCATTGGGTCTTCGTTGCTGCACGCGGGCTTTCTCTGGTTGCGGCGAGCAAGGGTTACTCTTCGTTGTGGTGTGTAGGCTTCTCACTGTTGTGGCTCCTCTTTTTGCAGAGCATGGGATCTAGGTGTGCAGGCTTCAGTAGTTGTGGCACGTGGGCTCAGTCGTTGTGGCACACGGGCTCTAGAGAGCAGGCTTAGTAGTTGTGGTGCACGGGCTTAGTTGCTCTGTGGCATGTGGGATCTTCCCAGACCAGGGCTTGAACCCATGTCCCCTACATTAGCAGGCAGATTCTTAACCACTGCGCCACCAGGGAAGTCCCTAAATCATTCTTATTAAAGTCAAGAACAAGGAAAGGATTCCCACTATTATCACTTCACTCAACGTTAAACTGAAGAGTATGGCCATTTTTCTTAAGGTCTAAGGATTAGGAAAAAATAACAAGATGATATGATTGTCTCCATGGAAAGACAAGAACTCTGACAGCTGACTACAAACAGTGCAGCATAAAAGCCCTGTTGGAATAAGAAGTGGATGAACATAGGTGTGGGCTGACCTGGAGCAGCAAAGCCCCCTCCTGCAAATCCCCAGAGCTGGAGGATTATGACCTAAAGAGACTGCCTCTTCCCAGAGCTGTGTTTTAAATTAAAGTTTGAAGGCATAGCCCTTCCCAGAATGTTGCCTAGTAGAGTGACAGCAAAGAGAATAGTGACACTAGTTCTCTGGTGTCTTTGGCTGTCCACACTGAGGGCCCCAATACCCATCACCAGATACAATAACTGAGAACAAACCCCACCCCAGCCCAGGAAACATGTACTTACAAGCCAAAATAATCAGAACCTGAGGTGTATAGCTATTATAATGACATACAAAAAAAGAGCAAGCTAAACCATTTGAAGTAGAATTGTTGAAACTGATGAACCAAGAAATTAAAATAAGATAATAAATATCCTCAAAAAGATAAAGAACAACTGATAGAAATAAGAACAAGAGGTCATAAAAAAAGAACCGAGTAGACATATCGAATATAAAAAATATATTTGTTGACATTAAGAACACAACAAGTGGAAAAAATAAAGGATGGATACAGCTAGAGAACAAATGAGTGAACTGGGAGATCAGACTGAGAAAATCTCCCAGAGGGCAGAAGAAAAGATTAAAGAGAGAATATTTCAAAAGGAGCTAAATGACATAGAGAATAAAAGTGTGAGATCAGGACAATAGGATTCTCCAAAGAGAGGAAGAAAAAAAGGTGGGGGAGAATAGCTGAAGAAGTATGGTAATACATTTCTGAGAGTTAGAGAAAGGTGAAAGTTCTCAGCTTGAAACGGCTCACAGAGTGAGGGTAACTAGGAGGGGAAAAAACACATTTAGACTCATACTGAAATTTAAGTATATCAAATCAGATAAAATTCTAAACATCTCCAAAAGAAATACAAAGGAACAAAGTCAAACTGCACCAGACTTCTCAACAGAAACACTAGATGCAAGAGGACAAAGTAGCAGTGTTTTTAAACATTGAAAGAAATCTTACATATAGCCAAATAGTCATTCAAATGTGAGGGTATTAAACCCTGGTGGTCCAGGAGTTGGGACTGCTCTTCCACTGCCTGGGGCCAGGTTCAATCCCTGGTGGGGGAAATAGGATCCCACAAGCAGCCTGGCACAGCCAAAAAAAAAAAAAAAAAATCCTCAGGCATAGTAGGCCTCAGGAAAAAGACCAACATTAAAAACACTCTTCCGGGGCTTCCCTGGTGGCGCAGTGGTTGAGAGTCCGCCTGTCGATGAAGGGGACATGGGTTCGTGCCCCGGTCCGGGAAGATCCCACATGCCACGGAGCGGCTAGACCCATGAGCCATGGCCGCTGAGCCTGCGCGTCAGGAGCCTGTGCTCTGCAACGGGAGAGGCCACAACGGTGAGAGGCCCGCATACCGCAAAAAAAATAATAAATAAAATAAACCACTCTTTGGGACATCCCTGGTGGCACAGTGGTTAAGAATCTGCCTGCCAATGCAGGGGACATGGGTTCAAGCCCTGGTCTGGGAAGATCCCACATGCCATGGAGCAATTAAGCCCGTGCGCCACAACTACTGAGCCTGTGCTCTAGAGCCTGCGAGCTACAACTACTGAGCCCTCGTGCCACAACTACTGAAGCCTGCACGCCTAGAGCCCATGCTCTGCAACAAGAGAAGCCACCGCAATGAGAAGCCCACACACTGCAACAAAGAGTAGCTCCTGCTCACCACAACTAGAGAAAGCCCACGTGCAGCAACAAGAACCAACACAGCCAAAAATAATAAATAAATTTATTTAAAAAAAAAAAAAAAACGGGCTTCCCTGGTGGCACAGTGGTTGAGAGTCCGCCTGCCGATGCAGGGGACGCGGGTTCGTGCCCCGGTCCGGGAAGATCCCACATGCTGCTGAGCGGTTGGGCCCTTGAGCCATGGCCGCTGAGCCTGTGTGTCCAGAGCCTGTGCTCTGCAACAGGAGAAGCCACGACAGTGAGAGGCCCATGTACCGCAAAAAAAAACAAAAACAAAAAACAAACAAACAAACAAAAAAACACTCTTAGAGAAAGTACTCAAATAAGAAGAGAGATAAATGAGGATGATGCTTGAGATATGGGGAGTAAAATTGGTTAAATAATATAATAAAACTGATTATTTTAAAAAGCCAAAGGGCAAGGGAGAGAGAGAGAGAATGAAATGGTTGGTTGGAGAGCAGAGTCTCCAGTTGCTGCAGGTTTTATTTGCAAAAAAAGGACTTGGCAGAAAATTTTATTATCGGCTGGAGGAAAGGTACTTGAGGGGCAAGACAGCTAGCCTTTGGTTGTGGAATTACACAAAAGAAGAATCAACCTGAATTTTAAGAACTGTCAAGATGATGAGAGGAGAGAGAGGAAAGGGCAAGACTAAAAGGATATGAGGGTGTGAAAAAGTACTTTTGCTATTAAGGGAAATATAAAATGAATGATACATTTAGAAATTATTCTAAGGAGGAACATGGAGTTAAATTAAAGCAATCACAACTTTGTAAAAATATAGAATGTATAACTTTTAAAATATAAGAAGAAAGTTGGCTCCATCCATTGGAAAGCAAGAAAGAAAAAAACAACAAAAACGCACAGTATACGGAAAATTAAAATGTCAGAATAAGTCCTAATACTATAAAGGAATCTGTAATAAAGGTGAACAAAATAAACATACTTGTTAAAAGACAAAGATTCCCAAGTTGGGTTTAAAATTTTTTTCAGCAATATGTTGCATACAAGAGAAACATTTAAAAGAAAAATGTATTAAATGTTTAAATTTTAAATATTTTAAATAAAAGAACAGGAGAAAATACACCAGGGAAATATAAAGCATAAGGAATATCAGGGAATTAATTTTGATATTTGATAAAAGAGAATTCAAGATGAAAAAATATGAGACAAGAGGAACATAATACAAGAAAATACAAACATCATGAACATTAAAACACCAATAATATAGCCTCAAAATATATAAAGCAACAGCTAACAAAACTTCTGGAAGAAATAAATAAATTATGGTTAGAAATTGTAATTAACTCTTCTCAGAAACTGATCAAGGAGACAAAAAAAAGCAGAAATATAAAATAGCTGAATAATGTTATTGGTAAATTCAAACTATTTGGTATATATATATAGACTCCTACACCCAACAAAGAGAACATAAACATTTTTTTCTAGCACATGTGGATCATGTAATATTGAATAAGCTCTAGGACACAAAAGAAGTCTCAATAAATTTCAAAGAATCATTATTACACAGATTATGTTTTCTTACTATAATACAATAATAATTTTAATTAATAGATAATAAAATAGTTTTAAAAGAAACAGAAAAAAAATGAAAACAGCCTTACTGTTCATCAACAGTATAGAGAAATAAATTAGAGCTTTTTTTTTTTTTTTTTTTTTGCAGTACACGGGCCTCTCACTGTTGTGGCCTCTCCCATTGCAGAGCACAGGCTCCGGACGCGCAGGCTCAGCGGCCATGGCTCACAGGCCCAGCCGCTCCGCGGCATGTGGGATCTTCCCGGACCAGGGCACGAACCCGTGTCCCCTGCATCAGCAGGCGAACTCTCAACCACTGCGCCACCAGGGAAGCCCTGGAGCATATTTAAACAATGAAATATGACACAGTAATGTAAATGAATGAACTTCATCAATATGGATAAAACAAGAGAGGAAGTTGCAGAAGAATCCATGCGTTATGGTACTATTTATGTAAAGTGCAAAAACATGCAATACTAAATAACATATTGCTTAGGAATATGTACACATGTGATCAAAATTATTTTTTTTTAATCAAGGGAATCATAAACGAATAATTCAGGATGGTGGTAAAAAACTATAAACTCATAATTCAGGAGCAAAATTTGCCACCCCAAAATGTGTCTCTTTGGCTTGAAGATTAATTTAATTTTAAGAAACATAAGACTCAGGAAGTCTTTCTTTTTTTTTTTTTTTTTTTTTTTTTTTTTTTGCCATTGGAGGGCTTCTCACTGTTGTGGCCTCTCCCGTTGCAGAGCGCAGGCTCAGCGGCCATGGCTCACAGGCCCAGCCACTCCGCGGCATGTGGGATCTTCCCAGACCGGGGCACGAACCCGTGTCCCCTGCATCAGCAGGCAGACTCTCAACCACTGCGCCACCAGGGAAGCCCAGGAAGTCTTTCTTTTAACGTCCCCTTTGCTGCCTAAAGAATTTGGATAAAAGCCAGAATAAAGCTATCACCAGAGCTATCTGCAAAGAATATAGGCTAGGTGTGGTAGGGAAAGATCAGAGTCCACTAGTGTCCGATTGTCTCTGCATGGCCCAGCAAATATTTATTTACAAAATACTTGCTTCTCTATCTCCAACTGAACTGTCTTCCTCTCCTTTGAAGTTCCAAACAACTACCCCCAAATTCCTCTTTTGTCTTTAGCTGAAGATGATATTTAAGGTGAGGGTTTTGACCATTTTGGTGAGTTACTTAGTTTTCCTAGGTCTCGTCCATGTATACATCTTACTAACCTTTTGTTTGATTTTCTCCTGTTAATCTGTCTCATGTCAATTTAATTATTAGACCAGCCAGAAGAACCTAGAAGGGCAGAGGAAAATTTCCTCCTCCCAACAGTGGTTACAGCTGTGGAGAGGGTCAGTGCAATATAGGATTGCACGTGGAGACCTTCACCTAGATCTGTAAATTTTGTTTGTTTTAAGGGATCTAAAGCAAATTTTTGTGTGTGTGTGTGTGTGTGGTACGCAGGCCTCTCACTGTTGTGGCCTCTCCCGTTGCGGAGCACAGGCTCCGGACGCCCAGGCTCAGCAGCCATGGCTCATGGGCCCAGCCGCTCCGCGGCATGTGGGATCCTCCCGGACCAGGGCACGAACCCGTGTCCCCTGAATCAGCAGGCGGACTCTTAACCACTGTGCCACCAAGGAAGCCCTAAAGCAAATATTTTTTAAATGTTCAAATTCAACAAAGCTTATGACTGGATAATGTGCTATTTTCTATACTCTTCTGTATGCCTGAAATATTTCAACATTAAAATAGTAGGAAAAGAAAAAGAAAGAAAAGAAGAGAGAGCATCCATGGAAGAAAAGCCAGCCACAGACAAGGTAGGAAAATCCAGTTAGCCTGAGATTTTCCCATGGAACTCACAATGGCAGCAAACAGAGGAGCCATGTCTACAGGGCACAGAGAGAAAGAATGTATGACCTGAGAATTTTATGCCCTGCCAAGCAGCAACAGTCTCAAGCTGAAAGAACTCAGGGAATACAGAAGCCAAGAGCCCTTTGAAATCCAACCAACCAAATAATGACTCAAATAAAGGATGCCGGAATGGAGAAGCCAGGCTAAAAGGTCTGTTTGTGAGAGCTGAATTCATAGAACTAAGACTAAACTTGCATTGGAAATCGTGGTTACAAAACAGAATGTGAATACTGTATATGTCGACATTTTTAAATGAACTAATATAACTATCAGAAATTGGTAGATTGGGGCAGGGGAAATGAGAATAAGTGTAAATATACTGTTTTTCTCATCTTTCTGGTAGGTGGTGAGGAGTTGTTTTTTATCTCTGACTCTTTTACAAGCTAATATTTCTCATGATGAAAAATGATTTTTCACCACGAGATTTATTTTATTTCATAAAATTTAGTAATTTGTTCATTTTCCATTTGCCATTTTTCCCTTTTGTTATCTACAAGTAAAACTTAAATAGTACTTTTTATTATAAATAACATGTATTGTGATCCCATTTTTGTAACTTTTTTTTCTGTAAGTCTATCTATCAGTCTCTCTAGCTGTCTATACTGATAGAGAGCCAAATGGTATTCAACAAATGTTAATGCTTATTTCTGGGTGGTGGGATAGTGATTAATTTTTTTCTTTCTTCTCTGTATTTTGCTGCTTAATTTGTTGCTGTTGTTGCTGCTGCTAATGGATATGGGTCATGGGCATTCTTTTAGAAGAAACAGGAAAGATGACCTTGGCAGTAATTTCAGGAATGGATCGAGGCAGGATTTGTGGGAAGCAGAGAAGATTGGCCCTTGCAGTGAGGGGAGATGGTGATGGTTTTGAAATGATGGGAAGGGCATTAGAGAGGGAAAGAAGTGAACAGATTTGAGATTTATTTTTGAGGTAGAACCAATAGAACTTGCTGATCAATTAGGTATGGGAAGTGAGAGGTAAGGAAGACCCCAAGAAAACTTCTAGATTTGACTTGTACGGCTGAGCAGATTGTAGCGCTGTTAATATGGGAAGGTGGGGTTGAGGATGTGGATTTAGAGGGAAAACCAGGAGTTTGTTTTTGGACTTGGTCAGTTTCATATACTGTGAAACATCCATGTGGAAGTTGATTTATTCAACAAATACTGAGTACTTGTTGGTGAGCCAACACGGGTTGTGAAAGAATTCACAGAAGTATTAACAAGGGGAAAAAAAGAAAGTTATTCACTTTCTGAGGGAGGAAAGAGGCCAGATGCATAGAGTGACATTAGCCCCAAAGGCTGGGGGTTTGAGCCTTTCACAGGGCTTCAAAGGGCAAGGTGCAAGAAAGAGGAGGTGGGTTCATACCTATTTTGGTACAGAGTTGTATCAAAGCTGGATGTGCTTCTACAGGATGTGTTTTTTCTGAGAATTTGTAACTTTTTGTCTTCATAAATTTTCCAGTCCTTGGGTGTCTGAAAGAGACTTGATAGTGGCCCTTGACAGGTGTTACTCTATTTTGAACAATGTTAGATGGGTTTACACTTACTATGTGCTAGGCACTGTGGGATGCTACAGTGAACAAGAGAGACAATGAAATCTTCCCTCGTGTTGCTTGCAATAAACAATAAGTAGGGACTTACCTGGTGGCACAGTGGTTAAGAATCCGCCTGCCAATGCAGGGGACACGGGTTCGAGCCCTGGTCTGGGAAGATCCCACCTGCCGCAGAGTGACTAAGCCTGTGTGCCACAACTACTGAGCCTGCGCTCTAGAGCCCACGAGCCACAACTACTGAGCCTGCATGCCACAACTACTGAAGCCCACACGCCTAGAGCCCATGCTCCGCAGCAAAAGAAGCCACCACAGTGAGAAGCCCACGCAACGTAACAAAGAGTAGCCCCCAGTCGCCGCAACTAAAGAAAGCCCATGCACAGCAACGAAGACCAAGCACAACCAAAAATAAATAAAATAAAATAAAATAAATTGTTTTAAATAATAAACATTTTCTAAAAATAAAAATTAAAAAAAATAAACAATAAGTAAAACACATAGTATTCTAGAGGTCACAAGTGCCATGAGGAAAAATAAAGCAGGAAGTAGGAATAGGGTATACCAGCCTGTGGAGAGGTTCAATTTTTTTTTATATTAATTTTTTTAATTTATTTATTTGGCTGCGCCAGGTCTTAGCTGCGGCATGCGGGATCTTTGTTGTGGCACGCAGGCTCTTAGTTGCGGCATGCGGCATCTAGTTCCCTGACCAGGGATCGAACCCAGGTCCCCTGCATTGGGAGCGTGTGGTCTTAACTACTGGACCACCAGGGAAGTCTCAAGAGGTTCAATTTTATTTATTTTTTTTACAACTTTATTGGAGTATAATTGCTTCACAATGGTGTGTTATTCTGCTTTATAACAAAGTGAATCAGTTATACATATACATCTGTTCCCATATCTCTTCCCTCTTGTGTCTCCCTCCCTCCCACCCTCCCACCCTCCCTATCCCACCCCTCCAGGCGGTCACAAAGCACCGATCTGATCTTCCTGTGCTATGCGGCTGCTTCCCACTAGCTAGCTACATTACGTTTGGTAGTGTATATATGTCCATGCTTCTCTCTCGCTTTGTCACAGCTTACCCTTCCCCCTCCCCATATCCTCAAGTCCATTCTCTAGTAGGTCTGTGTCTTTATTCCTGTTTTACCCCTAGGTTCTTCATGACATTTTTTTTTCTTAAATTCCGTATATATGTGTTAGCATACAGTATTTGCCTTTCTCTTTCTGACTTACTTCACTCTGCATGACAGACTCTAGGTCTATCCACCTCATTACAAATAGCTCAACTTCATTTCCTTTTATGGCTGAGTAATATTCCATTGTATATATGTGCCACATCTTTATCCATTCATCCGATGATGGACACTTAGGTTGTTTCCATCTCCGGGCTATTGTAAATAGAGCTACAATGAACATTTTGGTACATGACTCTTTTTGAATTATGATTTTCTCAGGGTATATGCCCAGTAATGGGATTGCTGGGTCATATGGTAGTTCCATTTGTAGTTTTTTAAGGAATCAAGAGGTTCAATTTTAAATAAAGTGGTCAAGGAAGTTTCCACTGAGAGAGAGACATTTGATCAAAGACCTGAAGTAGATGAGGGAGAGGTCATGTGACTATCTGGGGAGGAGAGTTCTTCTCTAGCACCCAAAGAGGGGATAGTGGGAACCTCTGATTTATAGGCAGAAGTTCAATTGGTATCTGAAATGGGGGGGGCGGAATTCGGGGGGACGTTTTGTAGGACTGAGCCCTTAACCTGTAGATCTGATGCTATCTCCAGGTAGATAGTTTCAGAATTGAGCTGAATTATAAGAGACCCAGCTGGTGTCAGAGAATTGCTTGGTGGCGTGGGGAAAAATCTCACACATTGAATTGGAATTGGTGTAGAATTGCAGATGCTTTTTAGACACAACCTCTTCTCTTCTCACTCCATGCTCTATCCCTTGGCATGCTCATCTATGCCCAATGCTTAGGTTTCCATCTATGTTTCTGCCTCCCAAACCGTCAATCCAGCCCTCCTCTCTGAACTCTGGATGTGTGTATCCAACTACTTTTTTGACATTACCATGTGACTATCACAAGAAGATGTCTAAAACTAAAATTGCAATATCCACACACCTACTTCCCCAAATCTGGGCCTCCTCCAGTTTTCCCTGTGGCAATAAATGGCACCACCATTTATTTTGTTTCACAAGCCAGAAATATGGGAGTCACATGCACACCTGCCTCTCCCTGATCCATCATGTCCAGCCCATCAAGGCCTGACTATTTTACCCCCTAAATCTCTCACGAATGCAGCCACTTCTCACATTTCCCCACCACACCACTCCCCAGAACTCACTGTTCTTCATCTCTGCTTTATTTTTATTTACACATCATATGATTTCTTTGTTTGTTTGCTGCTCACATATCTCCACCTGACTAGACTCCAAGCTCCATAGAGATAGAATAGTGCCTGGCATGTAGTGAGCACTAAATAAGCACGTGTTGACTGGATAAATGAGCCTGCACTCTCTCCACCCGAGTTCAGGAGATAATCGTAGTTAAGAACAGCAGCTCCCAAATCAGACTGCCTGGGTTCCACCACTTGTCAGTTCTATGATCTCTGGCAAGTTATGTAACTTCTCTGTGCCTCAGTTTCCTCACCTGTAAAATGGAGATAACAAAAGTACTTACTTCATTGGGTTGTGGGGATTAGGGAGTTAATATATGTGAAATAGAACAATGCCTGATATAGAGTAAGTACTCAGTAACAATTAGCAATTATTTGCTATTATTTGTTAAATTACCTCTTCACTGGTCTCCCTGCCCCAACTCTACCCCCTCTCTTAATCTTTTCCATATTGCAAAATGGAATTTTTTTTTTTTTGCGGTACGCGGGCCTCTCACTGTTGGGGCCTCTCCCGTTGCGGAGCACAGGCTCCGGACGCGCAGGCTCAGCGGCCATGGCTCACGGGCCCAGCCGCTCCGCGGCATGTGGGATCTTCCCGGACCGGGGCACGAACTCGTGTCCCCTGCATCAGCAGGCGGACTCTCAACTACTGCGCCACTAGGGAAGCCCTGCAAAATGGAATTTTAAGCGAAATTTTTCAAAGTGCAAATCTGATCATGTCGCACACCCAAGCGCACACAAACACACACACACTCACATTGCTGAAAAAGCCATTCAGTGGCTACCAATCCTTAACATGTCCCTCAGGGTCTTGCCCACCCCTCCAGCCTAACTGTGTATCTCTCTCCACCTTGTTCTTGGGCTTTAGCCACACTTAACTTTCCCTCGGTAACTCTTCATGCCCCCTTTCTGCCACAGAGCCTTTGCATATAATGGTCCTTCTATCTAGGTAGCACTTCCTCCCCTCAACTTCACTCTCACCCTCCCTCTTCCCTTTGCCTAGATAACTTCTGCTCATCTTTCAGATCTCAACTCAGGAGTCACTTCCATAATGACATTCCCCACTCCCAGACTAAAATTCAAGTTTCTTTGTTTAAAATTACCGTAGGGAATTCCCTGGTGGTCCAGTGGTTAGGACTCAGCACTTTCAGTGCCGTGGTCTGGGTTTAATCCGTGGTCAAGGAACTAAGAGTCCACAAGCCATGTGGTGTGGCCAAAAAGAGAAAAAATTACTGTAAATTTGATCCCTTAGCAGTTGACCTCAGTTTGTAATTATCCACTTGTTTGTGTTATCACGTGGTTATTTATTGTCTTCTCTAAACTGAAAGCCCCATAAAATCAGGAAACATACTTTTCCTCCTCTTTTTATTGCAGTATCTACTGTGCCTGGCACATACAAAGTACTACCTTCTGAATGAGTGCATGAATAAATGAATGAATGGGTCCTCATCAGAAGCAACCACAACCACCATACAGGTCCCCTTCATAGTTATCGGGACCAAGACACAGACAACAGCCTCTGCCCTTTGGGCAGTTCACAGAGTTAGTAAAAGAGAGGGTCTGAGTGGCAGGTCAGCTGGTCACCAGCAGTGTGTCTTTGACTAAGTCACGTCACCTCTCTGAGCCTCCATATCTTCATCTGTAAAATGTGGATCATGATTCTTATCTCACAGGGTTAAGGAGGACCAAATGAGCCTTGGATGAGAAAGTGTTTTTTAAAACTTTTAACATTGAACAAACAGAAAGGATTGTTTTATTTTCCAAAAGGGAACTTTACTAGGAATTGAAATGGAAAGAAAAGCAAAATATACAGGAAGTACAAAAGCTGACCCAGGTGGCTTTAGTTTCCTTACCCTAATGTGGCAAGATAAGCCAGGTTCTCATCCCATAGAATGACAAGCCTGGCTACAGATGGGTTTGTGGGTGCAATTTATTGGGCACCCACAACCTCAGTCCCAATAGTTTAGACACTAGGCCAGGCCAGTGTGAGACACAAGACAGAGGGACCCTTCTCAGCTCTACTGTGGGACCCCCACAGGAGCCTGTTCTGGCCCCCTATCCCCTGCTCTGCTCAGGCCCTGCTCGGGCCATCTGGTCCCTGGACTCCTGGGTGAGGGAGGAAGGCCCACCCTTCTCTGGCCCCAACACTCCCCAGAAAGGCCTCCAGCTGAGCTGCTTGACCTCAAATTGGCTGCTTTTGCTCCTTTGGGGCCTCTCTGGCTCCAGGCCCTGGAGCCCAATCCTTGATTGTTGTTGTTTCTCTGACCTCCACTGAAGCTCAGCATCCTCCCCAGTGCTCTAGGCTTACACTTAGACCCCTCTAGAAACAGGCCTCTAACTGGGGTCACACACCAGCTCATTTTCTGCCAGCTGCTCTTAAGTCTTTACCTGTGAAGTGTTTGTTTCCAGACACAAACCAGGGGCAGTGAAGGGAGCCCTATTCTGAGTTGCCTCCAGGATCTCTCATGCCATCCCCACACCTTAGGCTTCACATCAAGTCCTTGGCAATAGACTTGTACACTGAACATGACAAACCATTGCTGAAAGAAATTGAAGAAGGCACAAATAGAGGGAAAGACATCTCATGTTTATGGATTGGAAGACTTAATATCATTAAATGTCCATACTATCCAAAGTGACCTACAGATTAAATACAATCCCTATCAAAGTCCCAGTGGCATTTTTTTAGAAATAGAAAAAAAACTATCCTAAAAGTCATATGGAATCTCAAAGGACCCCAAATAGCCAAAACAATCTTGAGAGAGAAGAGTAAAGCTGGAGGCCTCACACCTCGTGATTTCAAAACATATTATAAAGCTACAGTAATCAAAACAGTATGGAACTGGCAAAAAGACAGACAGACATACAGGGACTTCACTGGTGGTCCAGTGGGTAAGACACTGTGCTCTCAATGCAGGGGGCCCAGTTTCGATCCCTAGTCAGGGAACTAGATCCCACATGCATACCACAACTAAGAGTTCACATGCTGCAACTAAGAAGCCCGCATGCCGCAACTAAAAGATCCCACATGCCACAACTAAATATCCCGCATGCCGCAATGAAAATCCTGCATGCCACAACTAAGACCCAATGCAACCAAAATTAATTAATTAATTAATTAATTAATTTAAAAGATAGACATATAGACCAATGGACCAGAGTGGAGAGCCCAAAAATACACCCTCACATATTTGATTGAATTATTTTCAACAAGGATATCAAGACCACACAATGGGGAAAGGATAGTCTCTTCAACAAATGGTGTTAGGAAAACTGGGTATTCATATACAAAAGAATGAATTTGGACCCTTACCTTATAAAAAAATTAACTCAAAATGGAAACCTAAAAGTAAGACCTGAAACTATAAAACTCCTAGAAGAAAACATCAAGGAAAGTCCTCATGACATTGTAACAAGCAAAGATTCCTTGAATATGACACCAAAAAAAGATAACAAAAGCAAAAATAGACAAATAGGACTACATTAAACTTAAAAACTTCTGGGGAACAAAGGAAATAATCAACAAAGTAAAAAGATAACTTACAGAATGGGGGAAAATATTTGCAAGCCATATGTCAGATAACAGGTTAATTAATATCCAGGATATATAAAGAACTACAACTCAACAAAATAAAACAAAAATAACCCACTTAAAAATGAGCAAAGGATTTGAATAGACATTTCTCCAAAGTAGATTACACAAATGGTCAAGAAGCATATGAAAAGATGCTCAACATCACTAATTATCAGTGAAATGCAAATTAAAAAGAAAAAGACACAAGGTATCACCTCACTTTCATTAGGATGGTCACTATCAAAAAAACATAAAAACAGAAAACAAGTGTTGGTGAGAATGTGGAGAAATTGGAACCCTTGTGCACTGTTGGTGGGAATGTAAAATGGTGCATCCACTATGGAATAGTATGGAGGCTCCTCAAATTTTTTTAAATAGAACTGCCATATAACCCAGCAATCCCACTTCTGGGTATACATCAAAAATAATTGAGGGGACTTCCCTGGCTGTCCAGTGGTTAAGAGTCCGTACTTCCACTGCAGAGGACATGAGTTTGATCCCTGGTCGGGGAATTAAGATCCCACATGCCATGCTGTGCGGCCAAAAATTTTTTTTAAAAAAGAAAAGAAAAAAATTAAAAATAGGATGTTGAAGAGATATTATCACTCCCATGTTCATTACAGCTTTAGTCACATTAGCCAAGATCTAGAAGCAACCTAAATGCCCATTGACAGATGAAAGGATAAAGAAAATGTTGTATATACATACAATGGAATATTATTCAGCCTTCCAAAAGAAGGAAATTCTGTCATATGCTACAACATGGATGAACCTTGAGGATATTATGTTAAGTGAAATAAGCCAGTCACAAAAGGGCAAGTACTGCATTCCACTTAATATGAGGTATCTAAAGTAATCAAACTCATAGAAACAGAAAGTAGAACGGTGGTTGCCAGGGCCTGAGAGGTGGGGAATGGGGAGTTGCTGTTCAATGAGTATAGAGGTTCAGTCCCGTAAGATGAAAAAGCTCTAGAGATCGACTGTACAACAATGTGCATATAGCTAACAATACTGCAATGTGCACTTAAAATTTGTGAAGAGTAAATTGATGTGTGTATTTTATCACAATTATATATATATAATGTGAATGAGTTCTTCACCATTCAGTCAAGGTAGTATTTTGACCCCCAGGATGGGCAAAGGATGTTCTTTACTCTTTTTTTGGCTATATTGGGTCTTCTTTGCAGTGCGTGGGCTTCTCCTTATGGTGGCTTCTCTTGCTGCAGAGCACAGGCTCTAGGCACGTGGGCTTCAGTAGTTGTGGCATGTGGACTCAGTAGTTGTAGCTTACAGGCTCTAGAGTGCAGGCTCAGTATTTGTGGCGCACTGGCTTAGTTGCTCCTCGGCATGTGGGATCTTCCCAGACCAGGTCTCGAACCCGTGTCCCCTGCATTGACAGGCAGATTCTTAACCACTGTTTCACCAGGGAAGTCCCTGTTCTTTACATTTTTAACTGGAGAATGGTTGCTGTGAAGGAGAGATGGGAAAGAAGACCAGTGTGCTACCTTGACTGCAAGCCCATTCTGAGGCAGGTCACTTTTAGAAGGTTGAGGATCTGTAATGGATTCCAATAAAACTGTCTATGTCTGTGCATCTTTAGAAAAACCTTAAACCTTAGGGGTAAGCTGCCCTGGGTTGAAAACCATTGATCCAGAGCGCACAGGCTGGATTTCCTGCCCTGTTTCTCTTGGGGGCATGTGCTGTCCTTCCATGGCAGAGGAGAAATATAGAAACTGTCATTGTCCCCTACACCAGGCACAAGTCCCAACTCTGGCCTTCCACACCCCTCTTTCTTTGCACCCCACTTTCTCATCCCATAAACTTCTCTGTGTATTAGAATAATCTGTACATGAGAATTCAGTATCTCTGTGCTATTCATGACTCAACACTGAGGGTTGCAGCACCTCTCTCATGGAATTTCAGTGAGGACAAAATGGGATACACTGTGTGCCCAGAAGTTGAATATGAGTTGAGTTTGGTCTATGAGGGCCCAGAGGTGATGACACGTGTGGCCTTTGGACCTTCATGGAGGAGGGAAGTAGCTGCTGACCCAGGACTGACAGCACCACCTGGGATCCCAGAGTTCTACTCCTTTCTTGCCCTGCCCTCTCGGTGAGATTTCCCCTTGCCACCCCCTTGCATCGGGGCCCATGGCAAAGATCACCATGGCATGAGGAAGTTCCAAGGAGTGGAAAGGTTTTAATGAACATTACAAAGGGACTGGGAGAGGGGGACACAAACTCCAAATCCAGCCTTTGTTGCCCATTTCAGTGTCTCAGGAGGGAGGGGGCTCAACCCTGTTCCCAGACCCAGAGGCAGCTGGAGGGCAATCCCTGGAAGTCTCCTCTACCCAGCAGAGGGACTGAGGGAAAGGGGAGAGAGGAGTCTCTGCTGGTGTTGCCAGGAACAGGGAGACCTGAAGCAGCAAGCTGACCTCTAAGGTCAGGAGAGACCAGGAATTAGGCAGGAACATCAGAGGTCAGAAGGGTAGATGGACTGAACAGGTGGGGAAACTCTTGGGTCCCCATACAGCACTGTCACAGAGGGGCCCCAGGGTCTGCTGGCTCCAGGGACTGAGACCCTCAGGGAGACACCCCTAGACTGAGACACTCACAAAGGGGCCCTGACGTCCCCCCTTGCCCTGTTCAGCAATGGTCAGGAGAAGGTCTAGAGGGAGAAGAGAGGACAGGGGGTCTGGGTGGGCAGAGGAGGGAGCCTAAGAAGAGCATCGGGGGAGGGGACGGTGGGAGGGTCCTCTAGCTGCTGCTCTGCTGCTCCTGCTGGCGGATGAGGTTGGCGATGGGGCTAGTGATGCCACCTATCAAGATCCAGTACTCGTCGAAACTGATGCACCCGTCATGGTTGGCGTCCAGGTTCTGGATGAGCTTATCAGCAGCCCTTCGGTTCCCCGTGTCCTGGCGAGGAATTGAGGGTCAGCAATACTGAGGTGGCAGCTCTACAGAGGCCCCAGCAAGGACCCTAGGCAGAGTCCAGGTTCTGGCCTGGGCTGCTGCTGCCCTTGGGAGATGGGAACAGAGCCCTCACTGGCTCAGGCCTGGGCACCCTGAGGACAGAGGGCTGGGCGGGGTGGAGACCCTGGTTTGGGGGGGATAACTCTGAAAGGACAGAAGCGGCGGTGGGGAAGGAAACCCAGAGAGGGCAAGAGCTTCAGGAGCTGGGTGGGGTAGGGGCAAGGAGAGGCCAGGCCCTTGGGTGGGGGGACCTCACCGTCAGCATATGGTTGAGCTCCTTCTGAAGCATCTTCCGGAAGCTGCTTTTGCTGATCTTGTCCTTGACCAGGCCGTGCTTGGACACATATTTGTAGAAGTTTTCCACCAGGACGACCACTGCCTTCTCCAGCTCCGTGTAGGAGTCCGCCATCTCACTGTCTCACACCTCGCAGGGCCTGGGTGCCAGGATGAGGGGAGGTGAGGAGACCCCACAGGCCACACCTGCTCCTTCACCTCTCTGCCCCTGATCTCCCGCTGGGCCCACCCCCTGGGCCTCTGGCCCCCCAGGCTGGCTGGTCCTCAGGAGGAAGGAAGCAGGGAAAGGGGAACCCAGGGTGGGCCTGGAATGAGAACTATGTGTCTCCTCTCATCCACGTGCTCCCCAGCTCAACAGCCTCAACAGGTTTTCCAGGCACTTCCCCAGCCCCAGGCACTGAGCTTGTCAGAGCCCCAGAGAGAACAAGAAGCTCCGTGGGAAGAGGATGAGAGCCAGTGCCCATCCTTCCGCCTTCTCCATACCTGGCCCACCCAGAGTCCCTGGCCCGGAGACAAGCACAGCTAGAAACTGCTAGGATGGGCCACGTCCCCCACCCCCAGGGTTGGCCGAGACCCCTGCCCCAGGCAACAAAGCAGGAGGCGGGGACCTAGGCTCTCCCAGTCCTTTCCACCAGGCTCCAGGACAGTGCGTCCAGGGTCTCAGGCCATAGCTGCCCTTCTCTGATAAAGGACAATGTCCCGATCCATCAAGTGAGGCTTTGTGCAGGCCCCCAGCCAGCCCCGGCTAGCCTAACCTCCCTCATACCCACCCCAAAATATACAGCAGGATACAAGGGCCCCTCCTCACCCCATTACCTAAGGAGGAACCCGGAGGTTCAGCCCCAGCTGCAGACAGCTGAAGATGGAGCCTCCACAGCCAGCCAGAGGCTACAAACGTCAGCCCCTCGCTCCAGGACAAAAGGCACTCACATTGCAAGCGGATACAGCCTACTGAATAACAGGATATGAGGGGAACAGGCGGATCTACTCTGTGAGTCGCCGCCCATGCCCAGAGCCCCCCCAAGTGAACCCTGGCAAATGAGCCTCCCTTCCCGCCCCCAAACCCAGGAATGAGTTGCAGCTGCCTTGCCCATTGGGTCTTGGCAAGGGAAGGTGGACACCGCCACCAGGGCATCCCATGGTTCGATAATGGAAGGGAAGTCTGCTTCTCCAAGCCCCACCGCAGCCCCTGCCCCTGCCACCTGCTTTCTAATCCTCCTCTTGGCCATCCATCCCTCCTCCTGGGCCCATTGCCCTGCCCTCTCCACCTAGCTGAAGTCTGCCCAAACCGCACCTCCAGGGAAGACTGCCCTGACCCTTGCCCTCTGGTCCTCCTCCCCTGACTCCCACAGACTCTCAGCCAGCCTTGGCTGGGCCCACTAGCTGCTGTGACTGCAGTCTCTTCCTGGATCATCTCTCCCCAGACACCAGACCTTCCTTGAAGCAAGGATAGTGTTTCTTATACGCAGCCATTGTGTTAGGACTGGGAGACTTTGGGACCACTTTTTAAAATCCTGGATATACAACCTCCCTGCTTTTAATCTCTGCATCTCCTCTCGCCCACCTGGCCTGGCCCAATGCTTTGCTCAAGGTAGATGCTCTATAAATATTCCACCTCCTGGGGCTTCCCTGGTGGCACAGTGGTTGAAAGTCCGCCTGCCGATGCAGGGGACACGGGTTCGTGCCCCGGTCCAGGAAGATCCCACATGCCACGGAGCGGCTGGGCCCGTGAGCCATGGCCGCTGAGCCTGCGCGTCCGGAGCCTGTGCTCCGCAACAGGAGAGGCCACAACAGTGAGAGGCCCGCGTACCGCAAAAAAACAAAAGAAAAAAAAAAAAATTCCACCTCCTGCCAGCCCTGATACCAGGTATCCAAGGCCCCTGACCACCCTTCGAAGACTTTTCTTTTACTAAACTTCTTCTGGAGAAAGGGTGAGACCCAGAAGGACTAAGCCAGGATGAAGGAAGGAAGGAGAGTTGAGAGGGAGAGGGGTCAGGCTAGGGCAACTCTGACCAGGAATCCTACCATTCTCTCCCCTGCCTCGTCCACCTGACCGCTCTGGTCTGTGGCCGAAAGAATGAAGTATGGAAGCAGGACTGTAGAAAACCATTTTTTTTTTCTAGTACTCTTTATTTATTGTGTGTAATTGTGTGGCTCAATGTTTATACCTTTGTAAGACTTTCATACAAATGCTCTAACATTCACAAATGAGGACAAAAATGTTTCAATCCATGAACTGTCTGCCCTGCTGCCCTTGGGTGGGCAGTTGCCCAGGCCTACAACCAGCATTCCTGGGGATTCCGAAAGCTGCACCCATGTCAGCAAGGATTGTGTCATGCTCTACCCCCAACCAGCCTTGGGAGTGGGGAGAAAGTTCAGAGAATCGCCCACTTTCACCATCCCAGGCCTTGTTCCCCAAGTGAGGAATCCTGTGGGAAATAGTCAGGGAGAGGAAAGGATAAGAAATGGGTTTGGGGGGCAGTGTATCTCTGTCCCTCTCCCCACTGGCCGAGCACTCCCCTCCCACAACCTGCCATCTTGGAGCCCAGTCCTGCCCTTCCTTGATACCATGTCTCAGCCTCTACCTGGCAAGACACAGGTGAGCTCCCAGGAGACATCTCAGCACCTGCTGTCAGGTACACAGTCACCCCGGAGAGCTGCACTTCTGCTCCCAGGCCTCCCAGTAGTCCCCACCCCACCTTCTTCTAGTCAATTGGACAATGCTGGAGTTAACAATTTGGACAAATGCTTTGCTGAAGCTTTTTCTGAAGGAAAGGTGGTCGAGGGGAAGAGTCAGGTGTCATTACCCTCTTTCTCCCTCCCTTCCCTGGGGGTCAGGAGACAGGCTCTGCCACCACACCCATGCCAAGGTCACCTGCCCCTCCTGCCTGCCCAGTCCTCCCACCAAACCAGGCCAGAGGGTCCCCAGGCATGTGGTTGGGGGGAGGGGAGGTGGTGGGCCATCCCATCAGCCCCTCCCTGAGAAGTGGAGCAGGAGGTAACTCCTGCATTGACTTTGCCACAGGTTGATCGTGGCCTGAGGGTGAGGGGGGGAGGTGGACAATACACTGGAGCCTTCCAAAAAAATGAGAATGGAGGGACTCGTCCTCCAAAGGACCCTCTCACCTGGGGCCCCCAACCCTCCTGCAATGTTCATTATCTTCACATTGGCTGATTCATCACTGAGCAACCAAGAGGCCCCCACCCCCGCCCACCTCAGCCCAGCTTGCTGACTTCTCCAAAAGCCCAAATTGCCCTGACACCATGCTCCTGGGTCTCAGCCACTCCAGCCCCACCCTCCCACCCCCAGGTGCTGGGCCCCACCCCTCCAAGTGCCTCCTCTTCACCCTCCATCTCTTCAACTCCCCAGTCCCTTTCCGTGTGGAGCCCTGAACATCCACCACACCCTCTAAAACTCACCTCCTCTTCCCACCTCCACACACACTTCTTGAGTCTTAAATTGTTCCCAAGTGTTGGGATATGTCGCTGGACTCCTATCCCTCCTAGTCACCTCTCCTCTAGAGCCTAGGCCACTCTCAAGCCTCAATTTGGCATTCTCTGCATTCCTTTCATCTACCTTGAATTTGTTCACTCATTTATCCACCATTCACTTGCTTACTCTCTCATACATTTCCTACTTAATTCACTCATTTGCCCCAGCTGCCTGAAATACACAGGGAAGGCGCAATCTACACTGGGCTGGTAATGCTTTACTCAATTTGCAAGGTTGTTTCAAATTAACCTCTCCAGCCGCTCCAGCTCCATTCTGTGTTCCCTCTTCTCCTGCTCTTTTCCCAGTTCCAGAGGCTAGTATCTCACACAAGT
Organism: Mesoplodon bidens; assembly: GCF_964165515.1. Taxonomy (NCBI): domain Eukaryota; kingdom Metazoa; phylum Chordata; class Mammalia; order Artiodactyla; family Ziphiidae; genus Mesoplodon; species Mesoplodon bidens. The sequence continues at coordinate 74,557,123 of NC_138177.1, read as the reverse complement.
GTCCCTGCCTACCCCCCAGCCCCACCCTCACAGGACTCACTGCATCTAATCCACACAAATGTACACAATCACAATGAGCAAGGAATTCTGCCATTTCTGATCCCCTCTGCTTGGGTGACCCATCTACCTTCCAAACTCTTCTGCTTTCGGGATACGTAGCTGGAGGAAGAAGACTGTTCCTCAGAAATTTCTTTGCAAACAAGTGAAGTTGGAGGAGTTTGGTGTGGACACGGGGACACACACACACACACACACACACACACACACACACACACACACACACACACACACACACACACACACACACACACACACACACACACACACACACACACACACACACACACACACACACACACACACACCCCTGCCCCTGGCCTCACCAACACCCAGAGAGCTCTTTTCTAGTCAATGGGGAAAGTCTGAGCTCCCGCTCACCAGCACTCCAGAGCTCTGTCGTGGGTCTCCCAGCACACCAGCCCTCACCCACCCTGACCTGGACAGGGAGCAGGGCCAGGCAGGGGAAATGCTCTACAGGGCAGGGGGCTCCACCAAGCAAAGCAAGTCAAGCCAGAACCTGCCTGGGTCTTGAGGTAGAGGAGAAGCTGCCCAGTTTCCGGGAACCTCTCCTGGAGTTCAGGCTCCAGGGGGCCTCACCCAGGTTCCTCCCGGGCCCCATCGCCCCCGCCAAGGAACAGCCCCCAGAGCACCTGGGGCCAGCAGGCACCTGCCTGAGTCAAGAGGTGGAGAGAAGCAACCCAGGCCCCTGCCTCCCCTCCTCGGGCTGCTCTCAGGCTCCCTGGGCCCTCCCTGGCTTCTCCTGGACCCCATCACCTCTCTGGGACACAACCCCCAGCGCCCAGCGAGGCCTGTTTCTATGGTCTGGCTACTCCCCAACCTCCACCAAACACATCTGCCCTTTTTCTGTTGGGGAAAATCAGAGCAGCTGAGGGCAAAGCTTCTGAACACTCTGCCTGGTGGCCCAGCCCTGGGAGAGGAACTCAGTCAGCTGCTGGGCTGGGGAGGGGGTCTTGCCACCCCATCCACTCCTCTGAAGGCCTCTCCAACCCCCAAGCCCACCGGAACGCTCCATACTGGCCTTTTGGGAAAGTTAACAATTGACGAAAGCTTCCTGCTCAGTCTCTGCAGGCCCCCCTCCTCAGGCCCCCTTCACTGACCTCTGTCCGGGCCTCCAAAGCCTGCAGGGCCCCTCCGGCAGCCCCAGACCTCCCAGGACGGGCCTGGGGTGCTCACCTACCTTCTCGGTCCACCTCCTCTCCTGCGGGGCTCTGGGACCTGGGCTCTGGCACTGCCAAGTAGCTATGCGCTCAGCCAGCCAGGACTCCTCCCCGCTGCACTCCCAGAATCTGTCCCACTCCCTCCTGGCCCTGCCTAGCGCAGCTGGCTCAGTGGGGAGGTAAGGTCTGAGCTCCCTCTTAACTTGGCCCTGGGGTTGGGCCCATGTTAAAGGGATACACACCTTTTTTTAACACCCTTCCGCCCCCTACCCCAGAGGGAGTGGTGCAAGCTGGCACTCCCCCAACCCCACCCTCCTAACCCTGCAGGGCCTGAACAGAATTTACAACTTTGAGAAAGGAAGGGAAAGACTGTCACCTGCCCTTCTCACCTGGGTCACTAGGAGCCCCATTTCAGGGACCCCTAACAGACAAGTTCAGTTAGTATTCCAGGCCAGCCTGGCTGGCCGCTTAAATTTCCTTGCTGTTGGGTTTTCCGTGGGCTACAGTCAAAAGGGCCCAGAGCGCGGCTCCTTGCCTTCCACCTCCAGTGCACCCGTCCCTAGGACCTCTTGTGTGCAGAAGAGGATTCCTCTGGAAACACCCCTCCACCCCTTCTCCAAGATACCCAAGGAAATTGGCCAGTTTGATGTCCCAGAGGCAACAGCTGATGCCAGAAGTGACCCATCCCCCCACTCCAGTGACTTCTGCCTCTCACTCCGTGTCAGGCTCTCTGCTAAGTACTTTACATCATGTGTCCGATCCCCATTTTACAGATGAGGAAACTGATACTCTGAGAATACGCCCCAAGTTCCAAAGACAGTACGTGGCAGAGCTGGGATTCAAACCCAGGTTGGTCAGCCTGTTTCTCAGCCTCACATTTCCCCTGATACCTGTCAGCCAGGCTCACCTTGGTTCATATTCTTCTCCCCATATGTGCACACACGCCCTCCTCTCCTGTCAGAGGGCCAGGTCACTGGCCTATCTCTCTGAGCCTGTCCCTCAGAGAGAACCAGTTCTCCCACCTTTTACGCCTCGTGCCATCCTCAACCCAAATCCACGGGGGAAAGTGAGGCCCCCTATTCGCCTCCACTGCCAACCACTGCAGTCCCACAGGTACCATGCCACCCAATGACTCTGCCATTCACTCCAACACCTCCTCAGCCACGGACGCTTGGGGTGCGGATGGGGTTCAGTCAAGACAATGTCTTTCATTTTTTCCATCTTCTTTATTAATCAAATGATACAAAACAACCATAATTCTGTAAATGCCCAAGCACCCAGCTGGTCCTCTCACTCCCAAAACTCACCCTCCTCAGCCTCTCCCCCACCCTGCTCTCTCTCTTCCCCTGCCCTAAGCCTGGGAGACAGGGTCCTGAGAGGAGGCTGGGGCAGAGCTGGGGGCAGGGAGGGACAGCACTGGACAGACAGTTTGGGTTGGGGAAGAGATTAGGAGGGGTAGGCTCGTAGAGACCCTTTTTAGAACCGAATATCCATTCCTACTTCCACCCCCTTCAAATCAGTTCCCATAGCTCAGCTCCTCTCTGCCCTTCCCCCACTACTAAATGCCTTGGCCCTTACAGCATCTTCAACCCTCCAGCAGCCCTCCAATAAATCCCTGGCCCCAGCCACCCCCTGAGCCTCCCCCAGGTGGGGACCCCTGGACCCATTAGCCCCACGGAGCTCCCAGGGATGAAGTACACAGAGGCCCCAGGAAGGGCCATTATGAACCTGAACCTTGCAGAGGTGAGACAGGTGGGGCTGGGGAATAGTGCGGGGGTGGTGGAGAGAGGAGTTTTATTTCCAGGCCCCCCAGGCTCTGGAGGCCCCCTTTCCCCAATATCCCCCCACCGCAGAATTCCAGGGGAAGGTTTTCAACTCCCCCGGACAGGGCTCTCCAGCTTCACACTCTTGGCTGCTTCTCCAATCAGCTCCCAGAAAGTCCCGAACTCCAGTTTAGAGTCGTTACAGCTGCCCAAGTTGGCAATTTTCTCTTCCAGCATACAGTTGTTCTGAAAGGAGGGAAGACACCACAGCTCAGCCAGGCAGCACCTTCCAATCTTCCCACTCCGCCCTGCCCAGGGGCAGAAAGCAGGTCCTTGAGCCTACCTGGCACTGACAAGGGGAAGGGCTGGGGTTTGCCAGTGCCAGGGGCCTTGGCAGTGTGGGTGGGGTCTTGGAGTACTTGCTTGGGAAGTCAGGGTACTGCCTGGGGCGGGGTCCACTCCCTCAGTACCGGCATGAGGTGGGGCAGCTGCTGGGTGACCAGGTCCCGTAGCTCGGAGGGGGTCAGCGTCTCCTTCCCACCCTCCACCGAATACTGGTGGAAGTTCTTGATCAGGGTCTCGATGGCCCTCTCCACGTCACTGAATTCCTGGGCATCCTGAGGGCAAGGGACATCGCCCATGTTGCAGAGGCCCCACCCATCCTATGACACCCTGCTTCCCCAGGAGCCCGGCAGACCCAACAGGGCAGAAGACAGCTGGCAGGCACGTGGGCCCTCACCCACTCCAAAGCCCAGCATCCAGCCCCTTTGCCCCCACTGTCCTCTGCCCTGAGCCATGTGTTGGACAAGGCTTCCTCCCCACCTCCCCCCAGCCTCCAGGCAGGGCAGGTCCCAGCATGAGACCCAGGCATCCTCTTCCAGGGAGGGTCCATCTGCATCTCCCTGTGTAGGCACCACAGAGGGTTCAGGTCTCACAGGCAGGGTCTGGAGTGCAGAGCAAGGCCAAGGTGAGGGGGCAGAAGTCAGTGAGGGACATAGACCCTCAGGGTGAAGGAGAGGAGAGTGGGAACAGAATGGCCAGGAATGAATGGGCCCACCTGTACGTTGGCTGACCCACACTGTCCCATGGTGCTCGATGCGCTTGGTCCTTTGGTGAGAGTTTTGTCGTCCTACAGCCGGCCCCAGAGGAGCTGATGTCTCATGATCTGCTCAGAGGAGGGGGGAGGCTGAGCTAAGGAGAGAGCTCAGCATTTCTTTCTCAACTATCCCCTTTGGCTGCACCCCAGATATTCTGTGCCTCACCCAGGGGGTCAGAGCCAACTCCACACAAGCCCCGTCCCTGCCCAGGCTCCCGGAGCTAAGGTCACAGCCCCCAGGCCAACCTATTTAGAGGGAATCCCTTGAGCCTCACCTTAGCCTCCTTCCTCCCACCCCTTCCAACCCCCCACCCCGTTCCACACACACACACACACACACACACACCAGCCTCCAGGGCCTGGTCCCCCAGACCCTCCCCTGGCCGACTAGGGTAGGATAGGTTAAGCATGCCCTCTGGACCGGGGACAGCCCATTTTGGGTGAAAAGCCCTGGGACTCCTTACCTGCTGGCAGCCGCTGAGACAGGACTGGAAGAGCCAGTGCACCTGAGCTCAGCTCTTATACCTGGGGGAAGGGAGGGGAGGCAGGGGGCTGGGCCTCATCCCGAAGCCAGCCCTGCTCCTGCAGCCGCCAGGGCAGTGAGCCAGCTGCGGGGGCCCCACCTCCATTGGCCGCAGCTCCGAGAGCCCGCCCCGCACCCAGGCCACGAGGAGGGAACCATGGAGAGCTGGGTCTGGGATGCCCCTGGCCCCAGACCAGCAGGCAGAGTCCAGGGAAGATAGGGAGGGGAGGCTGGGGTGGAGAGGGAGGACTTGGAAACACCGTGGCGTGGAGCCTGGGAGGAAAGGCCTGGAGGAAATGTAGGACAGGAAAGGGTTCTGAGGGGGCTCTGAGTCAGTCACCAGGAAAGAAGGAGAAGCAGAGGCTGGTCAAGGAGGGTTTTGTGGCCTTGAAGGAATGAGGGACACGTGGGTTGAAGTACTTTAATGTGTCACACACACCCATTCCTCCCCTCAAGGCCGATTTAGATAGCGACACTCAAGCCTGCCCAGCCTTGCCGAGTCCTAATGGCAGAAATTTGGGTCAGAAGGAAGGAGCCAGAGAAGGGCAGCCTGGTGAAGGGAGCAGACTGAGTGTTGTCCTGACGTCCTTTCAGCTCCCCGCAGCCAGCATGCACGTGTGGGAGGCCCAGATGGGTTATCTGTCAGCTAACAACCTCTCCAAACTGGTTGGGCTACCTGCTCCTCCCTCCCTCAGAATCCCATGCCTTCCCCAACCCAGGGACTCCACAGCAAACCGCCCTCCCCGGCCCCCCAAATCCAGCACCGGGGATAACATCCCAGGGATCCTGGACTGTAGGTCTGGGGGGAACTCAGCCCAACCCCAGTGGACTTCCCCACCTGATGAGGAGGAGGAAGGGAGAAGGCAGGGGAGTCTGTGTGGGTCAGGAAAGGAGGGGGCAGTGCTGAGAGCCAGAGTTCCTGGACTCCTTTCCTAAATTCTGAGATCAAAGCATACCTCCCAGTGCCCCTCTGCGGGTCTCCTTCTAGGGCTCCTAGGTACTTTTGGCCTCCACTGGGGTGTCTGTAAGTGTCTCAAGGAGGGGGTCCTTCCAAAGTGGCTTATTCTGAGAGTTCTTATGAGGGGTCTCAATCTGTGGACCCCTCTGAGGCTATCTCGATTTCGGGGTTTCTCCAAGACTGCCTCAGCCTGAGGTCTCTAATGTCTCAGTCTGGGGGTCCCTCTTAGAGTCTCTCACTGTGAAGGAGGCCCTCTGGAATGTCTCAAATGGACCCTCAGAGTCCCAGCCTGGCGGTTCCTCTGAGGTCTCTCAGTCCAGGGGCACTTAGATGGAAGGTCTCAATCTAGGACCCTTTCATGGTGTGCGATGGGGAGCTTGTCTCAGAATAAATGTTCCTCTGGACTCACGCTGCCTCAAATGATGGGCACCCGACAGTAAGGCAGTGACAGTCCTTGGAAGTCAGTGCCTGCTGGGCTGCCCCACCCCTGCTCCCTCTGGCGGCAGACAGTTCAAACCACATACCCCTCCAGCCAAGAAGGACGGGGAGAGCAGCGCTTGGGTGCCCTAAAGTTCTGCTTCCTGCAGCACGACCGCCACCCTCACCCCAGTCCTCGAACCAGAACCCTGTGTTCATCCTTCTGCTTCACCCCTGCTATGGTAGGAGGGAGGAGAGGAGGGTCCAGGGTTCCCAAGCACCTGTCCAGAGAGGATCCCGGTTCATTACAGAGGCTCTGGAATTTCAACCCAGTTCTACCTATTCTTGTCTTTGTGACTTAACCTCTCTAAAATCTGTTTCCTCATCTTTTTTTTTTTTTTTTTTTTTTTTTGCGGTACGCGGGCCTCTCACTGCTGTGGCCTCTCCCGTTGCGGAGCACAGGCTCCGGACGCGCAGGCTCAGCAGCCATGGCTCACGGGCCCAGCCGCTCCGCGGCACGTGGGATCTTCCCGGACCGGGACACGAACATATGTCCCCTGCATCGGCAGGCGGACTCTCAACCACTGCACCACCAGGGAAGCCCCATGTTTCCTCATCTTTAATACAAGACTTAAAAATAGTACCTACCTCAACAGGCTGTGAGCATTAACTAAAATAATACAAGAAAATGTTCAGCCCTGTTCCTGGCACAGAGCAAAGCCCTCAACACATGTTCACTGCTATCATTACCATCCAATGACACAAACCCCAGGAATAAGAAAGTGGGAACCAAGCCCAAGCCCCTGAGACCTGGTGGGATATGAGTCACCTCACCTGCCCCAGAGATCTGTCTCTACCTTTCAGATATTCATTCATCAACCATGTATTTATTGAGCACCTATCCTGTACAAGATCTGATGCTGCAGAGTATCTGAAGACGAATAACATTCCTGGTCCTCAAGGAGCTCATAATTTTTGGACCCAACCTCAGGTGGGGACAGAGCTTTCCCACCCCCTAGTCTCAAGAGAAGAAATCATCAGGGTGGGTGTGAGTAAGAAACATCTGTGTTTCAAGAAGAAAGCTTTATTTGTGGGGAGTGGGGTACTGCCCAGCCCTGCCATGCCCACCCCCATCCCGGCCAGCCGACTTTACTTCTTTCGGATCTCCAGGGCCTTCTCCTTCCTGATCTCCTTGGCCAGCTCCCCAATCAGTCTCCAGTACTCATTGAACTTGAGCTCTGAGTCCTGATTCATATCCAAGCTCTTCATCTTCTCATCTAAGGAGCCCACATCCTGAGGAGACACCACAGGGAAGAGTGGGGTTAGAAACGAGGGTTTTGACACAGGGAGGGAAGAATTGCCAGTCGCCACTCCCTTCCCTCAGAGAGCAGTAGGATCTGCCCCAAACCTTCAGGACGAAGCTGCAGCCCCAACACAGCACTGCCCTGGTGCCCAACTCCAAGGGGAAGCAGAGGAGGGAAGTGGGGAGCCTGGTTATAGTGTTTGCCGTGATCTAAATATACCCACCATGGCGGATCATGAACCATAAACATGATGTCACTGAATGCAGAGAGGGGAGAGATGCACACAATGGGCCTTCAACGGCAGGTATGGGTGGGCTCCAGCACGCCGCTGTGCCAGCCCTGGGATAAGCCCAAACAGCCCTGGGATAAGCCCAAAGACACTCGGGGAGCCCTTGTAGGCATTGACTCACTCTGACCACCCACAGAGCCTTCTCAGGCCACACTCCTCCTTTACAGAAAGCTGGAGAAGTTCACAGCACTTGGCTGCCCATTTGCATAATCCTAACGCCTTCTCATTCTTCCAGTTGGGTCACTAGCCTGGTAGATCAGAGGAATGGCAAGGACACAAGGTATGTGGTTTCCTACGGGGCCCTTGGCAAAGTCTCTCCCAGCAGACCTGTGAAATCTAAGGATATTCTAAGTTGGACCATGGTGATCAAAGGATTTGTTGCCAGATAAGTAAACCACAACCAGAAAGTTGACTGTTGAACGATGGATCCATGTCAAACCAGACAAGGGTGCCTCAGGCAGAGCTCATGCTAAACATTTGAATCAACATTTGGATGAAGGCAGAGAAGCCTTGCCAAATCTATAGATGGCACAAAGCTAATTTTTAGAAGAGCTAAACAAGACTTTTTTTAAAGCTACAATCATGCTTATTTATAAAATACTATAAGCATTGCCAGTGGAAGGCAAAGATGCCCAGTGTAACACACCGATGGAGGGGGAAAACATAAAATTAGTCAAGAGAAAGAAATAAAAGGTAAAATTGTTGGGAAAGAAGACACAAATTCACCTCTTATATTAGCAATTATATAATTGTATACCTAGAAAAAAACGAAAGAGTGATAAAGGTTAACATTTCAACAAGTGTAATCACTTAATAGTGCTGACTGTTCTGAGCATATGCTGAACACCCTACATGCTTTACATCATTTAATCTTCATAATATGCTAGAATGAAAGGCTCCTGAGCACAGGGAACTTGTCTGTCTTGTTCACCACCATAATGCCTGTGCCTGGGAGAATGTCTGGTACATAGCGGAGGCTTGTTCACCACTATAACCCAAAGCCTAGGACAGTGTCAGAACAGAACGTAGTAGGCACTCAATAAATACTGACTGAATAAATGCAAGACCAATCCAACAAGAACAGTATTACTATGAGTCCATTTCACAGATGAGAAATGAAGGCTCAGAAAGATTAAATAACTAACCCGGGATGACAAGCTAGACCCTGCATTTGAACCTAGATTTGTCTGACTGAGAGCTTATGCTCTTACCCACTAATCTGTATTTCTTCCCCCAAAAACTATTAGAAATGATAAAGTATCAGGTGACAATATTAATACACAAAAACTAATACCAGTTTGAAAATATAATATGAAAGATCCCACTTAAAATAGTAAAAAATAAAATAAAGCACTCAGGAAAAAATGTAGAACTCTATTAAGCTTTTGTGAAGAAAACTGAACTGAAGGATATGAAAGAAAACAAGAATAAATAGAAAAACATACTTTTTTTTTACAGAGAAAGATTCAATAGTGTGAAGATGTCAATTTTCCCTAAAATAATGTTTTTATATAATCCCAATTAAAATATTAACAAGATTCTTTTTAATATGATTAAGTGTTACTAAAATTCTTCTTGAAAAATCAACATGTGGGATCTACTGGTAAAATCCTGAAAAAAAAAAACAATAATGAGGGAGAACCAACCCTACAGGTTATCAAAGCATATTTTAAAACCACAGTAATTAAATGAGAATGTTTCTAAATAACTAATAAACAGATCAATGAAACGGAATAAAGAGGCCCAGAATATATATGGGAATTGAATAAATAATAAGTGGGGTATTTAACATCAATAAGAAAATTTTAATAATAAAGTAAAGTCTGGGAGTTTTTTTTTTTTTTTTTTTTTTTATTTATTTTTTGCTGTGTTGCATCTTCGTTTCTGTGTGAGGGCTTTCCCTAGTTGTGGCAAGCGGGGGCCACTCTTCATCGCGCTGCGTGGGCCTCTCACTATTGCGGCCTCTCTTGTTGCGGAGCACAGGCTCCAGATGCGCAGCCTCAGTAGTTGTGGCTCACGGGCCTAGTCGCTCCGCGGCATGTGGGATCCTCCCAGGCCAGGGCTCGAACCCGTGTTCCCTGCATTAGCAGGCAGATTCTCAACCACTGCACCACCAGGGAAGCCCTGGGAGTTTTTAATAAGTTAAACTGAGGAAGACCTTTCTAAACATGGCATAAAACACAGAAGCCATTCAGGAAAAGTTTGACAGATTTGACTACATAAAAATTTTTTATATTCTGTATGGCGAAAAAGACCAAAAACAAACTCAAAGGACGAAAGGGCAAATTATGGGGAAATGTTTGCAATGCACATAATAGACAAAGGCTATTTTCTTTATTTATAAAGAGCTATAATAAATCAGTATGAAAAGAAAAACACTTTGATAAAAGAAACGAGCAGTTCACAGAAAAGGCAATATATATGCCTATCAAAAATATTTTTTAAAGTTCTATTTCACTCAGAATTAAAGAAGTGTAAATCAGAACAAGACACCATTTCTACGTATTAGATTGGCAAAATTTAAAAAACTCAGTAAGGGCTTCCCTGGTGGTGCAGTGGTTAAGAATCCGCCTGTCAATGCAGGGGTCACAGGTTCGAGCCCTGGCCAGGGAAGATCCCACATGCCACGTGCACCACAACCACTGAGCCTGCACTCTAGAGCCCGCGAGCCACAACTACCGAGCCCACGTGCCACAACTACTGAAGCCCGCGCGCCTAGAGCCCGTGCTCTGCAACAAGAGAAGCCACCGCAATGAGAAGCCCGCGCACCGCAACAGAGTAGCCCCTGCTCGCCGCAACTAGAGAAAGCCTGTGCCCAGCAAGAAGAACCAATGCAACCAAAAATAAAATAAATAAATAAATTTATAAAAACAAAAAAATTAAATTAAATTAAAAAATAAACACTCAGTAAGACCCATTTTGGGCAAGGACATGGGAAACAGGCAGTCGCATGCACTGCTGTTGGCCATGAAAACAAGTACAAACTTTTTGGGAGGCAAATTAATAATATCCATAAAAATTAAGAACAAACCTTTTGACCTAATATTTATACTCTATAAATATTTTCCCTTTAGTATGTAAAGATATATCGATATAAACAATGTTTGCAAAAGGGAAAAGTGAACACAAGAGAAATGTTCATCAGTAGAGGATTGGCTGCATAAATTTGTGTTAAGCTACGTATTAGAATACAGTACACCATTTTTTAAACTGGGAAAACAGCCTATATGCATTGTTACATTTTTAAAAAGCTATTTGTAGAACCGTAGGTAAGATGCATTTATTCATTCACTCACTCAACAATTTTTACTTCTTTGAAACTTTTTTACTATCTCACTTATTCCCTTAGTATTTTATTGAGCACCTAACTAGGAGTCAGACACTAAGTGCTGGAGATAAAACCGTGAGCAGATTCCTTTCCTTTATAGAACAAGAATGTTTCCTACATGGAAAAGAAGGAAATTATATGTTACTTCTTGGTAACGTAAAATTGTATAATGGAGGCTAAGTTGTGAAGGAAGTGTTCTGAAAGAAAATAGCCCAAGGTAAAGGAACAGAGCACAAGGAGGTGATCTCTGTACTCAGTGGTGAAGGAAGGTCATGCTGAGGATCTGCCATCTGAGCAGAAATCTGTCAAACGAGGAATAAGCCTAGCAGATACCTGGGGGATGAGCATTCTGAACCAGGAGAGGAAAAGTAGAGACAGCATAAAGTAGAGAGTATAAATAACTCTCACTGCTTTTGAGGAGTTTTACTACAAAGGGGAACAGAGATGTAAGGCATAGCTGGAGAGAATTATAGGGTCAAGGGAGGTTTTCTTTTAAGACGGGAGATAGCACAGCATATTTGTAAACTGATCAGAACAATCTAGTAGAGACGGAAATTTTGATGATGCAAGAGAGAAGAGGAAGAATTGAGGGCTTCCCTGGTGGCTCAGTGGTTAAGAAGCCGCCTGACAATGCAGGGGACACGGGTTTGAGCCCTGGGCTGGGAAGACCCCACATGCCGTGGAGCAACTAAGCCCGTGCGCCACAACTACTGAGCCTGCGCTCTAGAGCCGCGAGCTACAACTGCTGATCCTGCATGCCACAACTACTGAGGCCCACGTGCCTAGAGCCCATGCTCCACAACAAGAGAAGCCACCACAATGAGATGCCTGCACACCGCAATGAGGAGTAGCCCCTGCTCTGCGCAACTGGAGAAAGCCCGTGAGCAGCTACGAGGACCCAATGCAGCCAAAATTAATTTGATTAATTAATTTTTTTTAAAAAAAGGAAGAAGAATTTAAAGAGTAATGTCTTTAAGTAGGTGAGAAGGGATGGGATTTAGTGCACCAGTGGAGGGGCTGGCCTTAGCAGCGGAGACAGATCATTCGTGTTAACAGGAAGGAAGGCAGGAAATGTGCTGATCGGTTGGTAGTTTTGGGGGAGGAAGCACATAGAAGTTTCCTGATGGCTTTTATTTTTCTCAGTGAGAAAATTTCTCAGTGAGAGGGAGACTATGCAAAGAGGTACTAGAGTTTAAGGAGAAAGGAAAACTTGTGAAATAATCATCTGAAAGAGCTGGTAAATGAATTAACTAGGGAAATGTAGAAGAATTGCCAGGTATTGCTAAGGGTCCTTTTGGGGGCTGTGGTTATAGATTTAAACTGAGACAAGCCAACAACATGGCAGTGCATTTTTCTCTAGCCAGATTCAGCTGTACAAGCGCAGACACAGAACGGTGGGTTTCACCAACAAGCTAATGAAGCTGAAATGTTGGATTTAACCTGGGGTGGGATTTTGCCAAATAACTAGGACAGAGAGAAAGAGAATCAAGGGAGTTGGGCAAGTGATTATAGTGGTGAGCCTTAGAACCAAGCTGAGTAAAAGGGAAATGAGGTCTCGAGGGATGGTGATGGAAGATGAAAAAGTGATAGGGTCAAGAGACTGAAGTTCCCAGTGGAGTCAGGAAGTCATAGAGTGGAGGAACTAGATAGAGGAATAGAACTGGAGTGACAGGAGATGGTAGACAGAGAAAGAGAGGCCTGAAATTGGGATTTTGGAGATTGGATTTTTGGAGATTTTGCATTGGTAATGACAAGATCTAAAGAATGGACAGGGCAGCAGAGTGGAGGGGCAGGGATGCTGAGGTGCAGGAAGACAGAACCTTTGAAAGTAAGGAGTTGAAGAAATTGAAAGGCCCAAGGACTTCCGTCGTGGTCCAGTGGTTACGATGCCATGCTCCCAATGCAGTGGGCGTGGGTTCGATCCCTTGTCTGGGAACTAAGATTCCACATGCCACATAGCGCGGCCAAAAAAAAAGAAACTGAAAGGCCCAGGTGTTGAATAAGTTGTCTGTGTGGATACTGAAGATAATGACAGTGGCAGTGATGAGAAGAAAAACAGTAAGCCAGAAGCTGAAGAGCTATAAGGTGTGTACTTAGAAGGGTGGCACATGGTACATATGAGCTTCCAAGGAGCTGGGTGTCTTAGGAAGGAGAAGAGGGAATTCCCTGGCAGTCCAGTGGTTAGGACTGTGCGCTCTCACTGCTGAGGGTCCGGGTTTTAACCCCTGGTCGGGGAACTAAAATCTCACAAGCTGCACGGGTGCAGCCAAAAAAAAAAGAAGAAGAAGAAACTAAGATCTGGAAGTTGCAATGAAAAGCAAAGAGGTCACTATCTGCATTTCCAGGCCCAGAGGGAGTTGGATTTGGAAGAAAAAACAGTTATTATTTGACAAGGCTACAGGGAATGCTGCACTTTCAGGTCAGAGCCTGAAGTTTCCTGTGAGAAGAGGAAGGGAAAAGTCTAAGGATGCAGGAGATATTGCAAATGATAAGACTATGAATTTCAGACACTAATTTGTGTTTTTTTTTTTAATCCATGTTCACACACTTTTATGTGCCTTTGAATTTTTAGAAAGGATGTAAAAGAAACTGTTAACAGCCTGGGATGATGTGCCAACCGAGAGCAGATGAAATGTAAAGCCCTACTCCATCCTGTGAATAGGAGAGAAAGAATAATCCTGTCAGTTGCATTATTGAGGGGATTCCCAGAGGGGGTGGGGAATAATCACAGACCACTTACAGGAAACTCCTATACTGAGATTCTATGACTCCATTAATTTGGCTGTGTTTTTATTTTTGACAAACCCTTTCCCATAGCTGGGCCTCAGTTTCTGTATACGTGAAGTGAGGAATTTGGACTGTGTTTTCTCTTGGCCTCCTTCTAGCTCTGATGGCCTATGAATCTCCTGGAAGCCAGCTCTGGGTCCAGTCCTGTGTTGGGGAAATGAGACCAGAGGGGCACAGAGAGACACCACGAGAACCCAACAGCAAAATCTGATGGGAGCACAAAGCCCAATACAACACTCGCACTCACACAGACATCATATTACCTAACTATACACACAAACACACACCAGGCAAGAACACCCAGAACCATTTACATGTGCAGTCGTCACACCCTCCTCCACAGTACACCTGTGGTCACCTTAACATGCTCAGTAATATCTCCTCATATACACAGTGTCCCACAGCCACTGGCTCCCAAAACCTCACACCCAGAGACCCCCACCTACCTTGAGCAGGTGAGGCAACTGCTGAGTGACCAGTTCCTTAAACTCATTGATGCTGAGGCTGCCCTTCCGGCCCTCCTGCCCTGCAAAGGTGAAGAAGGTGGTGACCACAGTCTCAATGGCCGCCTCCAGCTCAGTCAGTGGTTCGGCTGCCATTAGGACCCTGGGGATGGAGCTGTTGTCCTCACGGGGCTGACCTGCAGGAGGGGGAAGAAGAGAGAGTCAGGGCAGGCCAGAGCGTCCCTGCCCTGGCGCTGCCACCTCAAGCCTCTGCCTGGAGGACGCCTCAAGGGGAAGTAGGGAAGGGACAGGGATGCAGGGATGGACCTTGGGGCAGGGGACCAGGCAATGGTACCTCAGTGTAGGTGGGGGAAGAAATGTTCACTTCCAGACACCCCTTCCTCTCTAGGTCTCACAGTCTGGGGGTCCTTTTGAAGTGTCCGTGTCTCAGGGACCCCTGTGTGGTGGTCCCTCAGTCTGGAGACCCCGCTGTCTGGGAGCAGGCTTTCAGTCTGGGGTCCTTCTTTGGAGTCCTCTCAGTCTGGTGGCCCCTCTGTGGGGTTCAGTCCCAAGGGTCCTTTCTTGGAGCTTAACCGGCCTCAAAGGGTCATGGGGTTGTTTGTCTCCAAAGCTTGTTTGTGCAAGGACCTGGGTCTCCACCCGCCTGCATTGCACCCGCCCCCCCCGCCCCCCCCCCCCACACACACACTGGCCGCTCTTCCCAGCAGAGAGTCCGGGATCTGGCCAATGCCCAGCTGTGGTCAGGGCTGGCTCGGTCTGGGCAGACCCCGCCTCTCTGTCGTCCCGCTCGCCCCTCCCCTCGGGGGCAGCTGGGCAGAGTGCGGAGCCCAGGACCCCATAGCCCTCCCCGCCCCCGTCTCCCAGCAACAGGTCCTGGATGGGGCTCCGCTGACTGCCCGCGCCCAGGAGGGACTTGGTACTGGCACTCACAGCGCCCGGAGTGGAGGGGCGCCGGGGGGCGGGGCGGGTACGGCTGGGGCAAGGGGGCATGCCCAATCATCCTCCCTTTTCCCACCCACCCCCTGCCCTCTGCAAGGACTGCTGCTGGATTTCCCAAAGCCATTTCCTGAATCCCAGTCTGAGCCGGCTCCAGGGTAGGGACCTGGGAGCCCAGGGTGGGAAAACTCTCCCCAGGCACCCTCTAGGAGTAAGGGTTGCGACTCACCGGGGCAAGGAGATGGGATGCAGCGAGGCAGGAGCCCTAGGGCTGAGGTTTATAAACGTCCCTGGAAGGAGGAAAGAGCCCCTCCCAAGCCCGGAGGTGTCAAGTTTCCGTCGTGCATTCTGAAGAGAGGAGCGCGCCCAGTCACGCCTCCCGCCCGGCCCTCCCCACCCCAAGCAATCAGGCCTGGAACCCTGGCCCCACCCAACGCAGCCCACCGCAGCCTCCACTTGGTGAGGGGGAGGGCCCGCCTGGAGCTGCCTGGCCAGATCCCATTCAGCAGGCGTCCTGGCGTCCCATCCCTCCCAACACAGGGAGCCTGATGCCCCACTACACCCGCCCCCTCGGATCTGGAGTATGTATGTTGGGGCGTGGGGAGGCCACTGTAAATTCAAAGAATCAACTGAGGGAGCTCGGCACTGAGAGGTCCCATCTAAGAAACACCACAAGAGGGCCCCTCAGAATGGGGTCCCACCAAGGACCCTGCAGCCCTAGACCCCTACAGAGGATCCAGACTGAGACCCCACAAACAGAGGGGGACCCAGGCCGAGCCCCCCATAGAGGAGACCCTGGATTGAAATCCCGCAGTGGGGTCTCAGGCTGAAACCCCTCAGGGAGGCTACCAAGACAATTATTCACTGAGAAGTTCTCTCGCTGAGCCCCTCAGCCAGGTGCGTGTACCTCCTCCTGGCCTAGCAGCATATCCAGTACTGTGGGAGGCCGGGGGAGCCGAGAAGGCCTCTGAGTGTTCCTTCTTCCCAGGACCTTTCCCACCTCCCTTCCTCCTGGGCCCTGCCTTTTGGGACCCAGCGTGGGGGGGAGGCAGGGGAGGCTGGAGAAGAGGACACAGGGCAGCCTGTTCCAGCCCAGGAGACAGAGGGCGCCTCTGTCCACTCCTGGCCCCTTGCCCCACTGGGTGTCTGTCTGTGAAGGGGTGGAGCCAGTGGGGGGTGTCGGCGGGGGAAGGACGACTGAAGACAGGTCTCCCCACACAGCTCCGGTAGCCACATTTGCAGCCTCGTCTGTCTGTCCAGCACCTCCTCCCAGGCTGACAGTGAGTATCCTGCCCCATCTGCCCTGGGTCCCTGCCCTGGCCAGCCTTGCGGAAAGGGGACTTCAGCAGGGCTCCAAAAGTCTGCGGAGGATGGCACTGTGGTGCCCTGAGGGTCTGGGAGGAGCTCGGGATTTGGGGGAGACAGTGTTTGGAAGGTGGTGAGGGGAGGCAAGTGAAGGTCAGAGGGAGATCTGGGAGCTCAGTGAATAAGGAAGCCAGTGGGGAACGCAGCCACTGAGTTTCCAGGAGACCAGGCCCTCCTCCCACAGAGTTCTCACGTGCCCCCGCAAGGCTCCCTCCATCTCCCAGGTGCTGGGGAGGAGACCCAGCTCTCGCCTTGCTTCCAGCGGTGTAAGAATAAGAAAGCAGATGGACCAGCTCCTTCTGCCCACCCACCCCCCGCCAGCCGTGGTCTCTCTGCCACCCCACCCCCCGAGCCTTGCCAAGAGCTCAGGTCCCAGGGAAGTTGGGGGGCGGGGGTGGCAGAGCATGAATCATGTGATACCAGGAAGGGGGCACTAGGGTACTATACCCACTCCCACTGTCCCTTCATGTGACCTCCCCTTTCTCCTCCTCCTCTTTCTTGGCCCAGTTTCTCCACTCCTCTTTCCTCCCATTCTTTCCCTTTGTTTTTCTGTCTGCCCCCTCCCTGCCAAGGTCCTCTCAGAATGGCCCCTACGCAAAATCCCAGGCTGCTTGAGGTCTCCAGGCAACCTCTATGTGCCTCTCCTGGATGGGGCTGATAACTCAGCCACCAGCACCCCTCCCTCCGCCCCCCACCTGCCCCCCAGCTTATCCCCTCCATCAGCCCCGGCTTGGGTTCCATCTCCCCTGTGTCTCTGTGACAACCGCTTCTCACGTCCGGAGTTCAGGTGACATTCACAAGGGCCCCATTGAAGAGCTAGGATGTCATCTGATCAGGGCCCATTGTCCAGCCCCTCAGGTCTGGGGAAGGATGGGGACACCTGATCTGAGACACCTGAGCTGCCCCCTGAGGCTGTGGAGGGGCCGACCATCCCAAGGCCAAGGGAAAGAGACCCCCTGGCTTGGCAGTCCCCTCTCCTCAACAGACCCCTCCATTTTTCCCCTCCTCTCTCCCAGCCCCTTGGATTCAGAGGACCTCATGCACACAGCCTTTATCTCCCCTAACACATAACCAGCCCCATTCTCCCTGCTGCCACTGTCCCCACATCACCCAAGTTGGGCCTGGGGGTGGGAGTGGCAGGGACAAGATCCCACAAGTGTCCTCTCCCCCTCCCTGGGAGCCCTGGCTCCAAGGAAAAGGCTCAGGCATTCCTCTTTCCCTTCCCACCACTCGTACACTCAGTAGAAGGGCTGAATCTGCAGAGAAGCAAGACGAACCAAACTAGAGGTAACGGAGGGAAGCCAAAGTGACATGTTCAGGAGAGAACAGTGTAGAAGGACCAAGAGAGGCCCCCAGTCTGCTGACAAGAAACTCAGAGGCAGTGAGACGCCCCCGTCCCCATGAACCTTGGGCCACCCACTCGGACTACCACCCTATCCACCAGGCCGACTAAGGGCACCAGATTGACTCCTTGCTCTGGGTGGGCAGCAGAGTCAAGGCTATAGAGAGGAGCCCAGCCCACCATCCCCAACAGCAGATCTTGGCTGTGCTGGGCAGGCAAGTCCAGGGTAAAAATAGAGCCAGAGGAAGCCAGGCCGGGTCCTGCCCCACCCTCCTCAGTGTCCAGGCAGCCAGGAGCAACTGCAAAGTCCACTGCAGGCCTCTAGAGCCAGCCCAGCTCCAGCTGTTCTACCTCCATGCCCAAATCCCTGATTCCCTCTGGCTGGGGTGTGGACTGAAGGGCACAGAGAATGAGGCTAGACTTAGGTCTGATCAGTTGTGGTGGGGCTCCGATCTCATGGCTCTTTGAGCTGTGGGCCCCTACCCCAACACCAGCTACCCCAGGCACAGTACCCAGCTCACTTCCATGGTGGGACGTGGGTAGGTGAGCTGCAAGATGGGCTCTGAGCTGGAGACGGCAATGGAGACTCTCATCAATGTGTTCCACGCCCACTCGGGCAAGGAGGGGGACAAGTACAAGCTGAGCAAGAAGGAGCTGAAAGAGCTGCTGCAGACGGAGCTCTCCGGCTTCCTGGACGTGAGCACAGGGTGGGGGTACAGGGTGGAGTGGGCGAGGGGTGGGGGAACAAAGTGGGCACCTCCCTGCCATCTCCCCACCCCACCCCAGCTCAGCCGAACCATCTCCTTCCTCTCCCAGGCTCCCCTACTCCTCTGGGTTCAAGTCAAAATGTCCTGATTTACTGATCACCTGTTAAGGGCTAGGCCCTGTGTAGATGCATCAATAACAAAACACACAGTCTAGCAGGGAAGGATGGACACTTGAAAGTAAACACTTGAACACCAGGAAGCACCCGGGGCCTTAACAGAGGTGCCAGAAAGGATTATGGGAGAATATTAACCTGACTGAAGAGGACGGCTTCTCCAAAGAGGTGGCATTCAGGCCCCTGGAAGATCATTAGGGTAAATGAAGACATTTTAGGAGGAGGTATAGTATCTGAACAGGAGCATGTGAGAAAGAAGATGGAGCATGCTCGGTAGTTTTGACTGGACTGAAGGATGCAGAAGAGAAGCCAGTAGAAAGTGTACCAGCTTTGAGATTTTATGAGACCCGGGTTCAAATTCTGACGCTGCCACTTAATAGCTGTGTGACTTTGGGCATGTTCCTTAACTGCTGTATGTCAATTTGTTTCTTCTCTAGAATGGGCCTAATGAAAGCTACTTCACTTCATAACTATTTGTGCTAGAATTAAATGAGACAGTGCTTGTAAAGCTCCTAGTGTAGTGCTTCTCACATTGTAGGCACTCAACATACGGTAATTGTTTTTATTATTCTGCCTCGTTAAGGAGTGATTCTGTAGGCAACAGGAAGCCACAAATATTTTGTTAGCTTTGAGGAGGGCAGCAAGAGTCCCATAATTGGAAGTAGTTCTCCCTCTTGCTCATCTCTGCCTCCTTCTCCCCAACCAGCCCCCATGCCGCTGACTCAGTGCCGTTCATTTCCTTATACACCTACCTCTCCGTCTCCTCCCTCCACAGGCCCAGAAGGATGCGGATGCTGTGGACAAGGTGATGAAGGAGTTAGATGAGAATGGAGATGGAGAGGTGGACTTCCAGGAGTATGTGGTGCTGGTGGCTGCCCTCACAGTGGCCTGCAACAACTTCTTCTGGGAGAACAGTTGAGCAGACGGCCCCAGTGGGCAGCGCCCTTCACCTCCACCCTGCCATACCTGCTCCTTCACCCTGCTTCCCCCTCACCCCACTTTTCCCTCCCCACTAACAAGGGCGCAAGAGTAGTGGGCCAGGCCTGCAATTCATCTTTCATTAAAGGTTCCTCTCTCACCAGCCGCCAGCTGCTGTCTGTCTCCTTTGGGGTATGGAAGTGGGTGGGGAAGTGAAGGCTGCTCACTCCCAACTTGCCATATTTGGGGAGGGATCTTATTTTGAGAGAGGTCAAGGAGCCATTACATCTTCCCACTTAAGGAATGCTCAAGGCCCAGGAAGGTTGGGGTTCAATGTCCCAGCTGGAAGTGGAGGAGACATCAGCTTCTCAGATATAAAGCCAAAAGAGTTTCCCTTCAACCTTCAAAGAATATTTACTGAAGACCTACCATGTGCTAGACATCCTATGGGAACTGGGGACACAGCAGTGAGCAAAACAAACACGACCCTCAACATCACATAGGTAAAGTCCAGTAAGGATACCAAAACATACGCACATACATGCTAGGAAGGAAAATGAAAGGATCTGATGCACGTGATTGGGGTGGGGGGTGTTGAAGACTCGTACACTCATTCTTCAAACATGCGAGCCTTTTATTGTGTGTCCAGCCATAATGAAAATCCCGCATAGGTCTACATCAAAATCCACATGGATGGCAGATGGAGAGAGAGGACATGGAAGGGAGAGCAGGGACGCAAAGGTCCCCCCCAAATAACTATTTAACAATGTTCAGGCCAAGTTGGGGAAGGAAGTGAAGAGGAAAATATGGACGGGTGGTGGTGAGTGGTGCAGGATCTAGCAGAGGTGTGCTCCCAGCACTGGCCCCCAGGCCTTGGCTGGGGCGTTTGCAGCAATCTGCAACTCTCTGACTGGGGCCAAGGCAAATGATGAGGGGAGAGCCAGTGCAAATTACCTGGGCCCAGTGGTCCACAAGAGAGACCGAGGAGGGACTTCCCTGGTGGCACAATGGTTAAGAATCCACCTGCCAATGCAGGGGACATGGGTTCCATCCCTGGTCCGGGAAGATCCCACATGCTGCGGAGCAACTAAGCCTGTGTACCACAACTATTGAGCCTGCGTGCCACAATTACTGAAGCCCGCGTGCCTAGAGCCCGTGCTCTGCAATGAGAAGCCACTGCAGTGAGAAGCCCACACACCACAAGGAAGAGTAGCCTCCGTTCGACACAGCTAGAGAAAGCCCACGCGCAGCAACAGAGACCCAACGCAGCCAAAAATAAATAATAAAATTAATTAATTGTTTTTAAAATAGAGAGAGACAGAGGAACATCCGCATAAAGAATTGTAGTCCGTCTGCCTTAGCTTGAGGGGGCGAAGGGATGTGCCAGGAAATATGAACATCTTTTTCAGGGGGACCAAATCAGCCCCAGCGACCTAAATTACTAACCTGCAGCCCCCTTAAAACCTGGGAGCAGGGACTTCCCTGGTGGTCCAGTGGCTAAGACTCTGCACTCTCAATACAGGGGGACCAGGTTCAATCCCTGGTCAGGGAACTAGATCCCACATGCTGCAACTAAGAGTTCACATGCCACAACTAAAGATCCCGCATGCTGCAACTAAGACCCAATGCTGCCAAATAAATGCATACTTTTTTAAAGCTTTTAAAAATAATCCATTTTCCAAAAATAAACATTGGTATGCCACTTGGCTACGCCCCTTCCTAGGCGGGGGGTCTGAGTTTAATACAGACCAGGCCTTTGCTAAAGCCCCGCCTTCTCCCTGGGGCTCCGCCCTAATCCCGCGCAGGCGTGGCACAAATTTCCGGCCCCTTAGTGGTGCGGCGGATCTGACGCCTAACGTAACTGCGTCGACGCCATTTTAGCCGGTCCCTCTCCGCACTGGGTGTGGCGGACATTTTGTTTTCGACACCGAGCGGGAGTTAACGGCAGCCGCTGTGGTGAAAGGCAGGAAAGGGCAGGCCGGTTAGCAGGCGGACGGCCCAACCGGACAGCCAGCCAACAGCAACGAACTAACCTAGCAATCTACCGCGTAACACATCTAACTAACCGCCCACCAAGTTAACCCGAGCCCCTCCACCGTCAACTCAGGTTCGGCCGGCCCCCGGCCCGCCTGCCGCAGCCGTGGTGGCAGCCCCGGGAGGAGCACTGGCGTCCGTTTCCTTCGGTACGTGTCTGTGGTGAGGAGGGCAAGAGTCCTGGGGAACGGAGGGGTCCGGCGGACGCGGATCGGGAGCTGGCGGGATATGGCGGGATATGGAGGCAGACAGGGTGTCCGAGGTGGAGGCCCCGGAGGGGGCGGAGCCGCTGAGAGGGAGGCGGGGGAGACCCCGAACTGGAAACTCGCCGCGGGATTGATGGAAAAGGTGGGGATTTGATAGAGTTAAAAAAGAATGTTGTTTGGTGGGTTGAGCAATGTTGGCGGTCCTGACAGGGCTTTGAGAGGGAAGGGAGATCAAAGGAGGACTATACGACTTCAGGGAACGTTGGAAAGTAATGGCGGCTTCAGGGTTAAATTTTGTGGAGCGCTCTCCGGGAGCGAACTCCCAGGTGAATGCCCATTTAGGGAAACGTTGCCTACTCCCTCCGTCCCCCAGCTCCGCAGGCCCTTGCTGAGGCTCCTACTTGATTTTGAAACTGGTATGCTTGTGTCATCTTTCTAGATCAGTGGTTCTCAGTTGCGGCTGCACAAGAGAAGCACCGAGGTAGACTTTCCCCCACACCCCCACTTCGAGGTAGACTTTTTTTTTTTCCCCCCTTCTAATTGCTGATCCCCAGATCTCACCATCAGAGATTGTGCTTTAAATAGTTTGGGCCCAGGCTTCTGTGTTTTGTTGTTTTTTGAAAAAAAAAAAAAAAAAAAAAAAAAGCTTCTTGCAGCCAAGGTTGAGAAGGACCGCTCTAGATGAAAAGCCAGACTCTTAACACTTCTTTGGCTAGGTCTAAGTCTGCCATTTTGGAGGCTTGGGCAGATATTTTCTGTCCTGTGGCCTTGGAGTTTATTAGTTTGAGGTAACTAGCTTTTTAAGTTTAAGCACCTGAAATGAGCTTTGGTGTGATCATCAATAGGCACTGATACAGGCCTTTTCATTCATTTTTGGTTTGGGCCTTTGGCACTTGTTGAAATGAGGTGGTCATCATTCTCATTTGCTCATTCTGTCCATTGTCCTTTGTAGATTCTCGGGATTTGAAGATGGCTGCACAGTCAGCGCCGAAAGTTGTGCTAAAAAGCACCACCAAGATGTCTCTAAATGAGCGGTGAGGCAGCCAACAGCAACTTCAGCTCGTTCATAAGAAAACATTACTTAAATTGGCCCTGGGGTCCAATGCACAAAAACCGGTTTTAAACTAAATACCAACAGAAGGCTACAGACCTCTGTTCTTAGTTGCATCGTATGTGGTACACAAAACAAATTGGGCGGTTGTTTCAAAACCCCTTATCAGTAGATTTTTATGTTATGCTGTCTGAAATATTTATCTGGTGGGATGTATTTTAAAAAGACTCCTCACACCCTCCCTTTTCTTCACTTTTTTTTTTTTTTTACATTGATACAGGGGTGGTGCAGCTCGGTAGCATGGTACCCTAGCTGCAGTAGGCTTGCTGCCCAGTCCAAGGCCAGCAGTGTTGTGTCTGGCCTGTAAGAGGCGGGTAGCAAGCTATGAATATGTCCAAAGGCCCTTGAATGTCATTCTTGGGCCTTGTAAGAGGCACTCGCTTTGCTCCATTTCACTTTCCCATTCTGCTTCTGGTTTGTTTTTGTTTTCGATTCTTTTACAATTGAATGTTCTTCTCTTTCATTCCATTAAACTTACCTTGACAGGAATAATAGAAGAGTGTCTTCACAAGCTCTTAAATGATTAAACTCATCTTAACTTTTTCAGAAGTAATCACTTAGAGTCAGAAAAAGTAATCACTTGACACTAAGAAAAGTTAAGGCATTTAAAGGCACTTTCTGTCTCTGAGAGCTTTGTTCATTGAGTGCCTTCGACCAGTGATTTTATTAAGTTGACGTTAGACCACTGAAAGATTTACTTATATTTGTTTGCCTTTTCTGAAGCATATGTACTTCTCTTTATCCCTTAGTGATACACTAATTCTTCATATTCACGTTACTACGTGAACAAATGTATGAGAGAATGTGATATGCTCTTACAATTTATGTGGGTGTATCATTTCCATGGGCTTTGAAGTTGCTCTAGTCCTTCCTTACATTTGCCCTTAAAATGCACCCTCAGGTCCCCAAAGGTTTTGGCTTGCTTTGTCTGTCTTTGAAACTACATCTTCTGTCTCTTGTCATCATATCTGCTTATTGCATGCTTTTCATACTTTGTACCTCTCTAAAAGCCGTTACCTGAGCCCTTGTTATCACTTTTGATTGAATGTGCTACACTTAGCTGCATTTCTAAGTTTCTGATTCTTGCAAGTTTGTGGAAAAGCAGAGGAGTCTTTAACCCACATCAGCCTTGATCTAAGTGTACCACTTTACTTAAAGTTCGTGGGATCTGGAGCTCCTGGTCTAGCAAGCCATGAAAATGCCAATAAATGTTTTGTAATAAAGCGTTTATTTAAACATCCATTTTGTTCGACCTTGAAGCTTTACTAATATGCTGAAGAACAAACAGCCGATGCCAGTGAATATTCGGGCTTCGATGCAGCAACAACAGCAGCTAGCCAGTGCCAGAAACAGAAGACTGGCCCAGCAGATGGAGAATAGACCCTCTGTCCAGGCAGCATTAAAACTTAAGCAGGTGAGAGAACGGGTCTTAATGCTCCAGAAGCAGCTGGTGATCCCTGTCAGGTAGTCCACTGAGGCTGTCAGGACGCCATGGATAATTACGACGTGGCTCAGGGCAAAAGCTGAACTTCTCTGAAGGAAAGAGAAGTTAAGAGAATTCCCATTTTGGCAGGTACCAATAAGTAACTTTTTGTTGTCTTTCTCTTTTAGGGAGTTTGCCATCAAGGTGGCCTGTTTCTGTGTTATCAATGAGTATTAATCTCTTTTGTTCTCTGATCCTTTGCCCTTAAAACAGATTCACTGGCTTTTTCCACAAAGAAATTTTGGTTTCTGTTTTAGATGATCTTCAAAAAATCCTTTTATTTCTCATTAAATGGTTTACAAATTAGGGAAATGATTTTATACTTTCTTCCCTAATACAGGGAGTCTGAAAGGCCTCTTAGTCAAAGGTTTTCAACGCTAAACAGTAGAAAGAGTGGGGTGACCCTCATCTCCACAGCACCTAAAGTTTTGTCAGTAAAGTAGAGCGAGAACACTGAGTAATTAATTTAAGAGTTAGCGGGTTCTCTTTCAAATTTCCAGTAAGAGAGAATCCTATTCAGACCTGAAATAAAACCTGCTCTTTATTATTCATAGACTTTATATGCAAGTCCGGACAGTGGCTGTGGAAGGATATGTCCAAGCTGTGGCTGGGCGTCTGGAGGGCGGTGCCATGCAACTGTAAGGACTTTAACTGGTAGCACTGCATGGCTGTGCGTAAAATCAGCAGTTAAATATAACACCCTTCCACCCCCACCCTGAACCATTGGGCTCACTGACCAAAAATAAACAAGGCCTTCTGCTTCAGCTGCCTTAAGCCTTGGAGTGGCTGCATTCATCCCAGACTCAGGAAAGCAGTAAAAGGTGCCACTGTTTTCTGAGAGTAAATAGTAAAAATTGTTGAAGACAGGTCTCTGACATATTATTCCAAAGGACCTTTTAACAAGAAGCTTGGAACAGAGGCTGTGCCGAAGAAAGTAGCCTCTAGAGCACTGCTGTCCAATAGAACTTTCCACGGTGTTGGAAATGTTCTATATCTGTGCTCTCCAATACAGTAGCCATTAGCCACATGACTATTGAGCGCTCAAAATGTGGCTAGTGCCATTGAGGAGCTTAAATTTTTATTTTTATTTATTTATTTTTTTACTTGTAATTTAAATAAGCCACATGTGGCTAGTGGTTACCTTAGCATACAGCACAGCTCTAGAGTGAAAACTGAATGATAAAGTTGACATCCTTCAGCTTCTTTTCAATGTTAGAGACTAGTATTGGTGGCAAGTAAGGGATGGGAAGGGAGAAGAATTTCTAAGTACTATGCGTTCTCCCCTTAAAGCACAGATCTTGGGAGAATGTACTAGGGATGACTAAACACAAGAGACTTGGAGAAAGAAGTCCTGACCTCGTGTTGTTCAGAGCCTGCCCCTCTGATTAGAAGCAGTTTATGATCTCATGCTAGAAAGCTAATAATAATAATAACTCGCAGCATATGGTTGCAGAGAAAATGGTTTGTAGTCATTTGTGGGTGAAGCCTGAGGACGCATAATTTATTTTCGTTCATACTGACTTACGGCGTTATAGGAGAACAGGTTTGCTAGGGCTTCGGTGGTGTTCAAGGCTACACAGTCACCCTTTCCTCTGAAGGAATTTAATTGTCTGAGATGTGGTCTTTGTAGTTTCTCTTTGAGGGACAGATTATTGAAAATTTTCTATCTATGGTATGTCCTTGTTCTCAAATGTAGCCCTGAGTTTTATGATTATAGCTAAACTGTCTTAATTCTAATGCAGGTTTAGCTAGCTTTCTGTGGAGATACATTTGAGTTATGTGTTTATTTTGAATTAAAAGTCATTATACTGACTTAATTAATGGAGCTGTTTGCAAAGGAAGACATGGAATTAACGGCTATTTAAGATATGTAAGGAAAGGAGATTTGACTTTTTTGTGTTTATTTACATCTTAAGGTAAAAAGTGGACCGTCTGGAGATAGATACTCAGAGGAAAAATGGAACACACTGGCCTCTTTGACTGAGAAATCAAACTTGTTCTTAAGTCACAAGAATTCAAATGAAATTGTAATTTAAACATTGCCCAGAGTGTGATGAACTTCCTATGGTGTTTGAGTAAGCCTTTGAAGACAGTGGTAGTCCTTGGGCAGGTATGAATCCAGTCCTGTCATTGTCAACTGGTGGTTCAAAAACAGCAGAATCTATGATTTGAAATACAGTGTTCTTATTAAAACTTATGTTGCAAGTAGTGGTATATGACTTCTGTAGCCAAACTAGTGAGGTAATTTGTGGTGATGCCAATTTCATGGGACTATACTCAAGCTTCCTAGAAGCTCTGGATCAGAATTCTGCTTGTTTTCTACCATGTTCTGAGGCAAAGGCTTGCTTCTGGTTTGGGATCCTTATGACACCCCATGCAGGTTTATCTCCCGCCACACAGACATCTCACTTGCTTCTTTTTCTCTGCACTTTGAGTTGCTAAATCCCAGTGGATTGCTTTTTTGATCTCAATTCCCTAACACCTTTTCTTCCAGAAGAGCTTAAAGCAGCGTCTGGGTAAGAGTAACATCCAGGCACGGTTAGGCCGACCAATAGGGGCCCTGGCCAGGGGAGCAATCGGAGGACGAGGCCTGCCCATTATCCAGAGAGGCTTGCCCAGAGGAGGACTCCGTGGGGGACGTGCCACAAGAACCCTACTTAGGGGCGGCATGTCGCTCCGAGGTCAGTGCTCTGTACCTGATAATCGTCGGGCCCCACCCCCTTCCCTTTTCTCTTGGGCTGCTTATGGACACATTTGTTTAACATCTTTAAGCCTGAATTTGTATTGATACAATTAATAACTTTTGAAATCACGTATTTTTAATAGTGCTGCATGTCTTTTATCGATACCATTCCTTTTCTGATAATGTGCAATGGTGAGAGGGTAGGACCTGCGTTACAACAGGTAATTCATGTCATCTCCATTCCATTTTAAAACACCCTGCTGCTGCTTGAATCAAAGCACATTCAAGTTCTAGAAATAAGTCAAATCTAAGAAACTTCTTGGCCTGTTGGCCTATATATTAATTAATCATCTCTGTTCCTGGTTCTAGTGAAATACTCTATTACATCTGGAAAAAAGAGGACAAGTTGACCGATAGCACTTAGCTATCTATATGTTACATTTTAGGCACTGTTATACTGTTCTCTGTATAGTTCTTGTCCCCTACAAAAATGTATTGAGAGCAGGAACCATATCATTTATTTTTAAATATGCCATAATGCTAGGCACCTACCTGTGATTATTCAATAGATATTCATTAAATGTATATACTTAACTAATTGACTTAACTCCCAGCTTCTTCCAGAAGTGGATTTGTGGTCAGACTTGTTGAATTGATTGAATAAAGAGCAGCTTAATCCTTTCACACTCAGTGTGCAGCTTGCCCCACCCAACCTAAAAATTAACTGAATTAACTCTCATTTAACCCTCACCGCCTTCCTTTGGTTAGAATCTACTTTGTCTCTCTTGGATTTACCTGCATATACATTGTATGCCTCCTCTCCAAGGTCAAAACCTGCTCCGAGGTGGACGAGCCGTAGCTCCCCGAATGGGCTTAAGAAGAGGTGGTGTTCGAGGTCGTGGAGGTCCTGGGAGAGGGGGCCTAGGGCGTGGAGCTATGGGTCGTGGCGGAATCGGTGGTAGAGGTTAGTCAGCTACCAACTTCAGAGACTAGCTTCCCCTTATTTCTCTCCCTTCAAAACTCAGAGCCACCTTTCTGCACAGCTTCAAGTCATAGGCAGGCTTATTTGTTTGTCTTGTTTGTTTTATGAAACTGGCTTATTTTCTAAATTCACATGCTGGTAATGTGGAGGTCTGTCATGGGTTTTCCAAGAACAGTCAGGTATGTGTTACAGAGCCAGATTATATTCAGACTTCTTTCAGGCTCTTGAAAATTGTATTGCTAAAAATGACAGAATGGTCAGTTTGGCGTTTTATCTTTTTCTGTCCCTGACCCACCACCACACACCCCACCCCATAGCTCAAAACCCACTTTGAGTCTAAGAAGAGAGAAGAGGGAGATGTACAAAAACGAAGCAGAGTTAAAGAGGATGGTGAGACTTGGAGCTAGGTTTTGACTCTGAAACCAAGTAAATTCCAGATAAAGTTTGTGTCTATGCGAAACCAGAGATGACTTTTTTTGATCAAAGTAGAAAAAGCAAGATGATATTGTGTCAGTTAACTAACTGACTCTTGTTGATAATCTTACCTTGAGACTTAGTGATATTTGTCCTGTGACCTCATGGCCCAGACTGGAAGAGAGTTTTTAATGGTGTTGCTGTTAATGCCAAATCTCATGGGAGTTTTCTGGCTTAGAGTTAAGTGGAAAACTCCCAGCAACACCTGTCCAGGAAAAATAATATATATTCTTTTAGCCCCTGGGTATATTTGCTTTGGTCTTTTTAAAGTGTGTGGTGGGTCTTCCATAATTTATGACCTTGAAGTTGCCAGGGGATAATAACTATTGGGAAAAGAAATTTGATAACTGAGGGCTTGTTTTCTTCTCTCGCATTATATGTTACTTGGCTTATTGAGTGAAGTACAAGCTAGTTTGGGTTTCAGGATGAAATAGCATGTTTCCAAATTATCTTGACTTGGTTTCTGAGAGAGACATCACAGGGATTGGGCGGGGAAGAGTCTGAAGTAGCTTTTCAGAAAGCTGGGTATGTTTTGTTAAGTGAATTGAAACCACCTCTCAGATAACCATAATTGTTAAAATGTGAATAGAATCGGGAGATAGAAATGGCTGGGACTACTCAAAATGTTTTTCCCCAATTCTCTTCATTGTTCCTATGTCAGAATAACTCCTCAGTCTCCTGACATAGGATCAGTTCATTAGGTTTGATAAATTTGAGGAGACAAGCTAATTTTTCAGAAAGGATCTCCAGTAAAGTTTAATTTGAAAACTGTCTACCTTCACACCCCTGTTTCTCTGTGCCCTTGTTACTTCCTCCCTATCTTACTAAATGGGATTATCTTTAATGTACTTGTATTTTAATTATAAACTTATAGCGAGTCTCAAATTTTAGTTTCTCTTAGGAGAGATTAAGAAATTTTTAATTATCAGTTAACTATATTCCCTTACTTTGTTGATAGAAGAAAAAAATTTCAAATAGCATTTAGAGATGAGCATGTAATAAGGGATTCATTATGTGTGCTTTCCATGTGTTGCTTTCTACCCAGTGTGTTTCCTATTTTTCCAGATTTCTCCTCTTGCCCTGCCCTTCAGCCTTTCTCAGCTAGGCCCCACTGCTCTAAGGGGCATTTACCATAGCACCAATTAAACTTACTTGTAACTGTTTTTCTTGTTTTTCCCTTGGGCCAGGTCGGGGTATGATAGGTCGGGGAAGAGGGGGCTTTGGAGGCAGAGGACGAGGCCGTGGACGAGGGAGAGGTGCCCTTGCTCGCCCTGTACTGACCAAGGAGCAGCTGGACAACCAACTGGATGCGTACATGTCAAAAACAAAAGGACACCTGGATGCTGAGTTGGATGCCTACATGGCTCAGACAGATCCCGAAACCAATGATTGAAGCCTGCCCACCCTCCTGTGAGACTCTTGTTAAAGTCACACATCTGTAAATAACCTTGAGATAACAGATGAGAAGAAACTTGGTTGATGCTGGAAGGACCTATCATAATAGGCTGTGGACTGACTTGCCACCAGTTTGTGCATTTAGTGTGTTCCTTTTACTTTTTGATACTGTGTTGTATGAAACCCTTTTTTCCTCTGACTTGGGTTTTGTTTTGTTGTCGTTTGGGGTTTTTTTCCTTTGCCCAGACTTCTCTTTGAACATGAATGTGTTGGCCTTGTGGCTAGTACACCCTCTTCCCCGCTCTGCCTTCCCTCACTTGTCATATGCTTTGACATTCTGACATTTCCTCTGTTCATCTCCCGTGAAGAAGACCCAGAAAGAGCCCATCAGTGTCCCTCCATAATGTCTAGGTTTCTGAGATGCAATTCTGTTCTGCATCATCTTTAAAGAGCCTCTTAAAAGTGTTTAGAAAATCTGGAGCTCAAAAATGCATTCTGCCACGCTGATGTTTTAGTAAAGTAAATTAGGAATTTTGACATAGCTACAGGGCCACCTAACAAGTTACACAAGGTAGCAGCTCTGATTTGATTAAAGTTATTACCATGTACATTTACACCACATAACCAGTGTACTGGGTCAGGTTTGTGCACTTTCTACCCTGGAATGAGATTTATAAACTTTTCCTCTTGGCTTTGCATCATGCCCAAAGAGGGTATTTTTGGATTGGCTTACACCTACAAAAGAGTGGGGAAAGCCGTTTGGTTTGGCAGATGCTTCAGAAGGGAAAGGGCTGGAAATTGATGGCAGATATCTGGTGGGAGGGGTCAGAAGATATCCATGCTGAAATGCTACTATCCTTATGGTTATACCAGGCCGATCTTGGGCTTCATTCCTTGACTTTGTTTGACCCTTATTCCCCTTGAAGGTTTAATTAAGTTCAACCATATTCTGTCAACTGTTCCAGTTTCAGTAGAATCTTTTGTTTCTGGTTCATCATAACAAGAAATTGTTCTCTGAAATCCAGTCAGGACTTTCTCTTTATTTGTTGGGCTCTTTGAAATATTATGGCCACTATAACAATACTTTGATATACCCCTTGTAGAGTTGAGGGTCCTTCATAGTTGTATTAAAATTTGGGGTGGGAGGGGGATGTGACTTTGGGGCAGAAAGTGAACAATTTGCCCTCTTTTGAATAATCCTCGAGGTAAGATTAACCACACAAAGTAATGTACCAATACATTTGGTCCATAGGAAGCTCAAACATAATGGTCTCAGGAGGCAGTCGAGGACCCCGGCCCTGGTTTCTCTTTTCCTCTGTGCTGTTTAAGGGAAAAGAAGCTAACCACCTCTAATCAAACCAGTTGCCATTGAGCTACCTGGTACCCTAAACTGTTGGGAGGTTGTATGTTATTGTAGACTGGGAAGGAAATTTTGGCCAGGACAACCTGAACTTGAATCCCATTTGTATGACCTGGGCTACTTAACCTCTGGATTGTGAAGCAAGTTTAGTTGTAGAAGGGAGAGCTTGAAAAGACCAGGTGGTGTTAGGACAGAGCCATGCTGTCATAACCAATCTGACCTAGTTTTGAAGTGTCTGTACTATAACTACTTAATAGAAGTGGACTGTGAGACTGGAGGTCTTTAGCCCAGACAAGTATTTATAACCTTTAATCGGAAAGAGTGAAAAAGGTATTTTTGTGTGGGCAAGGCCAATTTTAAGGATAGTTCCTTAGATCCCAAACTCCAGTCAGCCCCCAGGGCTCTTCTGTGGTAGAGGTGCTGATTGGCAGTGGGTAGGCTACCCCTTTCGAACTTCATATCCACTGGTAGCCTTTTGTCATCTTCCAGGGCCTCCAGAACACCTTCGGGAGAAGGAGGGAGCTGCAGGGTGAGAGTTCTACCCGCCAACCACACAACTTGGGATGACCCATCTCTGGGATTTTTTTCCCCAACCCTGTCCTTCCTAAATTCTTTGACCCTCCTTCAAGGTAGCTAACAGGTATGTGCCCTCAGGATATTTTTAATCTGGTGGCTTTTGGTACCACCCTCCATAATCCACTGAGATCCTCTGTGTAAGAATAAGGAGTGAAAGAGGCACCGCTTCTGAAGTTTATGCAAGGGATGGGGTAACCAGCTGAGGTAGAGATGAGGAGGAACCAGCGGTATGAGTCTGGGTCTCACAGGGCCCAATTCCAGTTCCATGGAGCCCACACCGGAGATCACCCTGTATACTTTTGGCAAGGTTCCAGGCTGAAAGCAAAGTGTTGAGGGAGTCAGGAAATGAGAGGTGAGGGGTGTACTGGGTGGCAGCAAGTGTCTGAGGCCTCCCACCACCGCCAGTCCATCCGCTGATGTAATTCCCTTGTGAGGGAGAGGTCCATTCCAGAACAGAGCTCCTGGATGCCTCAGCCCCTAGACTAAGGAAGAGAAGCTGGGGCCAGGATACTGGGTCCTTCAAGAAAGGGGAACTTCCCGAGGTGCCCGGTGTGCCTTAGCTGCTCACTCTCCTAGGTCAACCTCTTCCAGCTCAGGATTGCCCTGCCCAGGGTGCTTCTAGTCCCACCTCGTCCTGCTGACTCAGGGCTCCTAGTGCCCACAGGTGTCTGTCCAAAAGGACCTGCCCCGTGTCCTCTACGCCCATCTCTTGCACTGGCCCAACTTGCAGGGTAGTGAACTAAGACCAGGTTGGGGCTGCTGTTTCTAGCACCTGTGTGATCTTTACTAACTACGAAAATGTCAAGCAGATCTAGTGGTCAGGGGACCCTGAAGCATCCTGGGGTGGGGGGCGGGAGGGGGATTTACCTTGTGGGTCCCAGTGAAGATGGGCAGTGAGGTAACCACTGGAGCTTAAGGCCCCTTCCCTTTCTGCCTCCTCTATATCCCTCCTACCACTTGAAGAATTCCTCCCCAACAGTGGGCAAAGGAACTTCCCTACCACTCGTGGACCCTCCAGCTCCACTCACTGCTCACTGCAGTTCCCAGAGTCTCCTTGAGGCCTGTGCCCACTTCTGCCATCCTCGATCCTTCGTGAGTGTCCCGGGTAGAGCAGAGTGGGACAAAGAGAGTCAGCCTGGCTCCTGGGTCAGCCTTTCACTCATTCAGCCACTGTATGCCAAGGGCTTGCCATACAGACACGAACAAGGCATTGTTTGTTAGAAAGGCATTGGGAGTACAGAGAAGAGCTTGATGAGCTAGAATATGAAAGTCAAGGGAAAGTTTAACAGAGAAGGGGGGAAGAATATTCGAAGGAGAGGGAACAAATACAAAGGTGCAGGGAAAGTGTGTTCAGTGGTCCTTCAAAGTAGGGTGGGAGACACAACTGATCAGATTGGTTAGCCTGGAGCCTAATTGTCTGCTAGAGGCCTTAGGCTTTATGCTCTGAGTAGTGGGGAGTCATTGAGGACTTCAAGTAGGAGAGTGCCATGGGATGATTTATACAGAACGGTGGTAGGAAGTGAAAACGGGCTAGAGGGAGGACCATGGAGATTGGGAAACTATTAGGTTAGTCTAAAACAAAACAGAGTTGGCCTGAACCTGGGCAGGCCACACCCTCAGCAGTTTCCTAGCTATCTGACGTCTGGGATGCCTGTCAGCACAAGAGACAGGAGTCAGGGGTGGCCTGAGCAACCACAGTGGAGAAAGCACATGGCATATACTTCTCCCTGGCCTGCTCTTGTTTGTCTCCTTAGTGTCCCCGTGTGGTGACCCCATGATGCCTGATCTGCCAACCAACCCAGCCTCCACCACAGCTACCCACTCCCTATGACCTCATACCCTGGAAAGAGCTAAGCTTCCAGGCAGGAGGGGCTGGCAGAGGACAGGCCTCCAGCCCCCGTAAGTCCAAATGGCAGCACTTGCCTCCCCTCATCCAGGCCCCCTGCATCCTTGTCAGGTAGTTTCAGCTAATACCCACCCACCAGCAGTGAACAGCACCCAGACCAGCACTGTAAATGGGGCAGGCCTAGGGGTTGGCTCCTAGAAGGGAGGCAAGGGGCCCAGAGAGGCTGGGACCTGGGAGGAGACCTGGCCTGGCCTGGCTTCTGTGTCCCTCTCCTCTTCCCGTGGGCTGTCCTGTCCATCCCACTGCAATCCCAGCCCTCCCACTACCTCTCGCGCTGATTCTGCAGGCAACGTTGTTACCGAAAGCTCGGCCTCTCTGTACACAGGTGCCAAATCCAATCTCGGAGACAGAGTTTTGGGTGAAATAAAAAAGACAGCTTTACTACTTTGCCAGGCAAAGGGGACACACTGGACTTCTCCCTCAAAAAACTATGTGTCCCAACCCGGGAGGATTTGATGAGGGTCTTATGTGGTTCAGAGGGGGGGTCTCTGCCAAGATTAGGGTGTGAGCAGGACTGGCACTCCCTTAATCTCCTCTCAGGTGGTCGGTCTCCTAATCTTGATGAGCTTCTCTGGTCCCTTTAATCTTGCCTCAGGTGGTTTCTTGGCAGCCCCTCCCTTGATTAGCAACTGTTCGAATCTGGAACTCAGGGAAGGTCATGGAGACTGAAGTCCTGCCTACAAGAAATGGGGGATGAAAGGGCCTCCATGGCTGGGAGCCCCACAGGGCCCCACTCGGTTTCAATGTGAGAAGGGCAAGGGTGCCCAAGCCTCCAGTTCCCTGGGTTCCGGGCACCTTTAAGGACTCACCTCCAGCTCTCTCTCACCCCACAAACACACATATAGACACAGTTGTCACAGTGGAGGCATGAGAAATGGAATATTTCCTGCCATATCAGTAAACTAATGATGTCACAGTCGTCAGCTTGCAGTCCTCCAATGTGAGCTGGTGAGCCCTGAGGAAACTCAGGGCTGAAAAGAATACCTGCCATCTAGCAGCCATCAGACTGCAGCCACTCCCTACGGTGAAGCACGGAGGAAACTCAGGATGTGAAGATACAGGATACAGGCCCCAAGATAGCTGAAGTGCATATCAAAGGAATGATTTCAGTGAGCCCAGACTCTTGCATCTTCCCATACATAGAAAAGCACTAAACTCCTTAACTTGGGATATCTGGTTTTCTTTAACCATAATCTTTTGATGTTCCCCGCTACCTGCCCTTTGTTGCAAAATATCTGTATAACCTGGCTCCCCGCTTCGCCTCCGCTGAGCCGTTCTCTCAGGGTCACTTGAGATGCTGCCTCCCAGGCTTGAAGTCCTAAAAATTCCCACTGAATAAAACATAACTCTCAACTTTTAGGTTGTGAATAATTTTTTAAGTCCACAGGCATATCATCTCGTTTCTGACCCTGAACCTTCCCCAGGCACCACCTCCAGCCTCTTATCAGGAAATCATATCTCCAGACTCCTTATGTTCTGTCTCCAACTTTTAGCTGGTAGTGTTAGGGTTAGAGTAGGATAATCAAACAGTTAGCTCAGAAACCCCATTAGGGGATTGTAGATAGAGAGAAAACTTCAGGGGGCTTTGGGAGACCACAGTAAGATTAATGATCACTCAAGAAATTAATGGGAAAATCCTGCAACAATGTGGGCTTGCTTGACTCATAAACCAGAGCAAGTCATTTAGCATCAAAGCCAGATTGGCTCGCTTAACAACAAAACCAAGCTAACTTGATTAGCAACAAAAGCATACAACAGAAGAATGAGACATGCCCCAGAACAATTAAACAATGGTGACATGAGACCCACATCCTTCCCAGTGAGCTCAGTAAGTTAATGACCCACAAGACATGCTCTTTTGCCCCTAGGATATGCTCTTTGCACACAAAAAAACAATCATTATGGAAAGGGAAAGACCCTCATTGTACTGAGACCTGAAATAATTTTTCCAAAGTACCATGACAGTCCTGGCCTGACCATGTAGGGGCAAAACTCCCCTGCCCAAACTGGAGGAGGAGCTGATGATGGAAGCGTAACACCCACTCAAGAAAGACAAAGAAGGTCTTCTCCCCCTCCCCTCTCTTCCTTGGATTAGAAAAATGTAACCCACTAAGTTCTTGGGGCAGCACAATGCTCGCCTGCCTGCTTGTTAGCCTCACAAGCATCCTATTCTAATAAATCACTTCTTATCACTTTGCCTCTCACTGAATTCTTTCTGCATTGAGACATAAAGGACTGGAGCTCTTCAGAGCCCCCTGAAACACCACCTATCTGTTTCAGTAGTGCCAGTGGGAGAGGTGTTGCAGGTGACCTCTGGCTGCCCTATTCTCCTGCCTGGCTGGGCTCTCTGACCTTACCACACCCATTCTAGTGACTTGGCCAGGCAGGATGACCCCCAAGGGTGGAGACTGAGGCCCAGGATGGCTCTGGAACCTGTGATGGTGGCAGCAGTCTACCACCACTAATCCCCAGACAAGGGCCTCTTACTGTGCAGGGCAGGCAGCACAGTAGACCTGGGGCAGCTATGGCTCCATGAGCCCTCTTTAAAGGATTCTCTTAATTCTCCATTTAGGCTTGATTTATTTAATTTCTTTACCCTTTAGTGTAAGATGATTATCAATTTAAGATTTAAACACATCTTTGGTGTGATATTATGAGGTATAAGAAATATATATTTGGGGCTTCCCTGGTGGCGCAGTGGATAAAAATCTGCCTGCCATTGCAGGGGACACAGGTTCAATCCCTGGTCCGGGAAGACCCACATGCTGCAACTAAGCTTGTGCGCCACAACTACTGAGCCTGCGCTCTAGAGCCCGTGAGCCACAACTACTGAAGCCCACGTGTCTAGAGCCCATGCTCCGCAACAAGAGAAGCCACCACCCGCACACCACAACAAAGAGGAGCCCCCGCTTGCTGCAACTAGAGAAAGCCCACGCGCAGCAACAAAGACCCAACACAGCCAAAAATAAATAAATAATTTTTTTTAAAAAAAAAGAATATATATTTGGTCGTCAGCCCCAGTTCCTGGCACAGAACTCCTAAAACCCTTAGAATTTCCTGTGATAAGAGCAATAAAGGTATCTTTTATTATATTAATAAGTTGACTTTTGGAAAGCTCCAGGTAACCTAAGGGGGGGGGTAGTTGCCAGGGGAATCAATCAAGTGGTTAGAGGGTTGGAAATTCCAGTCCCACCCCCAGACCTCTGGGGAGGGCAGAGGGGCTGGAGATAGAGTTATGTCAATGCGTTATGTTAGTGGTTTGGACCTCACAAAAGGATGGGGGCTGATTGCCAGGAGAGCCAACCTTGTGATTAGAGGGATGGAATTTTCAATCCCACCCCCAATCTCCATGGAGGGGAGAGGGGCTGGAGGTTGAGTTCAATCGATGGCCAATGATTCATACCTATGTAACGAAGACCTCACAAAAACCCAAAAGTGTTGCAGGAAGGGGGACCCCTTTCAGGGCAAGACAAGAGTGGGCTCTTGTCTTACACTGAGAAATGAATTGTCCAAGGAGACACAGGTGCTGACAAAGCAAGAGACTTTACTGGGAAGGGGCGCTGGGGCAGAGAGCATCAGGGAAAGGGAAACCAGGAGAACTGCTCTGCCACATGGCTCGCGTGTCAGGTTTTACGGTGATGGGGTTAGTTTCCAGGTTGTCTCCGGCCAATCATTCTGACTCAGGGTCCTGCCTGGTGAGGCGCGTATCTCTCAGCCAAGATGGATTCCAGCGAGAAGGATTCTGAGAGGTTGGTAGGACATATGAACTGGAGTCTCCTCTCTCCTTTTGACCTTTCCTGAATTCTTCCCGTTGGTGGGTAGCTTGTTAGTTCTGCATTCTTTACCAGGACCTCCTGTTTAAGATAATTCATGCAAGTGGTTACTACAGTGCCTGGCCAGGGCGGGCGGTTTCAGTCAGTCGTTCCCCTAACAAAAGGACTGAGAGCTTACAGAGCCTCCTTGACCTTCCCTGAGTTCCAAAGTGTAGATTCAAACAGTTGCTTATCAAGGAAGGGAGGGAATGCAGAAATGAAGAAGAAGCAGTCAAAAAACAATAGTGCAGCCATAGGGCAGGGTTCTGGTTCCTCCTCAAGGGATATACATAACAAAATACCTTTGAGTTCTTCTGCTGGAACAAGGCCCCCACCCAGGTGGAGGATGGTGACTCAGGCTGAGCACAAGACTCCTGGAGCACCACCCTATCATCTCACCACCAACCAATCAGAAGAGAGTCTGCACACAGCAGAAGATAAACAAAGACTCTGGACCCCTCCCCAGATGATTCTCCCTTTAAAAACTTCATGGTCAAAGCAGAATCCTCGGACTTAATCTTTGGACACGAGTCCACCATCTCCCTAGGTTGTGGGCCTCCTGGAGTCCACCATCTCCCTAGGTTGTGGGCCTCCTGAATAAAGCAAGCTTTCCATTCCTACCAGCACTTGTCTCTCCAGTATTGGCTTTGGAGTGGGGAGCAGCAGAACCTGTGTTCAGTAACGCTAGGAGGGGGTCGTGGGAACCTCTGACTTATATCCAATCTGTCAAAAGTACAGGTGACGGGCTTCCCTGGTGGCGCAGTGGTTGGGAGTCCGCCTGCCGATGCAGGGGACGCGGGTTCGTGCCCCGGTCCGGGAGGGTCCCACGTGCCGCGGAGCGGCTGGGCCCGTGAGCCATGGCCGCTGAGCCTGCGCGTCCGGAGCCTGTGCTCCGCAACGGGAGAGGCCACAACAGTGAGAGGCCCACGTACCGCAAAAAAAAAAAAAAAAAAAAAGTACAGGTAACAACCTGGGCTAGTGATAGAGACTGGTGTCTGAAGTAGAAACAGTGGGGGGGAGGGGCACTGGTGGCAGTCATAGGAGGATCTTTAACCTGCTGTGGACAAAGAATGTCCTGCCTTTTCAGTAAACAAAGGATGTTGAGGCCATCAAGACCTTAGGCACTGCAGCTGTGCGAGGGTGCACCCTGAGGGGATTCAGGATGGAGAAAAACAGGATACTGGCCCTATCCTTTGATAGTTAAGGGGTATATCAAAGGAATAATTTCAATAAGCCCAGACTCTTTCATCTTCCCATACATAGAAAAGCTCTAAATTCATTAACCTGAGATGTCTGTTTCTTTAATTAGCCATAATCTTTTGATGTAGGGTTTTTTTGTCTGTTTGTTTTTGCAGAAACTCCTATATAGCCTGGTTCCTCCCTTACCTCTTCAGAACAGTCCCTCAGAGCTATCTGAGGAAGCTGTACCTCGGGCTTAAGCCCTCAGTAATGCCCCAAATAAAACATAATTCTCAACTTTTAGGTTATGCTTTTTTTTTCTCAGTCGACACTGGAATCTGACGCAATCTCCGGTAGCGTCAGAATTGAGTTAAATTCTCGGACACCCTGCTGGTGTCTGAGAATCGCTTGTTGAAAGTGTGGGGAAACCCACACAGACGTTGGTATTGGATCAAAGAAACCGAAAGACGTGGGGATAAGAGACACACACAGTGAAAAAACTTATCTGGGGGCTTCCCTGGTGGCGCAGTGGTTGAGAGTCCGCCTGCTGATGCAGGGGTACACGGGTTCGTGCCCTGCTCCGGGAAGATCCCACATGCCCGTGGAGCGGCTAGGCCCATGAGCCATGGCCGCTGAGCCTGCGCGTCCAGAGCCTGTGCTCCGCAATGGGAGAGGCCACAACAGTGAGAGGCCCGCATACCGCAAAAAAAAAAAACAAAAAAAAAGAAAAGAAAAAACTTATCTGGAAGTCTTGGGTGAAATGAGTTCCCCCGAAATGTTCTGAAGATTTACCCTTTGGATTTTGTGTGTGAAAGCACATCCTCTAAGGGAATTTCATTTCAGGGGGGACACCAGGTCAGCAGATGGAGAAGAGAGAGGAGATGACAGAAAGCTAGACAAGAAAGATAAAAGAGGGGGACAGTCCTCCTCAGCCTCCACCCTCTGACCCCTTTGGGATAAGCAGGGGTCCTGGGGTCTGACCTGGTCTGAGGATGGAGGATGTGGAGGTGGTGGATCCCAAGCACCAGTTAATAAAACAGCAGGGGGGGGCCTCCCTGGTGGCGCAGTGGTTGAGAGTCCGCCTGCCGATGCAGGGGATACGGGTTCGTGCCCCGGTCCGGGAGGATCCCATATGCCGCGGAGCGGCTGGGCCCGTGAGCCATGGCCGCTGAGCCTGCGCATCCGGAGCCTGTGCTCCGCAAGGGGAGAGGCCACAACAGTGAGAGGCCCGCGTACCAAAAAAAAAAAAAAAAAAAAAAAAACAGCAGGGGGCTTCCCTAGTGGCGCAGTGGTTAAGACTCCACGCTCCCAATGCAGGGGACACGGGTTCAATCCCTGGTTAGGGAATTAGATCCCACATGCATGCCGCAACTAAGGGTTTGCATGCCACAACTAAGGAGCCCGCAAGCCACAACAAAGGAGCACACCTGCCGAAACTAAGACCCAGTGCAACCAAATAAATTAAATAAATAAATTAAATAAATATTAACCAAAAAATACAGCAGGAATCTCAGGCCTCCTGGCTGCCTGCCCCTTCCCCACTCCCACCCCTACTGCTGCCCCTTCAGCTCTGCCAGTGAAGCATTGTAGGGCTCCCCAGACAAAGTTCTCACCTCCCAGAAATCAGGGTAGACCAGGCAATACCCATCCCTTACCTGGACCTGACTCTCAGGTCCCCCTCCATAGTTAAAGCCGTCACCAGACATCATTCAGTGCCCCACTCCAAACAGGAAGGACCCTCTGACAACCCTGAGCACCCTCCTGCCACACTCGGGCTCCACGTGGGATGTCGGGGTCCTGCTAGCCTGCCAGGGAGAGAGTACAGTGTGGCTGTGCAATGGATGTGTGCCTTCCCGCAACAGACCCCTCCCCCATGTCCTCTGCCTGCCTCCTCTTTTTTTTTTTTTTAAGTGTTTTTTTTTTTAATTTATTTTATTTTTGGCTGGGTTGGGTCTTCATGCTGCATGCCGGCTTCCTCTAGTTGCGGCGAGCAGGGGCTACTCTTCGTTGCGGGGCCCGGGCTTCTCATTGCGGTGGCTTCTCTTGTTGCGGAACACAGGCACTAGCCACGTGGACTTCAGTGGTTGTGGCACGCAGGCTCAGTAGTTGTGGCTTGTGAGCTCTAGAGCACAGGCTCAGTAGTTGTGGTGCACAGGCTCATGTGGGATCTTCCAGGACCAGGGCTTGAACCCCTGTCCCCTGCCTTCGCAGGCAGATTCTTAACCACTGCACCACCAAGGAAGCCCCTGCCTCTTCTTTATGAAAGCTGTAGTCTCCCAGGCCTCCCCTGGGTCACAAAATCCTAGCTCAAGAGTTAATGAGTGAGGGAATTCCCTGGCGGTCCAGTGGTTAGGACTCTGCTTTCACTGCCGAAGGCACGGGTTCAATCCCTGGTGGGGGAACTAAGATCCCACAAGCCACGTGGCAAGGCCAAGATAAATAAATAAATAAACAGTACAACTTTAAACATTAAAAAAAAATAATTAATGAGTGAAAATGTAGGGACAAAAATAGCAGTTGGGCCAGGAAAACTGGTAAGAATTTATACAGTAAATCAGCCATATGCTGGTCACAGAATCTTTAGTTCCCCCCTGAAGTACCTAGATAAAAGTATCTGATGCACATTTCCTGAGCTGTTTTACAGATGCTAAAACCCCCACCAAATAGAAGAAGTTAACTACTTGATGACCATGAGCTTGCAGTCCCCAGACCAGCTAGAGCATGAGGATTGATAATGTTAACCCCTGTGACACCACCCTATTACCTCACCATCAACCAATCAGAGAGTTGTGCACATTCTGATCACATACGTTGTGACTCCCCTCCCTCACCTTTCCCTTAAAAACTCTTCCCTGAGACCCTTCGGGGAGTTCGGGTCTTTTGAGCATGAGCCACCCTGTTCTCCTTGCATGGCCCTTGCAATAAACCTCTCGCCACTCCAAACAATGATGTTTCAGTTTGTTTGGCCTCACTGTGCATCAGGCACACAAACTTGGGTTTGACAACAGCTGTACTGCCTGAGCCAGTGCAGCGCTCAGCACAGCACAATGCAGAGGTTTCTAGTGGACATACTCCCAGACCCACCTTCAGGTAGCCAGCAAGGAGGGGGCAAGTCAACCTAAGCTCTTAGAGTCGGTTGAATCGGCAGATGCGGAACCCATGGATACGGAGGGCCTACTGTAAAAGCGATTCCTTAAAAGTTTGTACAGTAATTGCAGTGGAGCAAGAAAATCTTCCTGTTTGGTTTTTCTCCCAAGATAAAAACCTGCGCAGATTTGAAGGCACTTTTGCCAGTGTTACACAGATGGTTCAAACTTTTTAAGACTCTCAGAGTCAAGGTTTCTTTTCATTGAAAGTATGTGAATATATCTCTGTAGCTACAGTCTGTATTCAAACTACTGGAATAAAATATCTGCCAGTCAAAAAAAAAAAAGGGGGGGTAGACTTCCCTGGTGGTCCAGTGGTTAAGAATCCGCCTTCCGATGCAGGGAACACGGGTTCAATTCCTGGTCAGGGAACTAAGATTCCACATGCAGCGGGGCAACTAAGCCCGTGCACTGCAACTAGAGAGAAGCCTGAGCGGCACAACTACTGAGCCCATGTGCCACAACTAGAGAAACCCTTGCGCTGAAACTAGAGAGAAACCTGCACGTTGCAATGAAGACCCAGGGCAGCCAAAAAAAAAAAAAAAAAAAAATGGGTTGGTTGGGGAGCTCGGAGACAGAAGAGAGGGGGAGTTTTTATGACTGACATCTTCAGCCTCTGTGGAAAAGCTAAGGACCAGAGGACTACTGCTATGTGATACTGGTGCAAGCAGGGAGGAGGCGGGGTTTGCACTGAGTACCTTGTGCCATGATGCCTGGAATTTGATAAGTGTTTAGAGAATGAATAATTGAACCAGCACTGGCCTTCAACCTGTTATCCAACTTCAGGGTTTCTGGAAGAGCCTTGCCCAGTCTCCCTCACCGAGGTGTCCAAGGAATCAAGAAAAGATGGATTCTAGAGTCCCTTTCAGCACTTATTTTCTCTGAGCAGGGTTATTATGTAATCTGACTGATACGTTAGTATGCAGGCTGACCTGGAGGGTACAGAGACTAGAGGCAAGAAGATCAGTCAGGCGGCTGATACAATGCCCTCTTGAGATATAAGAGCTAACTCAAAAAAAAAGCTAAGTCAATGTGATAAGGAGTGAAAAGGAAAGCATAAAAACAAAACACAGAGTGATTTTCTTCAGAGAATCAGCCTTTGAAGTAGGATTACCAGATAATATACTAAAAAATTATTTGTTTTTTATCTGAAATTCAAATTTACCTAGTGCCCCAGAGTTTTTTGTTTGCTCTGTTTTCTAAATCTGGCAACCCTACTTCAAACAGTTACCTGAAAGGGCTGTGGCCTAACTTGGGGGCTTCCTGTCTAGACACAGATCATAAACCTCTTTTCCAGCCAAGGCCAGCCCCTGTTCTCTGTCCCTGGCACAGGCCTCAAGGACTTGGCCCTTTTTCCTTTCCTCTTCAACATTCACACCGCTTTGTCCCGGGCTTCCTCTTCTGAAAGCCTGATTATGAAGCAGGCTGCCGTTGCCCTAGCTACCCCCTTCCTTGCCACTTACTCCCCAAATAAGCCCCCAGCCTCTCCTGAAAGTTTTACCTCCAATCACTAGAGGGAAAGATAGAGGGAAACAAACACAGTAAACAATAAAAACTGTACAAGGCTTTTAGGGTTTCCCTGGTGGCGCAGTGGTTGGGAGTCTGCCTGCCGGTGCAGGGACGTGGGTTCATGCCCTGGTCCAGGAGGATCCCACATGCCGCGGAGCAGCTGGGCCCGTGAGCCATGGCCGCTGAGCCTGGGCGTCCGGAGCCTGTGCTCCGCAACGGGAGATGCCACAGCAGTGAGAAGCCCGCGTACTGCAAAAAAAAAAAAAAAAAAAAAGTTGCCACAGTTGGGGTCTCAGGTTTGAAGCTGCTGACCACCACTCTCCCACAGTGATTTAAACACCTTTATTCCTGAGGACGAAACTGTCAATGAAAAAATTAATCAATAGTTAATCTAAGAAATGGAAATGGAAAAAGAAATAAAATGGAAAATTTTATTCAAACCAACCTGAGATATATATATATATATATATATATATTTTTAACATTTATTTATTTATTTATTTGGCTGCACCGGGTCTTCACT
The DNA here is from genome assembly GCF_964165515.1 of Mesoplodon bidens. Classification (NCBI taxonomy): domain Eukaryota; kingdom Metazoa; phylum Chordata; class Mammalia; order Artiodactyla; family Ziphiidae; genus Mesoplodon; species Mesoplodon bidens. Next base: position 74,513,136 of record NC_138177.1, on the reverse strand, counting down.
GCAGCACACAAGCTCTTAGTTGCGGTATGTGGGATCTATTTCCCTGACCAGGGATTGAACCCAGGTCCCGTGCATTGGGACCGTGGAGTCTTAACCACTGGACCACCAGGGAAGTCTCCAACCTGAGCATTATAAGCTGGAGACAGTCTTTCAGAAACTCTGAGGATTGTTCCAAAGAGCTAAGGTGGGAGGCTAGGACTTAACATGATTTTGATGAAGGGGTATGTGCAATCAAGCTCACGTCTTGGTAGATGGTGACTGCTAATTCTCCAGAAATAGAGATCTTAGTTATTGGTTTAGTGCTTTTCTAAGAATGGGAAGATGCAAGAAACTGAGATCATAACATTTTCTCCTGAAAACACATAACTGAAGGCCAGTTCTGCCAGTTTTCCCAGAGCATGAAGTGCCTCATCCTGATTCTAAATTCCTTTCAGGGTGTACTGCAGGTCATTGACCGCAGTGGCTAATGACTTGATTCTTATAGAACTGGCTAGTGGGCAACATTCTTTATTTTACAATCCTCTACCTTTCAGTCTTTATTTCAACCAAGGTTTGGGAGGCATTTCATGGCCAGCTTGTTTCATGGTGCTAGGAATGCTCATTCCCATGTCAGGCAAGGATTTCATTGATAGGCCAATGTGCTATTACTGGACTAGGCCCTGTAAACAGTAACCAAAAGCCTCTGGACTGTCTGTCTTACTTGTCTGTTATGGTCTGGATAATGATTTGCTCTTGTTGTTTCTTCCTATATCTAGAGTTACACTATTACAATCATTGATCTTATAGAACTATATATTTGGTCAATTGTTTCAAGTTGCCTAGTCATCATTATTTTTATTGGAGGCTCAGTCACACATTTGGTAATGCAAGAAACAATAATCTTGTAAAATAGGCAGAATACAAGTAACATAGTTAGTAACATTAGTGAGGTAATAAGTAAACATTTAAGCTAAGAAATTCCATTAGGTATCTCCCCAGGTCATCTGACCTAGTTTGTTTTGCAAGCAATCTCTGTCATTAAGGGAAATGATATATTGGTATTGTACATAAAGTTTACCAAAGATATCTGCACGTACAAGGTGAGTGGTGGGTCATCCTGATGCCTTACAGGATTGAGAAAGGAATGTTATCTTCTAAGGAGTTACATGGTTGGCGTCAGAGGAAGAAAAATTTATCTTATGGTTGAGCTGGTATTTCTGACATTGGAAAGATCTGGTTAACGCATAATGCAGATGCACACTACACACTAGAGGGAAGAAAAGAGGCCCAAACAGGGAGAACTTTTTTTTTTTTTTTTTACTAGACCAGCAGGGAATTCCCAAGCAGAGAACATTTTCATGTTTAAATTTTTCTTGTTTGCCTTAAAATAGGAACTTTATTTCATCAAAGCTCAAGGCTGAACATTCTGGTGCCCATTTATTGTGAATCACTGGAACACATTAGGGCTTAAAAGACAGAGGGCTGTGCCTCTTGTTGAGAATTGAAGAAGAGATGTAAACTCTCTGGAAAGCCATGAAAAACAAAAGAAAAGTAGGGACACTTTTTTTTTTTTTTTTGGTGGTACGCGGTCCTCTCACTGTTGTGGCCTCTCCCGTTGCGGAGCACAGGCTCCGGACGCGCAGGCTCAGCGGCCATGGCTCACCCGTGTCCCCTGCATCGGCAGGCGGACTCTCAACCACTGTGCCACCAGGGAAGCCCTAGGGAAACTTTTTGAGGGTAGATAAAATAAAAATATGGAAACATGCAGGTTAAAAACAATTTTTCTTACTGTGGCAAAATCTATATAACATATAATTTACCACTTTAACCATTTTTAAGTGTACGGTTCGGTGGCATTAAGTAAACTCACATTATGTAACTATCACCACTACTAGTCTCTAGAACTTTTAAATCATCCCATACTGAAACTCTGTATCCATTAAGCAACAAATCCCCATTCCCCCTTCCCCCCAGCCGCTGGCAACACTGTTCTTTTTTTTTTCTGGAAAAGCTTTATTGTGCACAGAGGGGAAGGGCTCAGTCCTTCTTGGCTGCCGCCTTCCTCATGGCGGCCAGGACATTGCTCAGCTCCTCTCTCTTCCTCTTGGCACGCATGTGTGTCCCCACCCTTTTCTTGATGAACTTGAGGGCCCGCCTGTCCTTGGAGACCTTGAGCAGCTCCATGGCCCCCGCTCATAAGGGGCAAAGCCGCACACCTCCCGGATCATGTCCCGCACGAACTTGGTGTGCTTGGTGAGGCGACCGCAGCGGCGGCTGTGCCTCAGCTTGCTCACGTTCTTGGTCACCTTGTGGCCCTTGTTGAGGCCCACGGCCATGGGGTAGCGCAGAGCCATGGCTGCCGTTCCTCAATGGCTGCCGCGGCGGAAGGGGCAACACTGTTCTGATCAGGAGATAGAACTACATTTTATCTCCATGAATTTGACTGCTCTACGCACCTCATACAAGCAGAGTCATTAAATATTTGTCCTTCTGTGTCTGGCTTACTTCACTTAGCATAATGTCACGTTTAACGCATAGCATGTACCAGAATTTCATTCCTTCTTAAGGCTGAATAGTATTCAGATGCAGTTTTGCATATACTTTAGTGGCATTAAATATACACTTAAATTTAGAAACACACTATACTATGACTATCATCTGGCGTTCCCACAAAATTAACATGGGAAAGCTATGGACATAGCATTGGGACATAAGCATTTATTTTTCACCTTTGGAGAAAACAAAACGTACGCATCCCCAAAATGGTTCCTTCTAGCTCTTGAAGTCTGGAGACTTTCAAAACCCCCCACTTCATGGCCTACAAAGAACTACAACTCCCAGTAGCTCTAGGGCCCGGCCCTTCGCCCCGCCCTGCTGGCTCCAGAGACTGCGTTTCCCAGAAATCCCGGGCCGGGGTCGGAGCTGGCACTCCCCGGGCGCCCCCTGGCGGCGCACTTCGGCGGGGTTTCAGTTCCCGGCGGCCCTCGCGGCAGGTTCCGGCCGTAAGGGCAGTTCGTGATGTCGGGAGCTGGTTCCGCCGCTGTGTCCGGGGCAGGAACCCCCGTGGCGGGGCCCGCAGGCCGCGACCTCTTCGCCGAGGGGCTCCTCGAGTTCCTGCGACCGGCTGTGCAGCAGCTTGACTCTCACGTCCACGCCGTCAGGTGCCCTAGAGGGAAGGTTGGGGCGGGGCCTCTCCTCGATTTGGTTTTGTAGGGGCGGGGCCAAGAAAGGGCGGAGACAAGACGAGTTCGGCGTTCGGATGGGACTAAGAATTTGGGGAAACTGATTGGAGGCGGGGCAGACCGGCGGAGGGCCTGCTGGTGGGGGGAGAGGCTGGCTTTTCTGAGCACTTAGGAAACACATAGGGGAGTAGGTTTTTGAGTTCCATTAACTGTCTGACCGTGTAGGCCTTGTACCTCTTTGCAGAGAGAGCCAAGTAGAGCTCCGGGAACAAATTGACAACCTAGCTACCGGTGAGTAAGCATCCCTGTATACCCGGGATCCTACAACTCACCTCACTACAGGACCTTATGTTTTGCCAACCTCTGGGGCTGGGTTTCTGTCACTTGCTTCCAGAGCTGCCGATGGACTCTTAAGTTTCTAGTGACTGTGCCCATGTGGCACAAGAGTGCTTTCCATAGCATTTACTAGCTTACTTGTTCCAAGAACGAGAAGGCCATTAGGTGTTTAGTTGCATCTTCCTTCCATTTCCCAGAACTGTGCCGTATCAATGAGGATCAGAAAGTGGCCCTGGATCTCGACCCCTATGTGAAGAAGCTCCTTAATGCCCGGCGACGAGTCGTCTTGGTTAATAACATCCTACAGAATGCCCAGGTAAAGGAATTTCCTACCAACAGTAATTCTTTGTTCTTCTAAGTCCTTAAGGTATTCTCCAATTTTCAAGGGGTGTCATCAAGTCCCCAACACAACGGAAGTCACCATAATTTTTAGTCTTTTTGGGGAAAGGGAGTTGTCAACTAATGCCAGCCAGAATAGAACTTACTGTTCTTATTCATAACGCCCAGTTGCTCTCATTTATGTTCTTACATACCTTAGAAGACTTAACGTTGAGATGAAGCAAGCCTTAGATATTTTCCAGCCTAGTTGACAGCAAGCTCTAAATCCTTCCACAGGGCAGCTAATTTGATTCCAAATCTTGTTTTGTAGGAACGGCTGAGGCGGCTAAACCACAGTGTTGCCAAGGAAACAGCCCGAAGGAGGGCAATGCTGGATTCAGGAGTTTACCCCCCTGGTTCCCCAAGCAAGTAACAGGCCAGAAGATGGGCCCATGGCCACAGAATAGCACAAATACCGTTCCCCAGCTGCCTGTTTCCTCCAGGACTCCCTGTAGGTGTTGGGACATCAAAAGGGCAGCCCTGTGGTTTGAAGCACTTCAGTCTTACCCATTTATGTGGGGCCCAGAGAAACCTGTGTAGAGCAGGACTCAGGATCCCGAAGGATTTATTATGGCTCTTGCTTCCAAGAATGAGCTGAGGCCTCTTCTTTTTTTTTTAAGCTCCATACTCAAGGCCCACCTCCTCTACCATCTCCGAGCCTCATTAACGAGGGGCTTCCTGTGTTATATGCGAGGTTGTTGGACCTGGGCAGAATGTCCTCTACCTGTGACTTCCAATATTCCTTTGTTTACACTAGAAAGGGCAGGCAAAGTCAAGGTGAATGACCACCTACCCTCTTTTGTTGACTGCACTGGCTTGACTACTGTAGCAGTGTTACTAAAACCATTTAATTCAATAAATGCTTAAATGGTATTCCAGTTTACTCTGGTATATGGAAAGGTTCCAAGAATCTTCTGCATTAATACAAATATAGATTCAAATTGAGATCTAGTGTTCACAATGAAAAGACTCAAGTATCATTTTCAATGAAGAGTACATAAAGCAAAAGGAAGCAAAACAGCTTGCCAGATACCAAGGAAAAACAAGACCAAGAGCCCTACTAGGAAGTACTTTAATCTTTTTTCTTAGTAAAAAAAAAAAAAATTGCAAACTAACAAACAGTTCACAACATTTCAACAACAAAGTACTGGTTGAGAGAGGTTTCCAGGAGCTCGGGATTCTAGAGTATTAGGAATAAAAGTTGGTATCCTGCTTCACTATAGATGGATGGCACAGGCCATAAATGGGAGACTTCTGGCTACTAAGCCAGTTTCAGAATGCAGTGGAATGACAATTCCTTCTATAGTGTCTTCTTAATCTTCCTTCCTGTCTCCCCTATCGCTCAGAAATGCCACCACATAAAGCCCAGCAGCAGTTAGCTTAGGCTCCAGTCTTCTCCTTGGGTAAGAAAGGGGGTGAAGAGACAGGGAGGTCATTCCTGAGTCTCCATGCTTTCCTCTTCCTCTCCTTGAGGTGGCTCTTCTGTATTCTCCTCCTCTTCCTCTCCTTCCTTCTTCTCTGGTGGCTTCTCATAAGCCTTTTCTGAAGGTGTCACTATCACTCCATCCCAGGTAGATATTTCAGAAGCAAGATCTAGAAGAGAAAAAAGGTGACTTCAGACAAGTAGCCCAACATACAAGTGATGACCCACACAGTGGAAACAGTAAGACGTGAGTAGTGTAGTTTCTTTGTAGATCACAGAGTACCGTAAAGAACCCCTGTCCCACAGTGGTCACTCACAGCTGGCATCACCCTCCTGGCCAAGGATCTTCCTAAAGCCACCATGTGAGAGGATTCGGACCAGAGTCTGAGCTGTGTAGCAGACCATATCCTGAGGGAGAGCAAAGTAAGGGTAAATTAGCAATGAAAATCAAAATACCTTATTTGACTAACATTCTCATGAAAAGTGAGCTAAAAACAACTTTTAATTTCAAGACCAAAGTCTGTGAGAACCCCCAAATCCCTGACCACTAAAAACCACATTCCCTTTGCCTTCTGACCAGATATTCAAGAGTGGGGCACAACAGACCATTTCAGAGCTGTCCCAATACCTGCTGTTCCAGAGTCATGACCGTGTGTACTCTGAAGTTGCCGCTCTCACAGGGGTCAGTGATACCCACCGACCCTGGCAGGAAGAGTCCTGCAGCTAGAATCTGCAAGCATCGTCTGAAACATGGAGAGGTATTAGAAGAACACACAAGACAGCTTATACCCCGCCCCAAACCCAAAGCAGCATGCTATACCTGTATGCCACATTTAGGGCCAAAGGCTGTCTGGTGGGGTTGTTCATCACAGCATAGTGCCCCTAGAAGAAAGTGAATCTGGTAGGTGTGCCATAAAGTGGCAATTCTATCTTCAGTGTCTAGCTAAAATTTTAACGTTGAGAAGCAGTTCTGAAATGACTGCTCCTTCAGTAATTTCTCTCCATTACCACATTAATGAAATGACAGCAATAATGAGGAAAACAAAGGTGCAGTAGTAACTACTCATTTAACTGAATACTCCAAAAGCCCAAAGAAATAATAAACGCCGAATCTTTATTGGGTTACTTGTCCACTAATGAGATTTCTTTCTTTTCCTTTCCCTTCTCCACCCCTCCCCCCCACTTCTTTTTAATCTGTACCAAATTTCATATTCTGGTAGGTTTCAGAGTAACTACTGTAACATAGGGAGGATCAAGAATTCCAGTTGCCCTTCATTACTTACAAGTAGGTCAAGTATCCAGGGAGTGAGGGGTTCAAAGCCAGGAAAACGAATCCTCAGGTCCTTCAGCAGTCTGATGAGAACTTTAACTCTGAAGGTAAGAGGGACCAAGGATTAAAAGTAGTAACAGATCATGAAACAAACTCGTGAATGTAACAAAAGGGAAACAGACTCACAGATACAGAGAACAAACTAGTGGTTACCAGTGGGGAGAGGGAAGGCGGGAGGGGCAAAATAGGAATAGGGGATTAAGAGGTACAAATTATTATGTATAAAATAAGCTACAAGGATATACTGTACAACGTGGGGGATACAGCCAATATTTTATAATAACTATAGATGGAGTATAGCCTTTAAAAATTGTGAATTACTATGTAGTATACCTGTAACATAATACTGTACAACTATAGCTAAAAAAAAAGATAAAGTAATAAGATTATTTACTACCACACCTAAGGTACAGAGATAAAGCTATTTCCAGAACTATACATTCCCTTCTTTCCCTCAACCTAAGTTTGCTTACTTAAGGTAAAAATTAAAATCCAGACAGAAAATCACAGCCAAAAATGTTCTGTGAGAGGAAGTATTGGAGGGGGGGGGTATCCTGCTGTTCAATGTAGTTAGAGGGATTAGGATATATCTTCACTCAAACAGGAAGGGACTCACGTGGACTGAGAAGCATTTTCCTCAAACCAGCGGGCATGTCGGATGGCTGCTAAGGCACTCTGCAACACCTTGATATCCACTAGAAGACAAGCATGACATCCACCAAGATGAAACATTCCCATTATTGAGCAAGCAATTCAATCCCACTGCCATAGTCTAAGAACACAGAAGGAGGACAGGATAACATAGTAATTCCTTAAACCACCCCCGTCTTCCCCAGATCAGCAAGTCACCTGTCCAAAAATCACTATTCCTCCCCCAAACCAAACCTGGAAGCATGCAAGAGCCCCAATTTTCTCCGAAAGCCTACCCCCCCCTCCATAAACATTTCCTGTCCTTTTTCTTAAATCCTCAAACTGCTTTCTTGGCCATGCTGGCTTTGACAATTTCACTAGCAAGCTGGTAAAACTGTTTCCAAATTACAGAGGAAGACAGCAAAGTTTGGGTGTAAACTTAGTTTGTTGCTATTCTGCATGTGACCTTTTGGGACCTAAGTAAACTCAACAGCACTCTATACCATGTTTTGAATTTCCCCAAATTTAACAGCAACAAAATAAAAGGACTAACAGTGGAGTTCTGGGTCCAGTTTTCGGAGATTGGGTGGCACTGTTGTAATGAGAATCTTCACTGTAGCATCAGAAGAACTGATTTCAAAGCCAGTTTCATTGGTCAGCATAGTCAAAACTGCAAAAAGAAAAATCAAAAGCTGTAACTCATATTTCCATTAGATGACCAAAGGTAAATCCAGGATGAGGGTGGGGGAACAGAAAGGGTTTTTTTAATTTATTTACTTATTTATCTTTTTGGCCACACCGTGCGGCATGTGGGATCTTAGTTCCCTGACCAAGGATGGAACCCATGCCCCCTGCATAGGGAGCTGGGTGTCTTAACCACTAGACCACCAGGGAAGTCCCCTAGATCGATTTTTTAAAAACAGCAACAGTCCAGAATCAGAACTGAGAATACAGAGTTTAAAAGTAACGGACATCAACTGGATTTTGAACGCTGGCGAACTCTGCCCAAAACTTCCCCAATGTAAAACTCTGCATTTGCTCTTCCTTTTAGCCTGACCTGACTTTGTTAAAATGAAATTATAATCATAGAACTGGCTCCTGTGACCACTAAATTACATGTTCAGCAACAAACTCAAACCTTCAGAAGGATCCTGTGCCCTTAGGCTCTCCACGACCTTGTTCCCTAGTGCAGCAACGGCTTCCACTAGATTGAGACAACAGGAGATAAGATTACAATTATTTATGTAGATTTTTCTATACATCTCTGCACTCTGATTTCTGCTGGAGCAAGGACAAGCACTTGAATGAACACTTTTACAAGGGGAAGCTAACACACCTAGACAGAGAAATTGGAAGGCTCAGGGAACAGGACACCTCCTCCTAAATACACCCACCTTTTCCCACAGCAGGGTTTCTTGTCAGTGGGATTAATGCCATACTGGCCTGGATAATTCTTTGTTTGGGGTTGGGAGGTAGGGTCTGTCTCTGTACTGTAGAATGCTTAGCAGCAACCCTGGCCTCTACCCAAAAACATTAGCCCCAAAACATCTCCAGACACTGCCAAATAACCCCTGGGGAGCAAAATCACCCCCAGTTGAGAAACACTGCCCTATAGTAACTGGCGATATTCTTTCAGATACAACACACATTAAAAAACTAAATTTCCCATTTGTCTTTCAAACAGCCTTTCTCACAAGAAATTTAGGCTTTAAAGATCCCTATGCCTCAAATCCAACTGCTATGTTCTGCTCCTAAGGCCAGAGAGAGGCACACTCACATGTTGGCAAAATCTTTAGGATCACCACCAGGTCAGCCACGTTGTGTCCTGTAGTCATCGTTCCCTTTTTATACGATCCGACTTGTCGGACTTCTTCAATTTGCTATTGGAAAAGGGATTTCAAAAAGAAAACTCAGAAGTGAGAAGACTGCCTAGTTCCCCTCAGAACTCAGTTACAACACAGCTCTTTACCCGGATTTGGAAGTAGCAGAGTTCAAATCATATCCCAAAATAAGCACATGAAAAGCCTGGTTCATCATGGTTAGCTGGCACTAACTATATAAGTCTGGTCCCCAAGATCAGCACTACAAAGGAATTCCACTGTACTTTCCTATTTTAAGAGTGGCTTTGAATAGGCATCTGAAGAATTAAGAGACAGGAGCCATGGAAACTTCCACAAGGCTCCCCTTTCCTAGGACTAAATCATCAAAAACTCACCACTTCAAATGTCCCTGGAGCCACAATCAAATTGTCAATCACATTGTTAATTTTTGTCACCAGAGAAAGGATAGAGGCCTGAAAGACAGCAGGAAACAAAAATACCCTCAGGTGAAACACTGTAAGCAACTTCTCATCAAGCTTGAATATTTTCCCCTAATCCCTTCAACAGGAGATGAAGCAATACCTGCACGGGCTCTGAGTACATCCTGACCCTTCCAGCCTTGAATACTTTTTGATCCCAAAGATAGATTCCCCAGTAAAAATATGAATGCACATGTAATTTGTTTATATATTCACCTGGCGCTCTCCCTCTACCCACAAAGAGAAATAAGGAGAACGATTAAACTTTCTGTGGAGTTTAGGCTCTGATAACAGTAACCTCACCAGTAGTTATTTACTTCTTTAGCTTTCTTTGAGGAATCTCAGGAAGGAAGCCAAAATATACCTGTTCAGCGGAGTTAGGAGCAAGGTCCTGATTCCTCTTCAGCAAGGCCTCACTGAAGGAAGTTTCATCAGGCGCTGGCTTGACCCGGGGAAAGGCCATTTCACACTAAACCGGAAATAAACAACTACATACTACTTACCAAAAATAATACACAATAGAGATTTTCTTTCTGTTGCCACAACACCAAAAAATTGAAAACAGAAAATTCTACAACACTTATTTTTACTCCTTAAGATGTTCAAACAAGGATAGAAGCTGGAGGGAATATCCATAATTTAAGCTCTTACTACTGTTAAACTAACAGGTAAGCCAGAGATACCATTAACTGTTCAGAACAAAGATTATAACCATGTTACTGCCCACTGTGGCCGAGGAACTGTCTTCCCCTTCCAGCTTACACTGTTTATGTATGTAAAGCAACACACGGCTGCCTCAAACCCACCCCCATTTCCACTCACTAATCCCTTTCTCTGCTCCAACTACCACCTGACTTCATTAACAGGGAGACTCTGGGCTCAACTACAATTGAGCAGTGGCCAAGGTACTCACCAAATAGAAGTCAAACGGGATATGTGGCACAAAGGGCCTGAACCTAAAATACGAAAAACAATCCAAATTACTCACCACAGAAATCAAACTGATCTCGCATAATGGGGCCAAACTCATTTACCAGGAGAGCATGCAAAGAATGCTTCTAACCCACAGCTGGATCTCACAAAGGCAAGTAAGATGAGTCCACTCCAAACTCCTATTTAGATGACTGAAATGGAAACTAACGGCTGCAGAGATGCTAAAAACTGGCACTCACCCTCCTCCTGGGCCTCCTCTGGAACCAAAGCGCCCGCCGCGACCGCGGCCTCTGTCACCCCTAGAAATGCATGAATAGATTTTAACTTTGTTTTGACCTCGTTGAAGCAATCTCCACCATACCGGCCACATGATGTCGAGTTAGCCTACCTCCATCGCTCTGCACTTCCCTTTGGAAGCCAAGCGATCCCATTCCCACTTACACTTCTCCCCCCCCCCCGCAATTCCAAGTGCCCAGCCTCATCCCCCATGACCTCCGCCTTCTGGATAAATTAATCACATCAAAACTCACATTGAATACTGACGGGGCTCAGTGAGCCCTACAAGAAATGCCCCATAATTGCTGGGTCACTCCAACCCTAAGACTTCAGAGACTAACGTGACTGCTCATTTATTCGTTCACGTGGTAAAAGCATCAGGCATATCCTATATGTCAAGCACTTGGCACTGAGGATGCATGAGGCACGTTCCAGCCTTCTCAGTCTAGATGGGGGGTGGGGGTGGGGAGTGCTCCTCCTGGGACCTGAGGACACCCCCTCATCTGAACACCCCAGAGACCGAAGTGTCGAACCTGCCTACACACTCCTGGGCCCCACCCCCATCCCCGGCCCGAGTTTCCCCGCCTCCTCGGCCCCCGACCTCCCCCACTCTCCCAGCCCAGGAGCTCTCAGGTTTCCGTGCAGCCCCTAGATACACGGCCCTTTCAAGTCCTCCGACTCCTTTCAGCCCAACTTCCCACAGTTTTCGGTCGAATAACCGAAACCTCTCTAGAGCACCCCACAGCCCTTACCTCATGGCGTCCTAGAGCCCGAACAATGGAGGCCACACCAACCACCCTTTTCCTCCGAGGGGCAGACAACTGGAGAGGCGGCCTGCCGGCGTGTCTCAATAAACTCCGGCGCGATTGGCTCCCGCCGTACTCCGCCGCTTGTGCCTATTGGTTTACTTTGGAAAACCGGTTTATGAACCAATGAAAAGCGCCTACTGTGTCAGGAACTAGCCAATAAGAACGGACTTGACAGTAACGACTTTTGCAGGCACTAGGGGGAGCTGTGTAAATAAATCAGGATGGGTAGCCGTCAGAGAACTTTCTGTACACTTCGTGGAAACCCGTTTGCTGAAGCAGCAGAGTGGCGCAGCGGAAGCGTGCTGGGCCCATAACCCAGAGGTCGATGGATCGAAACCATCCTCTGCTATCGGTGTGCTTCTTCCGTTTTTCCTCCCTAGGAGTCTTAATTTTAAATTTCTTCAATAAATGTAACCGCCATGCTCCTACTTTTTCCTCTCTCAAAAATGCAGGCTTTAGAAGCTGTTTTTGCCATTAGCAAGCGAAATGGAACAGGAAGGGGCTTTAGGTGACTGTAAACACCACACGTCTGGATGTGGTTCACAGAGGCTAGAAACTTGAGGCGGGAGAAGCGGATTTGAGTATGTATATTGATTGAATCAGAGGGGAAAAATACTGATGGTGAGGGACTAGCAGGGAAACTGAGACAGCCTTTGCAAAGAGAACTCAGAAAAAGAGCGCAAGGGAAGTGACAGGAGAGAAGGACCAGACCCCCCTGCCATTTGCCCAGTTTCCCCTCATTTCTATTTTCCTCACTTTACAACCTCTCTGGCGGATTTCACCCTTATACGAAGTTTCACAGCCACAGATATGGATATACTATGGTTGCATTTACATCAAGCATATTACTATGTGCTTTTTGTCCTTCTATAATCCTGTTTCTCCCCCTTCTTGCCTTGTTTCGCATTGATTACTATTTACTATTCCTTCCCTGCCTCTGTCAATTGGAAGTTACACACTCTTTTTCTACTCTTTTAGTGGTTACCCTAAAAATTACGACGTGCCTCCTTGAACTGGCAAGGTCTAATTTTATGTAATACTTTTACCCTCCTCGTGAAAAATGAAAGAATAATTTAATTCCATTTACCACCGTCACTCCCTCCAGAACTATATATATTGTTGTGTAACTTTTTAAAGTACTATATTGATACTGATATACTAATTGTAGTATTATTCACTACAGCAAAATGCACAGATCTTAAGTCTACAGACAGGTTAATTTTGAGTAATGTATTCTGCCCATCACACAGATTAACATAAAGAACATTTTTATCACCTCAAAAAATTCACTCATACCCCTTTGCCCTTCCCTTAGAGACAATCACTATTCCAATTTCTATTATCATAGATTAGTTTCATCTGTTCTTCCCATAAATGGACTCACATCCTATGTACTCTTTTTCGTCTAGCTTCTTTTGCTTGACACATTTCAAGATTCTTCCATGTTTTTGCATTTATCAGCAATTTGTTCCTTTTTATTTATGAGTAGCATGCCATTGCATAAATATTCCACAGTTTGTTTACCCACTCTCCTGTTGATGAATTCAGGACCTCCAACTGGCTGAGACACAGGCGAGCACATCTGGGCTGTTTCCAGTTTGGAGCCATTATGTATAAAGCAGCTATGACCATTTTTGTACAAGGTTCTTGAGGTGAGATGCAATTGTTCCTCTTCGGTAAGTGTACGTGTATACGTTTACAGAATTTAAATTCCGTATATATGTTCAATCCCACAAGACATTAATGCTTATTAATTAAAGCAGTGGTCATTAAGATTTGCCATTTTTAATGCTCTTTATTCCTTCCTGTATCCCCAACACTCATCTGGAATAATATTCCTTCCGCTTGAGAATTAGTGCCCTTCTGCTGGTGGCTAACTTTCTTGGTTTTGGTTTTTCTGAATACATCTTTATTTCACCTTTGTTTTTGAAGGACATTTTCTCTAGATATGTAATTCTAAATTGGAAGTCATTTTCTTTCAGCACATTTACATATTATTTTACTATTTTATGGCTTCCATTTTTGCTGTGAAAAAAAAGTTGTTAATCAAATGGTTGCTCCTCTGAAGGTAACCAATCCTCTTTTTACTGCCTATTTTTAAGATTTTATATTTGGTTTAATTTCCTGCAGCTTCACTCTGATGGCTCCAGGTATGGATTTTTTTTTTTTAATCTTGAGATTTGTTGAACTTCTTGAATCTGTGGCTTGATGTATTTCATTTATTTTTTAAGTTTCTCAGCCATTATCTCTTTAAATATTGCTTCTACCCTATTATTTTCCCCCTTCCTGGGCTCCAAATAAAGGTGTGTCAGACTTTCTCATGGTATCCTTTATACCTCCAACCCCCTCTTTTATGTTTTTCATTCCTTTGTATCCATGCTTCATTCTGAGTGGTTTCTTCTGTCCTTTCTTCCAATTCATTACTTACTCCTCAGTTGAGTCTAACTTGCTCTTAAACCCATGAATTGGTTCTTAATTTTGGCTTTTGACTATTTCAGGTCTGGATTTTCTGTTTACTTCTGGTTTATCCTACTCCTAGGTTTCCCCTAGGAGTGCAGCCTTTCAGGACCCTAACCCTAAATAGGAAGGTGGTTTACCTAAGTAATTACCTTTGGGGACATTTGGACTCCAAATTTTGTCTCACTTGCCCCACACGGCCTATTTTCTGCCACCAATTTTGGATCAGCAAATGACTCTAATGTAAAAGCTCTCCTACTGCTGGTCTCCTGCTTTCCTGTCCTTTCATGCTCTCACTGTCTTCTTAGTTCGTTTATTTTAAAAAGCATTTCATCTAACATTTTTAGTTGCCTGCAGCTCAGCTTGAGGATTGGACAAATTATTTAAGCCACCATTGTTGAAAGAGAAGCTCAATTACTAAGTTGGATTTCTAGTCTAGTTCTCCTGAGCTCCAGTTCCACTAATCCAATGGCCTATTGGACACCTCCAATTGGATATCTACAGGCACTTCAAAAGCAATAAACTAAAATTGTCATCTTCCCCCCGAAAACTTTCAGCTTCTTTTAGCTTCTCAACTAATGAGTCAATGTCACCTAGATTTCAGTTATTTGTATGTTCTTCCTGAATTCCAATTGATTCTACTTAAAAAGCATCTCCCTATAGTGAATAAGACTGTATTATACATTTAAAAATTTGTTAAGAGGGTAGATCTCACGCTAGGTGTTCTTAACACACACACACACACAAAAGGATACAAGGAAATGTTTGGAGGTGATAGAAATGTTTACTACCTTGGTGTTGTGGTGATGTGTTTCATGGGCATATGCATATGTCCAAACTCATCAAATTGTATACATTAAATATGTACAGCTTATGGTATATCGATCATACCTCAATAAAACTTAAAAAAAAATTTTCCAATCTATCTACCTCTATAGCCTCTGGAGCCCTCGTTATAGAACAAAGACATTATGCCTGTCCCACAAAAGCTTGCATGATCTGCCCTCTGCTGCCTTTTCTTGCCTCTCCTCCTCAGTCATTCTTACACCCATAAACCTTACATCCTAGATCAGGGTTGAAAACATGCACTGCTAATGCAGCCAGTAAAGCAAATGAGTGAACAGGGTGAATAGGAACCGTGATGAGCTAGACTCATCTCAAAGAAGTAATGGATACTTGGTTCCAGATTATTGTTCATGGAGAGATGCAGGACCTAGATTACCAGCTCTCCAATATTTCAAGACAAGTCAGAATTCCAAATATTCATGTGCCATCTGCTGATTTTAAAATGTGGGCAATTAAATTATATATATATATATATATATATATATATATATATATATATATATATATATATATATATATATAAAATATACATATATAATATATAACATATATATATTTGAGAGAGAGAATACATGCCAGACAAAACATGCCTGCCGTCTGAAGTTGGTCCGTGGGCTACTGTTTGCTCTAGACCATAAGAATATTCAAAATTCTCCTAAATATGTAGGAAACAGACTTCAATATTCTGCTGTCTCTGCACAGAATACCTTTCTCATCCTCCTACCCTTGTTGAATTATTTCTCTCTGGAGATTTTCCTGGCCCTAATGCAAGCAAAATAGCCCTTATCCGGGCCTCTTAGCAATTTACCTATCTCTCTGTTGTAGTATTTAACTATATTACATTATGGCTATTTGTCCCAAATAGAGCTCCTCAAATGTATGGACCATATATATATGATATATATGAGATACATATACATATATATACACACTCACACACATATATTTATAGTCTTAATCTTTATACCTTCAGCCGGTGCTTAACACGTACTAGGTCCTCTGGAAATCTGCAGTACGGAAGAAGTTTCCTGATCTTTGGTCTTGCCTAGGTACAGGCTTGCAGAGGTTGGCAGCGCAATACGGTCAGCGACTTCTGCCGGCCATTAGAGGGCAGACTGATTCCACAGCTCTCCGGCCCCCAGCCCAGCCGTCAAGGGCCCCAAAATACTCCCCCCAATTTACCCCTCCGCTTGTCATTTCCAACACTGTCTCCCACCGCCCCGACAAATCCCATTTTAATAATCCTCCTCTAGACAAACACACACTCACACGCCGGCAGTGACCCTGAGATCACACCTGTTCGCTCCTCCAGCCACCCGCAAGCTCTCCCTCCCCGTTCCTACAGCCATTGAGGAACTAAAGAGTTAACTCCGCCCTTCTACCTGGTCCTTTTTCTCCGCTAATCCGCTCAATCTGGAAACCGGAGGTGGGGGGTGGTGACATCCTAGATGGACTGGTTACGGGGACCCTGGATTCACCTACTTTAACGCCTTTTCCAGAAACCGTCACCCTCCCGCACCACCCCGACACACATCCAAACACTCACACTTTTTCCTGCCAAGATCCCAAACCAGCACCTCTTTCTCTCTTCCCCAGACGGAACCAGGTAGGAGGGGAGGGAAAGGTGGGGCGCAAGAGGCCCCCTGTTGCTCCCACACACTTCTCTATTCAGTTCTTCCCGACCCCGCAACAGAGCCCCTTCCACCGATGCCGCTTCTCGGAGGAGGAAGAAGTTTGGCCGCCGAGAAGCGTGAAGAGGGTCTAAAAGAAAGTGCGCGGGCTGAGAGACTCGGAAGAGCCCGCGACTTCGGGGCGGGGAGGAAGGAGTTAAAGATCCAGGATTGGTTCTAAGGTCAGGGAGTCTGGGAGGGGAAGCGGCCGGGAGGGAGGGTTCGGAGCTTGGCTTGGGTCCTCCCCAGTCCCCCCCGGACTTGGGCCGGCCGGACGCCCCTTCTGGCACACTCCCTGGGCCAGGCGCTCACGCACACATACAAACACTCACACTCCCCTTTCCCTCCCTGGCGCCCTCTCCCATCCTTCTCCACGGAGCGCTCGCTCGCGCTCTCGTTTTCTCTCTCCTAACACACACACACACACACACACACACACACACACACACGCTCTGGCTCACACTCGCGTCCTCTCGGCCCCCGCGCTCTCCTCGCACCCACCTGCTCTGCAGCGCCCTGGGCGCACCCCTCGGTCGCGCGCCCCTGGCGCTCCTGGCGCAGACTGTCACAGCTAGAGGGGGCAGCGTGCCCCGGGGTGAGCGCCCCCGCCCCGCTCGTCCTCCCTCCCACAGGGGCGCTCCTGGTGCCCAGGACGGGCCGCTGAGCCGGAGGGGACGCCAGAGGCCATGGTGGGAACGCTGGTCCGCCTCGGTGCCCGCTGAGGCCATGCCGCGCCCCGGCTGCCCCTCCGGCGCCCGCCTGCGCCTGCTTCTGCTCCTGCCGCCGCTGCTGCTGCTCCCGGGCAGCTACGCGGGCAACCTGACGGTGGCCGTGGTGCTGCCTCTGGCCAACACCTCGTACCCGTGGTCGTGGGCGCGCGTGGGACCGGCGGTGGAGCTGGCCCTGGCCCGGGTGAAGGCGCGGCCGGACCTGCTGCCGGGCTGGACAGTCCGCACGGTGCTGGGCAGCAGCGAGAGCGCGCTGGGCGTCTGCTCCGACACCGCCGCGCCCCTGGCCGCCGTGGACCTCAAGTGGGAGCACAACCCCGCGGTGTTCCTGGGCCCCGGCTGCGTGTACGCCGCCGCCCCCGTGGGCCGCTTCACTGCGCACTGGCGGGTGCCGCTGCTGACCGCCGGCGCCCCGGCGGTGGGGTTCGGGGCCAAGGACGAGTACGCGCTGACCACCCGCGCCGGGCCCAGCCATGCCAAGCTGGGCGACTTCGTGGCGGCTCTGCACCGACGGCTGGGCTGGGAGCGCCAGGCGCTAGTGCTCTACGCCTACCAGCCCCGCGACGACCAGCCCTGCTTCTTCGTGGTGGAGGGGCTGTACATGCAGGTCCGCGACCGCCTCAACATCACGGTGGACCACCTGGAGTTCGCCGAGGGCGACCGCGACCACTACACCATGCTGCTGCGCACCGTGCGACGCAAAGGCCGAGGTGAAACACGGGCACACCCATCCGGCCGCTTTGCCTCCGGGCCTTCCCCGGGACATCCTCTCTCTTCTCCGGGCCAGACTTCTCCTCCCCGCGGCTCCTCATTCCTGTCTCAGCCTCCTCCGCCCTTTCCACCTCTGCGTTTCTATTTCCCTCTCTTTCTCCATGCCCACCCCCACTTCCAGTTCCTAGGCTCTCCTCTCTTCTCACCTCTGCACTCCCCCACCTCCTTCCCACCGGTTCCTCCGGAGTTAACGGGAGGGAGAAAATGCCTCCGGCCACCATGACACTTAGTAGGGCGCCAGCTTAGTTCCTATCCCTCATCTCTCCCCCATTTTCCTTCTCTTCCCAACAGGCTTCTCCCCTCCTCCAGCTTCTCCTCCCCGTGCCTCTACATGCCCTCTCCTCTTCCAGTCCCCTCTCCAGCTGGCCCTTCTCTGCTCTCCCCCTCTCCTGACCTCACCTTGCCCACCTTTGGCTCCACTATTCCCTCTCTCCCTATCTGGGCTCCTTCCTCCTCCCCCCTCCCACCGCCTCCTCCCTCCCTTCACCTTCCTCAGCCCACAGCCCAGACTGAGCCAGGAGTTCCACTTAACTACCTCAGGGTCTCTGAATTTCCTCCCCTGGGTGCCCCGGCTTCAGTTCCCCCTCCACTCCCTGACACTTAGGCTTTTCTCTCTCTCTCTGACCCCCCTTCCTCCTCAGTTGTCTACATCTGCAGCTCCCCAGATACCTTCAGAACCCTGATGCTTCTGGCCCTGGAAGCTGGCCTGAGTGGGGAGGACTATGTTTTCTTCCACCTGGACCTCTTTGGGCAAAGCCTGCAAGGAGCACATGGCCTTGCTCCCCACAGGCCCTGGGAGAGAGGGGATGGGCAGGATGTCAGTGCCCACCAGGCCTTTCAGGTGAGTGTTCAGATTAGAAGCCCAGGCTGTGGGGCTCTGGGCTGGTGGCACACTGTTTCTGGGTCCTGGGTCCCTCAGTGTCTGAAAGGATTCCAGAAAAGAGGTTCTGGATGCTCATAGAGAGTTAGGTGACAAAGGGCAGGGGGCTGGGGCAAGGGGTATATAGAGGGCCAGGGGACTTCAGAACCTGGAGGCTAAAAAGATGAGAGAATGCCCTTGAGGTGGGATAGTGTTCACATCTCACAGACCATCTGGACTTGGAAAAGCCATCCCAGTTCATCCCCTGCTTTGAAGCAGGCAGCACCTCGTGCAGGACATAGGGTCCAATTTGACCTTGAGCAAGTAAAGATGCAGCTCTGGGAGGTGGGCACCCAGGGTACTGGCAGGACTGGAGTCAGCACCCAGCTCTCCCCTCTCCACTGACCCCTTCCTCAGGCCGCCAAAATCATTACATATAAAGAGCCGGATAATCCTGAGTACTTGGAATTCCTACAGAAGCTAAAACACTTGGCCCATGAGCAGTTCAACTTCACCATGGAGGATGGCCTGGTAGGAGGGGTTCCTGGGACCCTGCAGCGTGGACCTCCAGCCCCCAGTTCACAGCCCTCTGCCAGTCGCCGCCCTGCTCTCTCAGCCATCCCCGTATTCCCAGGTCTCCCCTTCTTTCCCTTCCCATTGTTCCCGTATCTCTCCTGATGATGGAGGGGGGCATTGACAAGTTGTTCAATCTCTGAAACTCAAATCCTTATCAGTGAAATGAGGATGCTACGTCCTGCCCTATCTGCCTAGCAGGATTCAGAAGCAGTGATATATGTGGAGGCATCTTACAAGTAGTAAAATCTCTCTGTGCTGTGAGCGTGTTTTCTCCCAACCTCTTCTGAGCTCCCAGTGCCTCCCATTCCCCACCCCACAGCGCCCCACTCTGTGCCCTTCATACATCCCACCCCAGCCCAGATCTGCCTGCCCCTGCAGGTGAACACCATCCCAGCGTCCTTCCACGACGGGCTCCTGCTCTATGTCCAGGCAGTGTCGGAGACTCTAGCACATGGGGGAACTGTCACCGATGGGGAGGGCATCACTCAGCGGATGTGGAACCGAAGCTTCCAAGGTCAGGCACTGGAGGTGGCAGGAATGGGCTACCTTGGGGTGCCCCAGGCACGAAGCAGTGAGAAGCCCCTAGCCCTGCAGTGCAGGTACTCACTTGCCCACACCAGTCTCTTCTACCCCAACCATTCCTGCTGCTGAAATGTCTGTCTGTTTTACCATATATATATATATATATATATATATATATATACATATTTGGAAGGCAAGACAGAGAAGATCAAAAGATCAACAGACAGAGATGAGGTGTAGGACCCATGACATTCCACCCTGTCAAAACACAGCCATCTTCCTCCATACCCCCAGGTGTGACAGGATACCTGAAAATGGACAGCAATGGAGATCGGGAGACCGACTTCTCCCTCTGGGATATGGATCCTGACACTGGCACCTTCAGGGTAAGTTTGTGCCCCCAGAAGACAGTGCCAACTGGGAATGACATTTCACCCTCCCACCACCCTGGATAAGGGAGAGCCCTGGATAAAAGAGATGCAGCCAATCTGGAGGAGCAACCAGAATGATAGGGACTCACAGGTGTTATCCTTGGGGAACCCCATGTCTGAGGAGGGAGCACAGTGCTGCCCTCAGGAAACTCCATGTCTCCAAAGGCAGGCAGGATCCCCTCCCAGCAGAGACAGACTGACTCAGGGCCAAGATGAATGCACATCATATTGCTCTATAAGTGCAACAGGAGCAGAAAGGGATTGAGACCACAGGCACCAAGGAGCAGATCATCCAGGGAAGGCTTCCTGGACGAGGGGTACCTGGATTAGGCCTGGGAATGTGGACTGAGAACACTGCATTTTCCTATTTCCTGTGTGCTTCAATCCAAGATTATAAACTCCCTGAGTGTAGGGCTGTGATTCTATACAGAGTTTTCTTTATAAAACCCTTAAGTCATTTTCAAGCTTGTCCACTCTGATAACATGGGGCATGGGTATGAGGCTCTCTGTATCCAGCCATGGCAGGGACTCGTTGAATAGTTGACAGTGCAGACACAGTCCCTGGCAGCAGAGATGGGGCAGGTGGGGGGCAGAATTTCTCCCTTGGACGGGAGGCCTCACCAAGGGCCCTTGCCCACTGACCGTTCCTGCCCTCCTATAGGTTGTTCTGAACTTCAACGGAACCTCCCAAGAGCTGGTGACCGTGTCAGGGCGCAAATTGAACTGGCCTCTGGGGTATCCACCTCCTGATGTCCCCAAATGTGGTTTTGACAATGAGGACCCAGCCTGCAACCAAGGTGACTGCCCCTTGCCTTCCAAGCCTCCATTATGGAGATGCTGCATCCTTCCTGCTCGGGGAGTCAAATACGTGCTCCTCTCCCACACTGAGGGACTCTTCAGAGACTCCTCTTGCCTTTTTCTTCCCTTCATCCATCATCCCAGTTCACTGATTGAATATTTTTTTAAACTTTTAATTTTATTTCATTATTATATTACTTTTATTTATTTATTTATTGGCTGTGTTGGGTCTTCGTTGCTGTGCACGGGTTTTGTCTAGTTGTGGCGAGCGGGGGCTACTCTTTGTTGCGGCGCATTGGCAGGCGGATTCTTAACCACTGCGCCACCAGGGAAGTCCCTGATTGAATATTAAAAGTTTCTTCAGGGACTTCCCTGGTGGTCCAGTGGTTCGGACTCCACGCTTCCACTTCCGGGGGCCTGGGTTCGATCCCTGGTCAGGGAACTAAGATCCCACATGCCTGTGCGGTGCAGCCAAAAAAATCTAAAAATAAAAAAAATAAAGGTTCTTCCTCCTGCTGTCCAATGTCTAACCCAAATCTCTCTTGCTGCAACTTGGACTCTCCCCTACAGACCACTTTTCCACCCTGGAGGTGCTGGCTTTGGTGGGCAGCCTCTTCCTGCTCAGCATTCTGATCGTCTCCTTCTTCATATACAGGTAAGCCTTGGAATGAGGATGGTGATTGAGGCTGGGAGACCTAAAGAACCAATAGCAGAGGAGGTGGCAGGGACCCAGAGGGAAGAGGGAGGGGTAAAGGGACAGCACAGCAAGGCCCAGGGAGATGGGGGAGAGAAGAGACTAAAAAGCCTCAGGACACCTGGAAGAGAGAAGGAGGAGGGGACAGAGGTGAAGTGGCCAGGGAGGATCCGGGAGATCCAAGAAGGAGCAGATCTGTTGGGGGCATCATAGGGTGTGGATTCCGGCTTGAGGCTCCTTTATCCTCCCTTCCTGCTTGTACAGACCAGATGGGAAGCAGTGGTCCAACACCTGTGGGGTTGGGCCCATATTAGTTGAGCAGGGATGAAGGATCTGCTGTGTACCAAGTGCTGAACCCAGAGTGGAGGAGAGAGAGAAGGAAGCCCCACTCCTGCCTTCCAGTGGGAGGCTGACAGGAAAATGCAGGAAAAGTTAAAGACAGAGGGAAGCAAGGAGGGAGAGAAGGAAATCAATGCTGGTCAAGCATATACTGTGTGCCAGGCACTTCCACACACAGTTTTTCTTTTCATTCTTATAACAATGCTTTGAAATAAATGTCGAGGTCCCCAATTTCCAAATGAGGACATTTAGACATGAACCTGAGACTCAGAGAAGTGGAGTGACTACCCCAAGGTCCCCAGTGAGGCAGAATTTCACCCAAGCCTCCTGACTTTCAGCCAAGAGGATGTTAATTGCCCCACCCATCTCTTAGCAACTGCAGTGGTCCCAGGGCTCTGAGGAGAGGCTGCTGAGCACCCCCAACCCTGGGTCAGGGGCTCAGACATGGACTTAGGTGCACATTTCATGCCTCAGAAAGATGCAGCTGGAGAAGGAACTGGCCTCAGAGCTGTGGCGGGTGCGTTGGGAGGACCTGCAACCCAGTAGCCTAGAGAGGCACCTCCGGAGTGCAGGCAGCCGGCTGACCCTGAGCGGGGTAAGAACTCCGGTACTGGGGGAAGGGGACAGAGTTGGAAATGGGCATGTGGGTGCCTGATGGGTAGGGTAAAGAGCAGGCTTCTAGTCCCAGCCCTGCCTTCACTTGCCGTATGACCTTGGGCAAGTCACATTCCCTCTCTGAGACTACCGCAGGTAATGATTACATCTACAGAGCTCCCTCACAGGGCTCTTTCAAAAGTTAGAGATAGCATATGTGAAAATACATTTTATTTTTATTTTTTTATTTGTTTGTTTTTTTGTATAATCATCTGAAACTTTCTGCATATGTTTTTTTTAATTGGGTTATAGTTGTTTTACAACGTTGTGTTAGTTTATACTGTACAGCGAAGTAGTAGAGTTCCCTGTGCTATTCAGCATGTTCTTATTAGTTATCTATTTTATACATATTAGTGTATATATGTCAATCCCAATCTCCCAGTTCATCTCACCCCCCACACCCCACACCCCTGAAAATACATTTTAAAAAAGTAAATAAATGAGGAAGGGATTTTATGATGTGGAATGAGAGGCAGGGCGACACAAAGATAAGGCAGGGTAGTGAAGACCAGAGCTCAAGCAACCAGGATGGAGAGCCGGGCCCGTGGGCTGACCACCCCTCCTGCACTCCGTCCCTTCAGAGAGGCTCCAATTACGGCTCCCTGCTGACCACAGAGGGCCAGTTCCAAATCTTTGCCAAGACAGCATATTATAAGGTGGGTCTGGGGAAAGACCACTGGTCCTCAGGACTGGGGCAGGGCTTTCCTATGATGGAGGACTGGAGATGGTCTTAGCACAGGGGTGGGCTGTCGGGGCTGGGCCATCCCCTTGCAGTGACAATCTCCATTCCTCACTCAGGGCAACCTCGTGGCTGTGAAACGTGTGAACCGTAAACGCATTGAGCTGACGCGGGAAGTCCTGTTTGAGCTGAAGCATGTAATGTGGGGAGGGAGGCAATGGCCTGGGGAAGAATCTAGGGACACAGGGGAGGTTGGCCAACAGAATGGGTATGGAGGGACTGCAGGGTATCCTAGGAAGGGATGAGCACTGTAGCCCTGGGATGGGCCCTTGCGTATTGTGGGTAGGAGTAGGGGAATCATAGAAGGGAGAAGCGCTGGAGATTTTGTAGGGGCTCCACTGGATGGGCTTAGGAAGCAGAGGGAGTAGGGAGCAGGTTCTAGGGAAGGGTTCTTTAGAACAGGAGTGGGAATCACCGAGGGAGGTCCTAGAATGTCTGCAGAGAATGCATAGGGACTTAAGGAGAATGAGGGGTCCCCAAGGGTGGGGGAAACTTGGCAAGGAGTGAGGTCTCCGTCAGGCTCTGATGCTGGCTTTCACCTGCAGATGCGGGATGTGCAGAACGAACACCTGACCAGGTTTGTGGGGGCCTGCACTGACCCCCCCAACATCTGTATCCTCACAGAGTACTGTCCCCGTGGGAGCTTGCAGGTGAGGTGACAAGGGAGTGTCAGGACAACTAGTTCTAGCTGTGGGTCTGCCCCTGACTCAACATAAGGCCCTGGGCAAGCCTCTCCTTCTTTCTGACCTTTATTTTCCCCATCTATAAAATGGGAGTGGGGGGAGGGTGGTGGCACTAGAGTAGATCCAAAGCTTTGTCCCGTTCTGCCAGTTTATGTCAGTGGAACCCCTGCACTCCTCCTCCTGGGGGCATGTGCAGGGTATAGGGCTGACTCTCACTGCCCAGCAGGACATCCTGGAGAACGAGAGCATCACCCTGGACTGGATGTTCCGGTACTCGCTCACCCATGACATCGTCAAGGTAGGCCCAAAAGGGCCCACTGGGTGTGGGGGGAGGGGCCAGGCAGTCTTCTCCCCTGGCTGTGGTTGGAGGTCTCACTCATGTCCAAGACCCCTGCCTCCCCAAATTCCCCAGGGTATGCTGTTCCTGCACAATGGGGCCATTTGTTCCCATGGGAACCTCAAGTCATCCAACTGTGTGGTAGACGGGCGCTTCGTGCTCAAGATCACTGACTACGGGCTGGAGAGCTTCAGGGACCCAGAGCCCGAGCAAGGACACACCCTCTATGCCAGTGAGCCCCGACCTGACTCTGACCCCTAACACCACCCCCAGCACAGCCCAGTGGGGAGGCTGATGCCTG
Organism: Mesoplodon bidens; assembly: GCF_964165515.1. Taxonomy (NCBI): domain Eukaryota; kingdom Metazoa; phylum Chordata; class Mammalia; order Artiodactyla; family Ziphiidae; genus Mesoplodon; species Mesoplodon bidens. The sequence continues at coordinate 74,488,156 of NC_138177.1, read as the reverse complement.
GCCTGTGATGGGCTCGGGCCCACCTTTCCTGACTCCCTGCTCAATTTATCATCAGTAGAAAGTGGAGTCAGACAAAATGGTCTCAAGGCCCCTTCTAGCCCTAGCACCCCCTGTGATGTCTCCAGATCAGTCCCAGTCACATCCTCTGGGACCTTGTTTCCCCTCATCCCTTAACTTTGGGGCCCTTCACCCTGTGACTCCTGACCTCTGACCTGCAGAAAAGTTGTGGACAGCCCCTGAGCTCCTGCGAGTGGCCTCACCCCCTGCCCGGGGCTCCCAGGCTGGTGACGTGTACAGCTTTGGGATCATCCTTCAGGAGATTGCCCTGAGGAGTGGTGTCTTCCATGTGGAAGGTTTGGACCTCAGTCCCAAAGGTGAGAGGGCCGTGCTTTCCCCTAATGCTGCCACACTCAACTAACCCCAGCTCCAGAGAGATGGAACCCTGGAAATGCCACCACCCTTTGCTCCACTGCTGCCAGTGACCCTGAGCATGACTAGCCCAGTTCCCTGCAGGGCTCCCCTGCCCCGTGCCCTGGTCCTGGACCTCCCCACCCTGTTTCTCAACAGGCCCCGGGCTGAACCTACCCCTCGGCCTCTCTTCCCCCACCACACAGAGATCATCGAGCGTGTGACTCGGGGCGAGCAGCCCCCCTTCCGGCCCTCCCTAGCCCTGCAGAGTCACCTGGAGGAACTGGGGCAGCTGATGCAGCGCTGCTGGGCCGAGGACCCGCAGGAGCGGCCACCCTTCCAACAGATCCGCCTGATGCTGCGCAAATTTAACAGGTCGCTGGCATTAGTCCTGGATCCTCCCAGCCTCTTTTACCCCCCAGAGCGACCGCGTGCCTCACACTTAAGTCTTATCCCTGTGGTGGCAGAGCCCTCACACAGCCCCCACATACACAGCCTGCTCCAGCCCGCCACAGCCTCGCAGCCCCCTCTGTGAATACTGTAGGACCCAGCTGGTCCCACAGTCCCCTACCTCTCATACCCCGCTCCTCCAGCGGCCCCTACTCCATCAGCCTTCAGTGGCCACAGAGTAAATGGCTTCCCACCTCCTCCCTACACCTCTCTGCCCTCCGTGGGACCTCCCACCCGGCCCTTTGATCCCCTTTCCCAGTGTGCCCCTGGGGGCCGGTTCCTCCAGGCACACCCCTCTGCCAGCCTGTGTGCCCTCACTCCGTTCTCAACTGGCCCCTGTCCCTTTCTGCCTCTTCTACCTCCTTCTAAGCCACTTGTGTTCAACAGAGATGTTCAAAATAGCCAATACGTCTGAAGCTTGATACTTGACCCTGGGGTCTCAGGGATGAATTGGACTTTCCTCTGACCCCTTTCCCCTGCCACCCCCATCCTGCTGTGCCTCCCAACCCTGACTCTCGTCAGGGACCCCACTGCAGTGGGCTGACATTAAGCCTGGGTAGGGTGAGAGCCTGGGGGAGGCGCTTCAGGGTAGGGTGTGCCGCTCCTTTCTCACCACCACCCCTTCCGCCGCCCCTGTCCCCAGAGAGAACAGCAGCAACATCCTGGATAACCTGCTGTCGCGCATGGAACAGTACGCCAACAACCTGGAAGAGCTGGTGGAGGAGCGGACCCAGGCCTACCTGGAGGAGAAGCGCAAGGCGGAGGCCCTGCTCTACCAGATTCTGCCTCAGTGAGTGCCCGTGCTTGGTGCTCCCACCACCCCACCTGTCCCAGCCCCACCTCACCTTCTGATCCTGCACCTGTCCCTGACCCCTCAGCTCAGTGGCTGAGCAGCTGAAGCGTGGGGAGACGGTCCAGGCCGAAGCCTTTGACAGCGTCACCATCTACTTCAGCGACATTGTGGGTTTCACAGCCCTGTCGGCGGAGAGCACGCCCATGCAGGTGAGTCAGGCACAGCCCCAGGTGTCAGAGCAGCCAGGTGTGCTTGGCTTGGCACCTCCGTCCCACAGGCCTGCCTTCTGGTTCCGCTTCTCCCACCCGAGCCCAGGTGGGGCCCCTGACTCCCCACCCGTTTTAGCTTCTCTTGTCTTCCAGGTGGTGACCCTGCTCAACGACCTGTACACGTGCTTTGACGCTGTCATAGACAACTTTGATGTCTACAAGGTGAGACAAGATGGGAGGGGACAGACAGACGGATGTGGAAGGCAGAAGGACATAGTCTTAAGCAAGAAGACCAAGAGACATGGACAAAGACAGTGTCACAGGGAGGTGTCACAGGGAGACCCAGGAACAGGCAGAAAAACCACGCGGCGTATGGGGGATGAGCGAACACAGTGGCTGGTAGATGAGGGGTGGGGACAGGAAGGCGGTGCCCACAGTGTGGGGGCCGCACCGGGAGGAGAAAGTTCCAGTCCTCAGGTCCGGCACCCTCTCGCGGCCCTCACAGGTGGAGACCATTGGTGACGCCTACATGGTGGTGTCCGGGCTCCCAGTGCGGAACGGGAGGCTGCACGCCCGCGAGGTGGCCCGCATGGCCCTGGCGCTGCTGGACGCGGTGCGCTCCTTCCGCATCCGCCACCGGCCCCAGGAGCAGCTGCGCTTGCGCATCGGCATCCACACAGGTGAGGCCGCCGGAGGGGCGGGGAGGGGGCTCCCACAGGCTGGAGCTGCAGATGAGAGACGAGCCGGCCGCGTCGCCACCGCTCCTCGTGCGCGCTTAACACGCACACCTCTGGGCTCCCACCGACCGCAGGTCCCACCTGCTGCCTCTCCTGGAGCGCCCTAGCCCCGTCCTATGGCCACCCTCCGTTCCTCCTGCCTACTTCCCTAAACTGATGGGCTTCCCTCACTGATGGGCTTCCACTCCCTCCAGGACCCGTGTGTGCAGGTGTGGTAGGGCTGAAGATGCCCCGTTACTGTCTTTTTGGTGACACAGTCAATACGGCCTCAAGAATGGAGTCTAACGGGGAAGGTATGCTGGGTCCCCGAGGCGGGACAGGGAGGGCAGGGTGGCTGTGGCTGAGGAAGTCTCTCCTGGCAGCGGGTGCCTATCCAATCCATGTTCTCTCTCCTCCCAGGCTCCCTTTTCATAAGGGTTCAACCTGGCCGCATCACCTTGAATCTAATCAGAGACTCAGGTCCCAGCTGCGCCCTCTTGGCAAATGATTGAAAAGTCTTTCCAGGCCAATGTCCAGCAGTTCCCAGCTGGGAGCTACCTTTAGGGCCCTCTTGGGTGTGGTAAAAAGGGCTCCAGAGCAGCCCACTTGGGTGTGAATCTCAGCTCTACAACCGACTCAGCTGTGTCAGTTTGCTACACCTCCCTGAGCCTCTGTTTTCCTCACCTGGAAAATGAGAATTAAATATCTACCTCAGAAGAGTTACGTGAGAAAGTCATATAACACGACTAGCAGATAATTGTCATTCAACTTTTCTGAGCCTTAGCTGTTTATCCTTTTTTTTTTTTTTTTTTTGCGGTACGTGGGCCTCTCACTGTTGCGGCCTCTCCCGTTGCGGAGCACAGGCTCCGGACGCCCAGGCTCAGCGGCCATGGCTCACGGGCCCAGCTGCTACGCGGCATGTGGGATCTTCCCAGACCAGGGCACGAACTCATGTCCCCTGCATCGGCAGGCGGACTCTCAACCACTGCGCCACCAGGGGAGCCCTGTTTATCCTTTTTTTAAAAAAATTAATTAATTTATTGATTTATGGCTGCCTTGGGTCTTCGTTGCTGCACGCGGGCTTTGTCTAGTTGTGGCAAGTGGAGGCTAGTCTTAGTTGCGGTGCGCCGGCTTCTCATTCTGGTGGCTTCTCTTGTTGCAGAGCAGGGACTCTAGGTGTGCGGGCTTCAGTAGTTGTGGCACTCGGGCTTCAGTAGTTGTGGTTCGCGGCCTCTGGAGCACAGGCTCAGTAGTTGTGGCTCACAGGCTTCGTTGCTCCGCAGCATGTGGGATCTTCCCAGACCAGGGCTCGAACCCGTGTCCCCTGCATTGGCGGGCAGATTCTTAACCACTGCGCCACCAGGGAAGTCCCTGTTTATCTTTAAAATGATGCCTGTCTTAGTGTTCTAAGAAACATAGCCCAACCCCTGGAACACAGTAGGTACCTAATAAATGCTTGCTCCCACCTCTTCCCTTGGGCTTGCTTCCTGTTGACCTTCTGCCTCCTGCTGTAGTCAACACAATTCAATTCAGTAAATATTTATTGAGCAACTACTGAGTACCAGGCCTTGGAATACTAAGACAACCCAGACCAAAGTTTGCTAGGGAGTCCACGCGGACTCCAGCTAAGCCTCGTGGTGGGCAAAGGGCTACTTGGGAGCCCAGAGGGGGTCTGGTTCAGCAGATATTCCCTGGGCACTGTGTTGAGGTCGTCGAGGTGGGAGAAAACTTCTCACTGAGGTTCAGTCCTCAAGGAGCACATTCTCAGAAATCGTTTAACAGCAGAAAAGGGCCTCTGCGATGCAGACCCCAGGAGTGGTAGGGGCGAGTTCAGAGGGAGGTCAAAGAAGGGCTGTGGGGGGGTTCCCTGGTCGTGCAGTGGTTGAGAGTCCGCCTGCCGATGCAGGGGACACGGGTTCGTGCCCCGGTCCAGGAAGATCCCACATGCCGCGGAGCGGCTGGGCCCGTGAGCCATGGTCGCTGAGCCTGTGCGTCCGGAGCCTGTGCTCCACAACGGGAGAGGCCGCAACAGTGAGAGGCCCGTGTACCGCAAAAAAAAAAAAAAAAAAAAGAAGGGCTGTGGGGAATGGCAGTCAGGAGTCAGGAGTCTGGGCAGACCTCAGCAGATTTGGGCAGGTCTCCTCCCCGAGGCCTGGGCTCCCTCAGCCCTGAAATGAGGGTGTTGAGTTAAGAAACGATGATAGCAAACACTCGTATAGTGCCTCCTAAGTGCCAGACTCTTTCAAAATATGTAATAAATAATGTTAAATTTAATCCTCACTAGAAGGCTTTGAGATGCGTCCTGTTGCTATCAGCATTTTGTAGAGTAGGAAACTGAGGCACAGATAGTTTATACTAGTTACCCAAGCTAGTGTCCAAGCTAGGATTCATACTAGGCAGAGCAGGCTCCAATGTCTGAGCTCCTGACCACTACACTCTCCTGTCTGTCTAGAGCCTGGTGATGCTCTGGAGTGCAGTCCAATAGAACTTTCTGCAGTAATGGAAATGTTCTATAAGCTGTGCTGTCCAATATGGTAGCCTCTGAGGCATTGCATTTTTCACTATATTTCAATTACAGTTTAAATAACCACATGTGACTAGTGGCTTTCATGGTGGACAACACAGTTCTAGAGTTCTTAAGAGAGAGGCCCGTGTAGTCAGACACTACATGGAGGGGGTGGGACTTTGAATTAGGAGGCTTTCTGGGCCAAAGGAAGGAGGGAGAGCATCTTTCTAGCCCCACAGTCCCTGATCTCCTGCTCCCATCTCTTGCCTCTCTCATCTCCCTTCTCCTACCCAGCCCTGAAGATCCACTTGTCTTCTGAGACCAAGGCTGTCCTGGAGGAGTTTGGTGGTTTCGAGCTGGAGCTTCGAGGGGATGTAGAAATGAAGGTAGAAAAGGAAGTCCCTACCCTTACCACCCCTTAGGGTCCCCGAAGGGCTTACCCTCCCCCAGGCCCCTTAGCTCAAGCAGCCAACCCCACTCCCAACATTTGGGAAAGTAGATGAGTCACTCCCCACCCCAAACTCCTCTTTTTCCCTCCAGGGCAAAGGCAAAGTTCGGACCTACTGGCTACTGGGGGAGCGGGCAAGTAGCACCCGAGGCTGACCTGGCCTTCCACACCTCCCTTCCCTGTGCCAGAGGGGATAGAGAGGTGCCAGGCCTCAGCCTCGCCTGCAGTATCCCCACCATTGCCAAAAAGTAGTTTGAACAGCTCAGATGTGCAGACCCCAGTGGAGACACCAGGCATTACCTCTGAAAGTGGACTGGTATTGGGGAGAACTTGGAGCTCACAGGACTGGACCAAAACTCACAGCCATGCCCAGGGACACACACACACACACACACGTAGGCACACGCACCCACTCTCTACCCTGACTCAGGCCAGGCCAGGCTGGGATATGGATTCCTGGATCCTCCTGCCCCTCCCTGTGCCCTCTTCCCTCAACCTTGCTACACTGTGACTTTTATGGGGAGGAGGAAAAGGAAAAGGGATTATAGGTGAATCAAGGGGCGGGGGGGAGTCCACATCTGGGCCTAGCCCAAATGGGCCACAAACACCCACCCTGTCCCCCACCACCCAACCTAGGATGCAATGCACAGGGGAGAAAGGGAAGGACAGAGGGCTGTGGGCTTGTGTGCCTTGCTTCTCCTGTGAATGGAGACCATTAAATCTTTATTCCAGTGACAGTGTCTTTTCTTGCGGGAGAGCGGGTTGCCAGAAAACACAGCCATATTCTCCATCCTGTGCTTCAAATAAGGTGTTTCTCAAGTCGGAATGCAGTATCTGAAGAAGGCTGCAGTTCCCCTTCCGTTTTGAGGAGCCGGTGTAACAGCCTGCGAATTACCCCAGCAGTGCTGATGCTGTTGGTCTCAGGACCCATTTACTCCCTTAAAAGCTACTGAGGGCCCCAAAGAGCTTTTGTTTACGTGGGTCATATCTATCAGTATATTCTGTATTAGAAATTAAAACAAGTCTTTGTTAACTCATTTAAAATAACTATAATAAACCCATCACATGTTCAGTTTTTACAGCTTTATCAAAGACAGTCTTAAGAGAAACTGGCTTTTTTTGAAGACCACAGTGACTAGTTTGGTGCTATTGCCTTGATTTATGCTAAGACACCAGCAGTTTTAACCCCACTGTTTTTGCACCATCAGTGCAAATATCAACACAGTCAATAAGGCAAATAATATAATTAGTAGGAGTGTGAAAATCTCGTGTGTGTGTGTGTGTGTGTGTGTGTGTGTGTGCCTTGAGGGATCTTAGTTCCCTGACCAGGGATTGAACCCGGGGCCCCTGTCAGTGAAAGCACCGAGTCCTAACCACTGGACTGCCAGGGAATTCCCATGAACATCATTTTGACCTCATCCATCCCCTGAAAGGATCTTGGGGATCCACAGAATCTGTGGACTACACTTTGAGAACTGCTCTATTACCCAATGCCCAGCATACAGTAGGAATAATAAGGAGTGTGGACTGAGTGGAGAGTCCTGGCATCTGCCCCAGGAGACCTGGGAGCCAAGAAGGAGGGGTGAGGTGGGAACATATGGATCCCTTTTTACCTCAGTTGAAACGTGGGAATTGTCCACCTGCCCATCCACCCCCATACCAGTGTAGACAAATGTGAGCGATAGTTTACAACATGACTCTCAGCTGGGCTAAGGGCCCTCCTTTCCCTGCTCTAGCCACGCACCCCACCCCCTTCCTGAGCAGGCAGGCAGGAATGCGAATGCGGGGGAGAGGTGGCTGCAGCTTCACCTCCCCCATGGGGAAAGAAAGTGCCAGACATTTCTTCAGTACCATCCATCAAGTGCAGACAGGCCCCTCCTCCGACCTCCCCAAGCCTCTTACTGGAGTCCACGCCCAGCGCCCAGCGGTACTGGAGGTCGGTGTGGGCTATGGAGAGCTTCGACGTCTGCCTTCAGGACAGTGCGCCCTGATACACAAATGGTGGTCTGGAGGTGAAGAAAGGATAAGTTGTTCTCCCTTTGTCTAATGACCCTTCTTGATGTCCTGTGCTCCCTACCCACCCTTTTTGGCCTCAGTCAGATTTGATGTATTGGGAGAAGGAGCTAACACAGTCAAGTCCTCACCCTCCTCAGCTGGGGATGAATAGCTCTGGGAAGGCCTAACAGAAGGGTGGTTGCCTTGGTAACCACAGCACATCCACCTTCCTGGTGGGCCCTGGTGGCCATGTTGACTCCCAAGCCCCCATTCCTCCTCGCAGGTAGTGGCAGTCCCAGAAGGGAGTAGAAATACTAGAGAACTGTGGGACCTAAGAAGTCAGATCAGGGACTTCCCTGGTGGCGCAGTGATTAAGAATCCGCCTGCCAATGCAGGGGACAGGGATTCCAGCCCTGGTCCAGGAAGATCCCACATACTGTGGAGCAACCAAGCCCGTGCGCCACAACTACTGAGCCTGCGCCCTAGAGCCCACAAGCCACAACTACTGAGCCCACGTGCCACAATTACTGAAGCCTGCGTACCTAAAGTCCGTGCTCCACAACAAGAGAAGCCACCGCAATGAGAAGCCCGCGCACCTCAACAAAGAGTAGCCCCTCCCTCGTCGCAAGTAGAGAAAGCCCGCGCATGGCAACGAAGACCCAATGCAGCCAAAAATTAATTAAAAAATAATAATAATAAAAAAAAGATCAGGCTGGAGGCTGGGATATCTAGAGAGACTGTGGTTTGGGGAGGGGAGACTGTAAGAGATGAGGTGGGGAAGGTGGGGAAGGTGGGGAAGGAGGGGCGGGTAGCTGATTGACTGAGGAGCCCCAGTAAGACAATTGTAGGAAATTGCCGGTCAGATCCTTCCGGGGCAGCCTGGCTCCACTGCGGGCACTTGGAGGGAAGGGGGCTGGGGGAGTGGGCGTGAGGAGAGGCCCAAGGAGTCGATGACTTCAGCAGCTCAAGAACTTTCACTGGAACTGAGGAGATTTCCTTCCGGAGGAAGGCCCCCGAAGCCAGGAAGGACTGGGAAAGCCATTACTGAGGGGAGGTGCGGGGGGCTGGGGTGAGGGGCGGCGTTCTGAGGGTAGCAGTAGCGCCCCTCCTGCTAGCCAGGGAGACGGATTTGCGCCAGAACCTCCGCCCACGTGGGAGGGGCTGTCTAGCCTCGCTGAGTGTCCCAGGCTGTCCTGCTGCATAGGTCTGGGAGGGTGGGGGACAACAGGGTTTCCCTGGAGTATGATAAGAGTAATAACAACAGTAATCATTGGCATTCAATTGTGCCTTGCAGTTGACAAAGGCTTTCACATACATTATTTCATCAGCCCACATGACACCGTTGGAAGGGAAGGGCAGGGAGTGCAGCTGAGGTAGGAGGGCCCAGCTGTGGTCCAGCTGTGGGTAGGAGGGCCCACTAGAGAGTGTGCAGAGGGAACCAGCCCTGTGCAAGGCTGGAACCCAGAAAAAAAAAAAAAGCTGATAGAAGAAGACAAATATCCTCCCCCTACCCCCTCTTTTCTCTGTATCAAAGAGCTTGGGTAATTTATTTATCATAACAGTACATTTAGTGATAATTTTCTTTTAATGATTTATACCTTTCAGGACAGATCCATGGAATCTAATTAGCAGTGGAGTCCAGTTTGGCAGCCTGAAAGTCATTTTTTCATTAAATTGCAAGAGCTGTAAAAATACAAAAATAAGCAAATTAACCATTAAAAAAAAAAAAAACCCTAATGCTGTCCAGGGAGATTTAATCTCATTGAGCTGGAAGGCAAGAAAAATTCCAGGTGAGGTGTTTACCATCAAGATGCTGATGAATTTGGATACTAGTGAGGAGGATGAGGCCATAGGAAGAGAGGAGGTGCGGGGGCAGGAACCCTGGTAGTGCTAACCCCAGGTTTAGTGAGTGGGACCAGATAGGGAAAAAACCCACCCACCCAGTTCCCTATCACACATGTTGTACCAGTGAGTGGGTAGGTGGGCTGATTGCCCTTTAAGAACCTTTCCATAGCAAAGATTCCATAACCAAATACATCTGTTAATCACTGTGGTACCCCTTCTGTACTTGATGCAGCCATCCCACTGTTACTCTCTGCCTTTGGCTTTCAAATGTGGACTGCATATGGCATACCTTGGCTGCTGATAATGTCGTATGTTCAGGTTGGCTTATGTTGTCTCAGCCCACCAAACTCCCAGCAGGCCAGAACCAGGCCAAAATACCACATAGATCTCAGTATTCAGAACTGGAGTAATTTCAAACGTCTATCAAGTGAGAGGCAGTGTGATGCTGGGGAAGAGACTAACTCTGCATTCAAACCCAGCTCTGCCACCTATAATCCATGTGGCTTTGGGCAAATTTCTCAACTTCTCTAAGCCTCAGTTTTCTGCTCTAACATGGGAATGGTCATAATAAGACCTACCCCACAGGGTTGCCTGGAGGATTAGAAGAGGTTTTTCCCATTACATCCTTAGAACACTGAAGGGCAGGTAGTAAGAACTAGTTGTTTACTAGTGTTATTAAGAGTCTACATTATGCAAACCATAATGCTAGATGTAAGGAGTTCCTGATGTCCAGGGAACAGTTGGAAGCAAAATGCAGCACATGATTAGATCCCTCAATGAGAGGTAAGCTCTAAAAATCTTAGAAGAAAAACTAGGGGTTATGCGCTCCAACCGCTTATCCAGGGCTGAAATCCTTTTAAAAACATCTGTGTAACTTCCATGTTCTATTGGAAAACTTTCAGGGACTTGGAACTAAGACCATTCTATTTTTGAACAGCTGTAATTAGAATGTTCTTTCTGATATAAGAAGATGGAGATATTTCTATCATCAGAATTGCTTTTGAGAAAATCATCTCTGTTTATGGACAAGGAAGCATGCTCATGCTCCTTCAGCTGCCACCTAAGGAAGGCACATCTTGTTGGATGAAGGGTCCTTTTTTTTTTTTTTTTTTTTAATTCATCCTTGGCTGCATTGGGTCTTCGTTGTTGTGTGCGGGCTTTCTCTAGTTATGGCGAGCAGGGGCTGTTCAGCAGTTGTGGCGCAGGGGCTCAGCTGCTCCTCAGCATGTGGGATCTTCCCGGGCCAGGGCTCGAACCCGTGTCCCCTGCATTGGCAGGCAGATTCTTAACCACTGCACCACCAGGGAAGTCCCGAGTCCTTTGTTTTGCTGAGCCTGGAGCTGAGTTTTTATATAAATTGTGAAGCTCAGGACGAGCTTGTCTGATATATCCACTTGTGTGACAGCTGAAAGAAGAAGCAAGGGTAGAGGTATTCCAGTAGCTGAACTGAGACTTTGCAGACCACCTATAGCTAATAGAGGCTTTAAAAAAAAAAAAAGAAAAAAAAGACTAGTGTGATGGGAATTCCCTGGCGGTCCAGTGGTTAGGACTTGGCTTCCCTAGTCGGTCGGAGAACTAGGATCCCACATGCGCCGCCAAAAAAACCCAAAAAACAAAAAACTTGTGACTTTATTGTTTTCTAAAAATGACACACACTTCTATAAAGAGGTACAGAGAAGCAATTAAAATTCTGCCATTGAAATAGTTATTGTTAACATTTGATGAACATCATTCCAATGTGAATTAAAAATTGTTTGGGGCTTCCCTGGTGGCGCAGTGGTTGAGAGTCCGCCTGCCGATGCCGGGGACACAGGTTCGTGCCCCAGTCTGGGAAGATCCAACATGCTGTGGAGCAGCTGGGCCCGTGAGCTATGGCCGCTGAGCCTGCGCGTCCGGAGCCTGTGCTCCGCAACGGGAGAGGCCACAACAGTGAGAGGCCCGCGTACCGCAAAAAAAAAAAAAAAAAAGTTTGATATTGGGTATTTAATACAAATTCCCTTTATGTTTATGGAAAGGCCAATCTGCCTCTTATTACCTCTTCCACTGGCCCTACCACTGCCATTCCTAGCTCTGTAAAGTCTCCTCTCTCTTCCAACAACAGCTAACTCCTCCACCGCCTCCCCGCATTTCCCCGACTCCCACCCCTGCCCCATATTGAAGCCTTAGCCATATAACATCATTAGTTTCTTTAGAGATTTCTCTAAGATCTGACTGCAAACTCTGTACCATTCTGGGTGAGCTCCTGTGGGTTCACCCTGGTTCGTCAACCTCCCTTTGACAGCCTGCCTCCCTGTCAGGAGCAGAATCATCCAGGTGCAGTCTGAGGACTGCAGAGATAAGGCAACTCTCACCTCCTTGCCTCTGTCACACAATGGGCTATTATGGAACTTGTGGTCACACATACCTCTCCCTTCCCCCACCTCCACAGTTTTTCTCACATTGCTGCTGTTAATCCAAGTCTATCCCACCTTGTACTCTGTTAAATTTTAAAGTGAAAAATACCTATTTTACTAAAGATTTCATATAAGAGATGAAGAAGAGGAGGGTTATGTCACTAAGAGCACAGTGTTTCTACCTAAATACTCATTGGACAGGCTTACTGTCTCCTCAGAGTCCCTCTCCAGCCGGCCCCCAGCCAGGATGGATCCAGGTTTTGTAGGGCTTGAAGTTTATACAATCTGGTAGGTCCTCTTTAAGAAAGAGAATACAGGGCTTCCTTGGTGGAGCAGTGGTTAAGAATCTGCCTGCCAATTCAGGGGACACAGGTTTGAGCCCTGGCCAGGGAAGATCCCACATGCCGCGGAGCAACTAAGCCCATGCACCAGAACTACTGAGCCTGTGCTCTAGAGCCCTCGAGCCACAACTACTGAGCCTGCGTGCTGCAACTACTGAAGCCCGTGCGCCTAGAGCCCGTGCTCCACAACAAGAGAAGCCACTGCAATGAGAAGCCCGTGCACCGCAAGGAAGAGTAGCCCCAACTCACCGCAACTAGAGAAAGCCCGCATGCAGCAACAAAGACCCAATGCAGCCAAAAAAATAAATCAATAAAATAAATAAATTAAAAAATAGAATACAAAATTAGGTATGAAATATTTAATTAGAATGTGAAGAAATTACAACAAATTACAAATTTAAAATTTTGAAAAGCTGACAAACATCCAAACATACCCAAACCTAGAAAAATAACAATATCTTTTTTCCATTATGCTTTATTACAAGATATTGAATATAGTTCCCTGTGCTATACAGTAGAACCTTTTTGTTTATCTATTTTATATATAGTGGTTTGTATCTGCTAATCCCAAACTCCTAATTTATCCCTCCCCCACTCCCTTTTCCCTTTGGTAACCATAAGTTTGTTTTCTATGTCTGTGAGTCTGTTTCTGTTTCATAAATATGTTCATTTGTGTCATATTTTATTTATTTATTTGTAATAAATGTATTTGTTTTTTGGCTGTGGTGGGTCTTTGTTGCTGCACGCAGGCTTCTCACTGTGGTGGCTTCTCTTTGTTGCGGAGCGCGGGCTCTAGAGCACAGGCTCATAGTTGTGGCGCATGGGCTTATTTGCCCCACAGCATGTGGGATCTTCCCAGACCAGGGCTCGAACCCATGTCCCCTGCATTGGCAGGTGGATTCTTAAGTGCACCACCAGGGAAGTACATGTGTCATATTTTAGATCCACATATAAGTAATATCGTATTGTATTTGTCTTTTTCTGACTTTCTTCACTTAATATGATAATCTCTAGGTCCATCATGTTGCTACAAATGGCATTATTTCATTCTTTTTTATGGCTGAGTAGTACTCCTTTGCACATACATACCACATCTTCTTTATCCATTCATCTGTCAATGGACATTTAGGTTGCTGCCGTGTCTTGGCTACTGTAAATAGTGCTGTTATGAACATTGGGGTGCATGTATCTTTTTGAATTATAGTTTCCTCTGGATATATGCCCAGAAGTTGGATTGCTGGATCATATGGCAACCCTGTTTTTAGTTTTTTAAGGAACCTCCATACTGTTTTTCATAGTGGCTGCCCCTATTTACATTCCTACCCACTGTGAAGGAGGGTTCCCTTTTCTCCACACCCTCTCTAGCATTTGTTATTTGTAGACTGTTTAATGATGGCCATTCTGACCAGTATGAGGTGGTACCTCACTGTAGTTTTGATTTGCATTTCTCTAATAATTAGTGATGTTGAGCATCTTTTCATGTGCCTATTGGCTATCTGTATGTCTTCTTTGGAGAAATGTCTATTTAGGTCTTCTGCCCATTTTTTGATTGGGTTGTTTGTTTTTCTTGGAAAAATAACAATATCTTTATTAACTGCCTGACACATGTCTATAATATTATTTCCTTCTTGTTGCATATCCTTTGATTGCCTTCTCATATGACAGTGATTTTTGTGATATCATTTTCTATGGAGGGAATAGAAAGATAATTCAGTCTTTCCTCTCGCAAAGTTAAGTGAAAGTTTTTTTTTATTATCAATAAGTGGGATACATAAAGCATGTAACTTCATATACAAACTTGCTGTTTATAATACTGCTGCAGGTTTATGCCCTACATCAGAAGTTCTGATGATAAATTATATTTTGCACAATTTTCATCAAAAAGTGAAAAAATATGTTTATAATTATATACTAGATAACTGAGTATATTCCTGATGGGAGAGAACTTCTGTTTTGACTAGGTATCAAGGAAAGTTGAATTCTCCCTTTACAATTTTACACATCTGATGACTGGAAGGATTTTCCATAGACTAGTTTCTGGCTCTCTGTGTATTTCAAATCTTGTTTCTTCTCTACTAACCACATGCTTCCAGAGCTCAGCATAAAGGATATGTTCACATCCTATGTTCATATAGTCTCTGGCCCTGTACCTGTCATAATGCTGGATGAGCCTGCTTAGTCCATGGTAGAGTACTCCTGAAAGCTATTCCTACATGGAAATGGTTAGCAATAACTGTGTATGAAAGAGACTGCAAACTATGGAAATATATCCCACTGACTCGAACGAAATGTGTTTCCAACTAAACCTCACCTTAGCCAGATCACCAAAACGCCTCTCACACTACACAACAGAAGGCAAAGCTTGCAGAGGTGCCAGAGTGGAAAAAGAGTGGTGTTAGCAAATTATGGCTAAAATATCTCCCTTTTGCAAATTTTACAAATGCATGTGAGCCCGTTGCTAGACACTCTCCCAGGGTCTTGGAAGCAGTCAGTGCAAGTGAGTAGCTCTGAAGGCTAAGCCTCATTAGTCCATATTAAATCTACCTCTTCTATCTCCAGCCTTTCCCTATACCACCTCTAAAATTCCCCAGGATTCAGTCCCCAGGGGATCACAGCCAACCCCCACCACCACCAAATGAGGTATAATCAACATATTATATTAGTTTCAGGTGTACAACATAGTGATTCAATATGTGTATAGATTGCAAAATAATCACCACAGTTAACATCCAACACCACACAGTTATAATTTTTTTTCTTGTGATGAGAACGTTTTTTTGTTTGTTTGTTTGTTTTTTGCGGTATGTGGGCCTCTCACTGTTGTGGCCTCTCCCGTTGCGGAGCACAGGCTCTGGACGTGCAGGCTCAACGGCCATGGCTCACGAACCCAGCCGCTCCGCGGTATGTGGAATCCTCCTGGACCGGGGCACGAACCCGTGTCCCCTGCATCGGCAGGCAGACTCCCAACCAGGGAAGCCCGTGATGAGAACTTTTAAGAAATGCTCTCTTAGCAACTTTCAGATATACAATACAGTATCATTTACTGTAGTTGCCCTGCTGTGCATTACATCCCCATGAGTTATTTATTTTGTAACTGGAAGTTTGTACTTTGTGGCCATTTCGCCGCCCCACCCCGACCACCAATCTGTTCTCTGTATCTGTGAGTTCAGTTTTCTTTCTTTTTTTTTTTTCTTTGCGGTACGCGGGCTTCTCACTGTTGTGGCCTCCCCCATTGTGGAGCACAGGCTCCGGACGCGCAGGCTCAGCGGCCATGGCTCACGGGCCCAGCAGCCCCGCGGCATGTTGGATCTTCCCGGAGTGGGGCACGAACTCGTGTCCCCTGCATCGGCAGGCGGACTCTCAACCACTGCGCCAGCAGGGAAGCCCTGTGAGTTCAATTTTTGTTATTGTTGTTGTTTGTTTGTTTTATAGCCCACATATAAGTGAGGCTGTACAGTATTTGTCTTTCTCTGATTTATTTCACTTAGCATAATGCCCTCGAGGTCCATCCATGTTGTCCTAAATGGCAAGATTTCCTTCTTTTATGGCTGAATAATATTCCATTGAATATACATACCACATTTTCTTTATCCATTTATCTAATGGAAACTTGGGTTGCTTTCATCTTGGCTATTGTAAATAATGCTGCAATGCACATGGGAGTGCATATGTCTTTTCAAGTTGTTTTCCTTTCCTTCAGATCAATATCCAGAAGTAGAATTGCTGGCACACATGGTAGTTTCTTTTCTTTTTTTTATTATTTATTTTTGGCTGCATTGGGTCTTTGTTGCTGTACACAGGCTTTCTCTACTTGCGGCAAGTGGGGGCTACTTTTAGTTGCTGTGCACAGGCTTCTCATTGTGGTGGCTTCTCTTGTTGTGGACCAGTTGCAGTGCGTGGGCTCAGTAGTTGCAGTGTGCAGGCTTCAGTAGTTGTGGCACGCAGGCTCATTAGTTGTGGCTCACGGGCTCTAGAGCGCAGGCTCAGTAGTAGAGCACATGGGTTTAGTTGCTCCACGGCATGTGGGATCTTCCCAGACCAAGGATCGAACCCGTGTCCCCCTGCATTGGCAGGTGGATGCTTAACCACTGCACCACCAGGGAAGTCCTATGGTAGTTTCTTTTAAATTAAACTAGTTGAATTTTAAAATCAGCAATTACACAGTTGAAAAATAAAATATATATATAAAGACACAATGAAAAGTTTCTCTTGCATCTGCCCCATTGTCATCTATATCCACGTAAATATAAGTAAGCCCTTTTATTAATTTCTTTTTGTCCTTACCAAGTTTCTTTACATGAGCGTGAGCACACATAAGTATATATTATGTTTTCCCCTTTCTTACACAAATGGTAGCATCTTGCTTAGCTCACTTAATGACACATCTTTGAACTCTTTCCATATCAGCTTGGAAAGAGCTTCCTTATTCTTTTTGAGCTGCATAGTATTAATTTTGTGGATATGTCATAATCTCTTAACCTAATTGATGGACATTGACATGTTTTCAATCTTTTGCTATTATGTACAATGTTGTAATGTTTAATCAGATACCTATACCTAGTGTGTAATCTCATATCTTTGTCGTGTTCCATGCAGTATATCTGCAAGATAAACTCCTGGAAGTAGGATTGCTGAGTCAAAGAGTATATGTGTTTGTAGCTCTTATATCTATTTCAAATTGTCCCCATATAGGGTTTACCAATATGTACACCCACCAACATAACATGAGTATGACTAATTCCCTAAAACTTTGACAATTGTTTTCAAACTTTGGGATTGTTGCCAACCTGACAGATGAAAATTAGTGTCTCAATTTCATTTCATTTGCTCCGTTTTTAAAAATTGAGGTAAAACATATATATAGTAAAATGTACAGCTCAATAAATTTTTACATATGTATGCCATCACCCAAATAAACCACATAACCATCACCCAAATGAAGATCTGATTGTTCCTAGTACCTCAGAAGTCGCCTTCGTTACCCTTCCCCATCAGTACCTCCTCCAACCCTCACCTCCTCAGTCAGTCATTATTCTTATTAATATTGGCATAGATGACTTTAAGTATTCTTGAACTTCATATGCGTGAAATGACACAATATATACTTAGTATACCTAGTGTGTCTGGGTTCTTTTTTCTTCTTTTCTTTAAGACTTTTTTTTTAGTTAATTAATTAATTGATTGATTTTTGGCTGCGTTGGGTCTTCGTTGCTGCACGCAGGCTTTCTCTAGTTGCGGTGAGCAGGGGCTACTCTTCGCTGCGGTGCGCAGGCTTCTCATTGCGGTGGCTTCTCTTGTTGCGGAGCACGGGCTCTAGGCGCACAGGCTTCAGTAGTTGTGGCACGCGGGCTGACTTTTTAAAGAGCAGTTTAATGTCCCAGCAAAACTGAGGGGAAGGTACAGAGATTTCCCATATACCCCCTGCCCCACACATGTATAGCCTCCTCCATTATCAACATTCCACACCAGATTGGTACATTTCTTACAATTGATGAACCTACATTGACACATTATTACCATCCAAAGTCGATAGTTTACCTCAGGGTTCACTCTTGGTGTTGTACATTCTATGGGTTTGAGCAAATGTGTAATAGGTATCCATCATTATATCATACAGAGTATTTTCACTGCCCTAAAAATTCTCGGTGCTCTCCTTATTCATCCCTCCACCCACCACCCACCCCCTGGCAACCAGATCTCTTTATTGTCTGTACAGTTTTGCCTTTTCCAGAATGTCATAAAGTTGGAATCATACAGTATGCAGCGTTTTCAGATTGACTTCTTTCACTTAGTAATGTGCATTTAAGGTTCCTCCATGTCTTTTCATGGCTTGATACATGACTTCTTTTTGGTGCTGTGTCTGGATTCTTTCAGTCAACATTATGTCTGTGAGATGAATCCAGTGTTGTGAGAGTAATGGAGTTTATTCCTTTTTACTGCTATATATTATTCCATTGTATTAATATATCTATAATTATTTATCCTTTTTATTGTTTTTTATTAAAAAAATTTTTTTTTAATTTCTTTTTTTTGGCTGCATTGGGTCTTAGTTGTGGCATGCGGAATCTTCATTGAGGCATGTGGGATCTTTCATTGTGGCGTGTGGGCTCTGTAGTTTGTGGCATGCCGGCTTAGCTGCCCCACGGCATGTGGGATCTTAGTTCCCTGACCAGGGATCAAACCTGCATCCCCTGCGTTGGAAGGCAGATTCTTTACCACTGGACCACCAGTGAAGTCCCTATTTTTTCTTTTTTTTTTTTTTTTTGATTGAAGCATAGTTGATTTACAATGTTGTGTTAGTTAAGGTGTGATTTCAGCAAAGTGATTCATATATATATGAATATATATATAATATATATTATTCCTTTCTATATCCTTTCTATTGTTGATGGACTTTTGGATTATTTCTAGTTTTTTTTTAAAAAGATATTTTTTAGAGTAGTTTTAGGTTCACAATTGTTTCTAGTTTTTTACTGTAATAAATAATGCTCCTGGCCACACCACTTGGCATGTGGAACTTCCCTGATCAGGGGTCAAACACGCCCCCCCCCACTGCAATGGAAGTGGGGAGTCTTAACCACTGGACCACCAGGGAAGTCCTATGAACTTTCTTATGCATGCCTTTTAGTGGACACATACACTAATTTCTCTTGGCTGTAAACTTAGAGTGGAACTACTATATCCTGGGACAGGCAACTGTTTAGCTTTGGTAGATACTGTTCAAGGGTTTACTAAAGTAATTAGACTAATTTCCACACCATCCAGCAGTGTATGATAGTGCCAATCACTGGACATCCTCACCAACACTTGGTATTGTCAGTCTTTCATTCTCGTAAGTGTTTAATGGTGTCTCATAAGTTTCTTTTCAAAATTTTAAAAAATTGAAGTAATTTTTTTTTTTTTTTTTGCAGTACGCGGGCCTCTCACTGCTGCGGCCTCTCCCGGTGCGGAGCACAGGCTCCAGACGCGCAGGCTCAGCGGCCATGGCTCACGGGCCCAGCCGCTCCGCGGCATGTGGGATCTTCCCGGACCGGGGCATGAACCCGTGTCCCCTGCATCGGCAGGCGGACTCTCAACCGCTGCGCCACCAGAGAAGCCCTTCACTAATTTTTTAATATTAATTTCAGGAACTCACATTTATCCCTGTTTGTTTTAAATCCTTTCTATTGGGTTGGCCAAAAGGCTCATTCCATTTTTTCCGTAAGATGGCTCTAGTAGCACTTAGTTGTCTTTAACTTCATTCGAAACAATTTTGTTAGGTTGTATGTGACAGCTGTCATATCAGTGTGCATTTAAAAAAAGACTTACCAAAATTGGTGAATTTTTATGTAGCCATTTTAATATTGAAGATGGAAGAATAAAAGCAACATTTTCGGCATATTATGCTTTATTATTTCAAGAAAGATAGAAACGCAATTGAAATGCAAAAAGATTTGTGCAGTGTATGGAGAAGGTGCTGTGACTGATCGAACGTGGTTTGCAAAGTTTCGTGCTGGAGATTTCTCGCTGGACGATACTCCACGATCGGGTAGACCAGTTGAAGTTGATAGCGATCAGATCGAGACATTAATTGACAACAGTCAACGTTATACCACGCGGGAGATAGCGGACATACTCAAAATATCCAAATCAAGCCTTAAAAATCATTTGCACCATCTTGGTTATATTCATCATTTTGAAGTTTGCGTTCAACATAAGTTAAGCAAAAAAAACCTTCGTGACCATATTTCCGCATGCAATTCTCTACTTAAACGTAATGAAAACATTCCGTTTTTAAAACAAATTGTGACAGGCGATGAAAAGTGGATACTGTACAAGAATGTGGAACAGAAAAGATCATGGGGCAAGTGAAAGGAACCACTACCAACCACACCAAAGGCTGGTCTTCATCCAAAGAAGGTGATGGTGTGTATATGGTGGGATTGGAAGGGAGTCCTCCATTATGAGCTCCTTCTGGAAGACCAAACGATTAATTCCAACAAATACTGCTCCCAATTAGGCCAACTGAAAGCAGGACTCGACAAAAAGTGTCCGGAATTAGCCAACAGAAAACGCATACTCTTCCATCAGGATAACACAAGACCGCATGCTTCTTTGATGACCAGGCAAAAACTGTTACAGCTTGTCTGGGAAGTTCTGATTCATCCACCGTATTCACCAGACATTGCACCTTCAGATTTTCATTTATTTTGATCTTTACAAAATTCTCTTAGTGGAAAAAATTTCAATTCCCTGGAAGACTGTAAAAGGCACTTGGAACAGTTCTTTGCTCAAAAAGATAAAAAGTTTTGGGAAGATGGAATTATGAAGCTGCCTGAAAAATGGCAGAAGGTAGTGGAACAGAACGGTGAATACATTGTTCAATAAAGTTCTTGGTGAAAAATGAAAAATGTGTCTTTTATTTTTACTCAAAAACCAAAAGCACTTTTTGGCTTTTAACCCAATAGAATAAGGCCTAGGCATGTAAATAAGCACATTTTTCATTATTAAATATCTTCTTGTTATGTTCAGTTCATTCTTTGATCTCATTAACAACTTTTTCAGTGCAATCTGGCAATCCAGTCTATTAGCTAGTAGTCTCAACTTTATGTTTTTCTGTATATTTTATAAGCATGCCTTTTTAGTCTTTACCCAGATTCTTTAATTCATCATTCTGTCTGAGGTAGGGAGAAATCCTCCATTGTCACAACCCAAAAGCCTCTCAGGATTATTAGGCATTGGGTTGTTTTTCTCCCTGATGGAGGAACCTTCTGCAGCACTGAGTCTTTTTACTTTTTCTTGATTCTAGGGCCTTATTATTTGATTCTTATTAATGATAACTATAGTTTCCCCTGCCTCCAAAAAAAACTTTCTATTTGTAATCTCAATTACCTTCAACACAGGGTAGATTTTGACAAATGGAAGGTCTTTTGTTCTAGAAATCAACTAGGTGGGGGCAGGATCAGGGAAGAGCTCAGTTTCTTCAGAGGAGAGGAGGAGAATATTTTGAGGTTGTTAAATAGAATAAAGTAGATTTCCATGTTTTGATTTGGGGGAAAAAATTGCCAGGATATAAATGTTAATTGAGCAAGAAGCAAGAAATTGTAAAACATGATTTTATTTTTGTTAAAAACCAAATGAAAACAACCAAAGAAATAAACCGTGGATATGTGTTTATGCATGTTTGAAAAAGTAGGGAAAGATATACAACAAATTAGTGACACCGCTGACTCAAGAGAAGTAAGACTGGAGGGGTGAAAAGGAAAAAAGAAGGTTCACTTCAACTTTAATATTTGAATTGTTATGAGTTTTTATTACTGACATAGTTTTTTTTTAATTATAGGAATTTAAGGTCTTGGGAGACTATATTGATTAGGTAGGGATGAGTCAGATAGGTTTACTAAGGATTTGGGAAATTTAGAAAGTGCCTGAGAGGGTAGTTTAGTAAGATTAGAGAAGTGGCAGGATGTTGAATGGATTAGAATCCATTGTAACCCCTAAAGATATACCATATATATACATATATAGGCTAGAGAGGAATAAATTCCAGAGATATTTCTTTTTTTTTAAATTTTTGGCTGCATTAGGTCTTTGTTGCTGCGTGCGGACTTTATCTAGTTGCGTGGAGCGGGGGCTACTCTTCATTGAGGTGCGCGGGCTTATTGCAGTGGCTTCTCTTGTTGCAGAGCACGGGCTGTAGGCATGCGGGCTTCAGTAGTTGTGGCACGCAGGTTCAGTAGTTGTGGCTTGTGGGCTCTAGAGCGCAGGCTGGGTAGTTTTGGTGCACTGAGCTGCTCTGCGGGATGTGGGGTCTTCCCAGACCAGGGCTCTAACCCGTGTCCCCTGCATTGGCAGGCAGATTCTTAACCACTGCACCACCAGGGAAACCACCAGAGACATTTCTAAGAAAAAAAAATCAAACAGCCTTTAATGACTGAATACGGGAGGAAAATAATGAATGTCAAAAACAAGCTTCCACACTGGGCTTCTGGGGGCAAATGCTGACACGAACACAGATAAGGCAGGAGGACAATATAGGGCTTCCAGAAGCCTTTCTAATAATGAATCCATGCACGATTCTAATCAATCAGTGCACGATTCTAGTACACAAGTGGGTCCATGAACTTTTTTTTTTTTTTTGGCAACGTCCAGCTGATAACTGCATTTGCATGAACGCATACACTGGCTTGTGTGCCGTACTCTTAGCTCCGGGAGCTGGCTGCACACCATCCGATGACACTTGCTCTGGGACTGCTTAAGGGTTAGGGCTCCACTTCCTACCAACTGATAGTGAATGCACTATCAATTCATAGCTAGCCTTCGGGTTTCCCAAAGCTACCTAGGAACAGCGCCGGGTTCCCGTACCCACCCTAGCTTCCGAATAAGGGAGGAAAAGAGGGTGGAGGCCAGCGCCGCGCACGCGCTTTGATACAGTCAGGCGCAGCCTCTCTCCTTCCTGATAATCTCTCACAGCCGCCCCACCTCCGGGAAGTAGTTCCGTCCCGCCCCCCGAGTGCAAAGGAGGGATGCGACTGGGCACACCGGTTGTCCATCAGTCCGGTCTCTCTTCGGCTCAATACCATTGGCAGCCCGGAAAAAGGCCAGCAGGCCGACGTCGGCATACTCCTTCGAGACTCAGCGCCACCGCGGAAGCCACTATTGGCGGAGGCCAGGGACCGCGACTGCTCACTTCCGGCGCGGGCCTCCACGATTCCTCCCTCTCCCCCGCCGTCGCCGTCGGTCTTCCCACCCCCCGCCCTTCCACCATGGCCGCGTCTGTGTGGTGTAGGGAGAAGCTGGTCCTCCTATAGCGCTTACTGCCTCACCCTCACTCCTGGGGGCCGGAACCAAAGGAACCTCGCTCCCCAACCCTTGGGGCACCAGCCAGGAAGGTTTCCTACCCCATGCTTCAGGGGCAGGACTCCTCTTTCCCCCACCTCCTGAGGCAGAAACTTAGGGTTTTCTCTGCTTCTCTTAGGGTCAGAAGGCAGAAAGGGCTCCTCTTCCACTTCTTCAGGGACAGAAGCCTCTCCTACCCTTCCCGTAGGGGTGCAGACCCTTACCCCAGCATACTTAAGAGCTAACGGTGTTTTCTCAGCACTGCCACTCCAGAGGCAGGACCTGGAGGCCCGTCTGCCTTGCCTCCTGCACAGGAGCGGCCCTTCGGAGAGGAGGGAGGAGTGGAGAGGCCAGGGAACCTTTCCTTCCCCTCCCCACTTGTCCCTCTTGCCCCCCAGTCCCCGGCAATCCCCAATTCCCCCTTTCTAGGACTTCCCATCCATCCACTCCCTGGCCTTTTCCCGTCTCCCGGCTGCAGCCATGGAGTTACAGAAGGGAAAGGGGGCGG
Organism: Mesoplodon bidens; assembly: GCF_964165515.1. Classification (NCBI taxonomy): domain Eukaryota; kingdom Metazoa; phylum Chordata; class Mammalia; order Artiodactyla; family Ziphiidae; genus Mesoplodon; species Mesoplodon bidens. The sequence goes on along the minus strand of NC_138177.1, from coordinate 74,464,726 downwards.
CAGCAGCAGCAGCAGCAGCAGCAGCAGCTGCTTCGGGAGCAGCGGGAGGTGGAGGAGGAGCGGGAGCAGGAGCCCCAGGAGGGGGGAGGCTGCTACTTTCAACCAGTTTGGATGCCAAGGATGAGTTAGAGGAGGTAGGTGTGGGGGGGTGGGGAAGGGAGTTAAGAAATGGGGTTGAGGAGGGAAACTGGAGCGAATACGGGGTGGGGGTGGGGGAGGAGGCCTTCACGTGTTTTCTAAGACAGCACAAACACTGCTACAGACTTCCTGCTCGTGAAGGAGGAAGTGTGGGCCAACTTCCTGGACAGGTCGAAACAGCAACAGCAGACACTAGTGTGAAAATGGTGGGGGGGGGGGCGGTGTTGATGAGGAAGGGATACAGCATCCAGATCAACTGAATTTACTTTTGACATTCCTTTCCCATTACAGGCCACAGCTATTATTAATATTTACCCTGTTTCATCTTAGGTCATACATTGAGTTGAGAAGTAATGTATGTGTGTGTAGGTGTCTGGGGGGCTGATAGGAGCTTGCAGTAGACCGTGGACCCTCCTGTTAGATAGTATTGACTTCATGTAGACACCGTCAATTGCCAGTGATGTTAACAGGCATTGAGAATGAGTGAGGACTTAGGGAAAAGTGAGTTGTGTTTTGTTAGGTAGTGGGGTGAGGTGCGGGGTGAATGGGACCTAGGGGACCTAGGGGACTCTCCTTCAGAACCAGATAGCACACCCACAAAGGAGAGAACACGTAGATGCTGAGAAAGAGGGTAGGGTGAGGCGATGCAGTGGGCCTGAATGGGGATTTTAGATTACTGAATAATTGACCCGACGCTCCCCGACTTGTTCGTCTTGCCCTGTCCCTGACAATCCAGAGTTGATCATTTATCCCTTTCCACTGCTATACATGAAAAGACATACTTAGGAATATGAGACCCAGAAGTGGGACATGATTGCTGGACTGTTTGTAAGACCTAATGCATTCATCAACTTAGTGTTTATCCAGGGACAGGATGAGTAAATTATTAGGCTCTGGCTCTTCACTGGCCATTTCCCTGCTTCTAACTTTGTCACTGCTCTGTATCAGATGTTAGAGGGTGGTCAAGCAGATAGGTGGAGTTCATAGTTTAAATTTGAAAAAAATGTTGGTGCAGATACAAGATGGTGGAACATACATGCAAAAATGAGCTTTGTGAATCAAGGAGCAGCTGGATAGCAACTTTGTGAATTACCCATTGCAAGTGTCTGTTCACAGACTGGCTGGCTTCCCATCATGCTTCTCCCCCATAATTCTGTGTGCATTTAGATGAATCAGTTTGTTTTCTGCTGTTGTTTTTATCAGTTAAGGTAGATATAATTAGGAACATAAACAATACTTCTAAAAGAAATGTATTCCTCAAATAAATACAAGTGACTTTGCCAGGATTGCCTGGCAATTTAAATTATCTGCTTTTTTAGAAATGGCCACTGTCATTGTCAAAGTATTTATTGAGCCCTGTGTTCTATCTAGCACTGAAACTCTAGAATTGTATAAAGAAAGTCATTGACTACCTTTGATCCCTACACCAGTTGGGTGGAGGGGAAGAGACCCCAAGGGTGGTGAAACTCTGTTTATTCCCCACCCTGATTGCTGGAAAGGTCGTCCTGCTCTAATTTGTACCACAGCATCCTGTTCTTCTGAGTAGTGATATGTTTGCTAGTAAGCGAAATGATATGGCAGAAGGGGACCACAAAAGAGAGGAAGCATTTATTTTCGTGCTTTTTTGGACTGTCTTGAGAGTGAACTTTCAACTGTTTCCAGAGAGAAGGGGGAGGGAGGGTCTCCTTTTTTTCCCGATATCCTTTGTGGTATAGATGTTTCCCAGAATGTGTTGGCCTCCCCTCTTTCCTTCTTTGCCCTTTGTTCTTTGCATTTGAATTTTACAACAAGCCTTGCCACTGCTTTTAACCCCATGTATGTGGTTCCCACTAGACCAGAGTGTCTCTAAGGTCAAGACTTACTGGTTTCTTCCTCTGGGTCTCCACACAGATCTCTGCACACAGAAGTTATCAAAACCTGGTGTTGACTGATCTCAGCTTGTTTAGGCTTGGTTGTTTTCCAGCATAGGCCCACCTATTGCCCAGGAACACAGAGGCAGTAGCTTCCTGACCAGATATATACTTACTCTGTGCTGAGTCTGATAGGAAAATAGAATGAGGAAGACCCAAGGCCTGCCTTCCAGAGCTTATCATCTAAAGACTGAGTTAATACACTCACAAGAAAGGTAAAAACAAAAACCCAGCGAGGGTAGTGAAGACACTGGAGTCATTACATCTGGGAGTGATGAGGAAAGGCCCTTAGAGGCCTGGAGTATGAAGCACTGGTGAAGAGCATCCCAGGCAGGGACTGTGACTCTTCTACCCAAGGGAGCATTTGTTGCATCCTTTCTTCTCTTTGGCCCTATTCTTCTCTTTGAATGGGGAATTCTTGCCCATCCCCATCCAGATTTGAGGAATGAGATGAAAATAGTGCCAAAGATTGGAGGGGTTTAGAACATGTAGCTCCTAGTTTCACAAGCCTTCAAAGCTCCCAGTCACTCCTCTGTGGAGAAGGACCCTGTCCACTCTGAAATCAGGCTAAAAGCAGAAGCTGTGGCCCAAACAAGTTAGAACTTCCTCTTAAGCTATGGACAAGTCTCAGGGTTGCATTTGGTTAGAGATATGTCCCTTCCAGGTTTTCTCCAAGAAGTAATTCACATCCAGTCTGTGAAGATTCTCCAGGGAATGGGCTTTGAGTCATCTCTAATTTTTTTCCCCTTAAATCCTCGTTTCACATAAAAGTGACTCTTGGTTGTAGAATACTTGGAACCCAGTTCGTTTAGTAGTTCTTTACTAATGTGGGTCCTTGGGGATTTTGTAGGTCAGATCATATCTTCTTTTCCTTAAACCTTTGGATTTTAGTCCCTCAAGGCCACTGACTTCCCATAAAGGGGCAGTATTTAATATACAGTTTTTCTTTTTAATTAATTAATTTATTTTTAGCTGCGTTGGTCTTCGTTGCTGCATGCAGGCTTTCTCTAGTTGCGGCGAGCAGGGGCTACTCTTCATTGCCGTGCGCAGGCTTCTCATTGCAGTGGCTTCTCTTGTGGAGCACAGGCTCTGGGTGTGCAGGCTTCAGTAGTTGTGGCTCGCGGGCTCTAGAGCGTAGGCTCAGTAGTTGTGACGCACGGGCTTAGTTGCTCCGCGGCATGTGGGATCTTCCTAGACCAGGGCTCGAACCCGTGTCCCCTGCATTGGTAGGCAGATTCTTAACTACTGAGCCACCAGGGAAGCCCAATATACAGTTTTTAACAACCTGTATGTTCACCTGGCCGAGGGAGGGGAAACTGAGAGGTTAGCAATCCTCAGACTTCAGTCTCCAGCTTCAGGTGTATACTTGCAAACTAGAAGACCCCCCCACTTTCCACCCCCACTCCATCTACTGCTGCTGTCATGGAAACCATGGTCAGGTAATTTTAGTACTAGAAAAATTATTTTAGAAGCTCCTAGAGATGGTAAATATTTACTCAGCTCTCTGAGGTGCCGTTGTGAAGGGCTTATTCTGAACAGAGTCATTCTGCCAGCAATTGTTGGCAGCTGCGTGTGTGATTCCATCTTTACAACGGGCCTCTGGAGACGGGGGGTGAGAGGGGTACTGCTACTTGGTTGTAGGGATCTGGCTTCCTGCAGCCCTCTTTGAGGGGATGTGGTCCTTCAATCATTCTGAATGATTTGTAATTAGTTCTCCCATCTCTGGAAAAGTAGTTTCTGTAGTTCAGAAAGAGCAGCATCTTTTATATACTTCTATTGCCTAGGAAGGACTGACCCTCACATTTCTTTCCTCATTGCTTTTATCCACGCCTCCAAATTCTGGACTCTCCCACTTTCTACATCCTTAGCTGGGCCTCACTGTTCCAAGAGGCCACTTTTATTTCTTGACTGGGCAGTGACCCATAGAGTTAACTCAGGCGTCTGAGTGGAGCTTAGAGTATCGAGGAGGGGCGTAGAGAAACCTGGTTTAGTCCAAGGTCTCTGTGTTACATCATAGCTAGAAACTAGGCCAGCCCATAGGGCTGTGTATCCAGCTTTGTGTGAGGATCTTGGTGCAGGGTCCATCCGTCAGGCCTCCTCCCCTCTCCCGTTACTCTTCTCTCATAGAAGGCAAAAGTAGGAGAGGAAGCTTTGCAGCCTGGTCAGGGGCTTACCCATGTCCTGTAGTAGGAGGGCTCAGTTTTTGTTTGTTTGTTTTTTTGCGGTACACGGGCCTCTCACTGTTGTGGCCTCTCCCGTTGCAGGGCACAGGCTCCGGACGTGCAGGCCCAGTGGCCATGGCTCACGGGCCCAGCCGCTCCGTGGCATGTGGGATCCTCCCGGACCGGGGCACGAACTCATGTCCTCTGCATTGGCAGGCAGACTCTCAACCACTGCGCCACGAGGGAAGCCCAGGAGGGCTGTTTTCAGAGATCTTTGAGGGCATGCCATTATAAGTAGTGGCAGGGGGCGTTGGGGGCAGTCTGGTCCTCATGGACTTAGTTGTGTGATCGCTGAGCTTTTTCACAGATGGAATAGTCTAATTCAACTGAGGCTACCTGCTAAGTGCTTTCACGTATGTTATCGTGTTTAATCCTCAGAGCAACCTTGTGATATAGGCTTTGTCTCTATTTTTCAGGTGAGAAAACCAGGGTATTATAAGTAAAGGATTAAATAAGTCTTGGTAAGTTAGGTAACTCACCTAAGATTAGCCTAAGGCTTGCCAGTGGTGGAGGGACCCTCTCTTCCTTGCTTGTCAGTTGGCTCCTCAGCCAGCTGCTCTTTTGACTTCCCTCGCATCTCTGTTGATTCAACAGAGATTCCTTCCTTTTAGTAGGAAGTAATATCTAGGGTTTTAGGGTGCTGTGCTGCTGCTTGCTCACCGTCTCCCTCCACTCTGAAACAGTTTGTTAACCCAGGCCGGATAAGTAAGGCCTCCCAGAGCTCCCAGCAAGAACACCCTGGATTTAGCAATGACTGGAGGAACTGGTCCTCCACTCATTGATAACTATCTTAGGAGGAGGGGGATAAGATTTAAAAAGAGAAAATACAACCTGAGGTTTTTTTCCTCCCTCCCCCTATCATATAGGAGCTGGGCTAGGTAATGATGGATCTCAGAGTTTGTGGGAGAGGTGGGTTGTGAGATTTACAGCTCAGCTTTCCTGTGATCTCACAGCTCCTTTACACAAGTACGCAGGTGCTGTTGATTAAGGCTAAGCACGCTTATCTGACCTAATTTGGAGGATAGTCAGACCTGATGCTGGGTAGTGACGTTGTCAAACCTGGGTGGCTTTAGGCCTAATTTAGGTTGAATTTTTGTGGCTATGGGAGCTCCTTGTCTTAACACTCAGTTCTGCTTTGCTCTTAGGTAGGGACAGACATAGGCAAACTCAGGATGATGGTCAAAGGAGAAACATGGTGGTCTTTCATTCCTAGACCTCTTTCCTGTTGCCCTTATTTGTCGGTTCTTGACAACGTGGTAGTTCTCAACAAGATGTTTTGTGATGACCTTTAGGATTGGGGGAGGTAAATTGTCTGCCTTTGTCCCTGTTTTGCTAGCATCATTATCACTGGGAATTGGGAACTGGTTTTCTTAAACAGTTTTGGGGTTAATCCTCAAGATAAAATTTTAAAAGACTCAGGAAGTAGTTTAGGTGGTAATAATGGAGAGGCTCACTGACTTAAATGCCATACATCTTGTCAATATTTCCTCAGTGTTTAGTATTAAATGCTTTGGAACAGGATCAGTGACTTAAGATCTCCTTAGAAGATTGAGCACATGCTGTCTTAGAGTTAGCCTTTGTAATTAAGAATAGTCCTTGGATGGACTTTAATGCAGCTCTCCCCACCTTTGTTTGACTAGAGGCCCAGGAGGGTTTTAGTTTGGCCTTTTGTTCTTCATTAGTCCTTTTTTTTCCTACACTCATTTTTTTTTAAGTTTGTTTTTATCTTTTTGGAGGGACATTTCAAACATAAAAAAAATAGAATAGTATAATTGCCCTGGAGCCATCACTCTGCTTCAGTACTTATCAGTACATGGCAATCTTGTTTTATCTCCCTTTAGTCTCCTCTGGATTATTTTGAAGCAAATCCAAGCTGTATCATTTCATCTGTAGGTATTTCATATGTATGTCTGTGAGAGATGGACTTTTTTCTTTTTAACATAGCCACAGTATCATACCTAAAAATATTAACAATAATTCCTCAATGTAATAATATACTCATTGTTCAAACTGACTGTCTCATAAATTTTTTTTTTAAGGTTTTTTCCTTAAGTTCCTCAGGTGCTTTATTGGGTTTTTTTGTTTTTTTTCCCCTGTGGCACGGCTTGCTGGATCTTAGTTCCCCAACCAGGGATTGAACCTGGGCCCACAACAGTGAAAGTGCAGAATCCTAACCACTGGACCACCAGGGAATTCCCATAAATTCTTTTTATAATTGGTTTTTCAGATCAGTAATCAAACAAGGATTACACATTTGTTGCATTCAGTTGATGTATCCCTTTAATTTTTTAATAACTATTTTAAAATAATTTCAAGCTTAGAGAAAAATTGTAAGACATAGAACTCTCATATACTCTTCACCCAGATTCACCAATTGTTAACATTTGCTGCATTTGCTTTTTCATTATCTCTCTATATACATATTATTATTATTTTTTTTTTTTTTTTTTGCGGTATGCGGGCCTCTCACTATTGTGGCCTCTCCCGCTGCGGAGCACAGGCTCCGGACGCGCAGGCCCAGCGGCCATGGCACACGGGCCCAGCCGCTCCGCGGCATATGGGATCCTCCCAGACCGGGGCACGAACCCGTATCCCCTGCATCGGCAGGCGGACTCTCAACCACTGCGCCACCAGGGAGGCCCTACATATTATTATTTTAACTTTTTTTTTTTTTTTTTTGCGGTACGCGGGCCTCTCGCTGTTGTGGCCTCTCCCGCTGCGGAACAGAGGCTCCGGACGCGCAGGCTCAGTGGCCATGGCTCACGGGCCCAGCCGCTCCACGGCATGTGGGATCTTCCCGGACCGGGGCACGGACCCGTGTCCCCTGCATCGGCAGGCAGACTCTCAACCACTGCGCCGCCACCAGGGATAGCCCTATTTTGAGAGTAAGTTGCAGCCGCAATGCCACTTAAGATTTAAATACTTCCGGGAGTATAGTATTCCCTAAGAACAAGGATCCTCTGTTACATAATCCCCGTTTTATTATCTAAGTCGTAACATTTAACATCGATACGTTACCTTTTTTTTTTTTTCTTTGCGGTACGCGGGCCTGTCACTGTTGCGGCCTCTCCCGTTGCGGAGCACAGGCTCCGGACGCGCAGGCTCAGCGGCCATGGCTCACGGGCCCAGCCTCTCCACGGCATGTGGGATCTTCCCGGACCGGGGCACGGACCCGTGTCCCCTGCATCGGCAGGCAGACTCTCAACCACTGCGCCAGGGATAGCCCTATTTTGAGAGTAAGTTGCAGCCGCAATGCCACTTAAGATTTAAATACTTCCGGGAGTATAGTATTCCCTAAGAACAAGGATCCTCTGTTACATAATCCCCGTTTTATTATCTAAGTCGTAACATTTAACATCGATACGTTACCTTTTTGTTTTTTTCTTTGCGGTACGCGGGCCTGTCACTGTTGCGGCCTCTCCCGTTGCGGAGCACAGGCTCCGGACGTGCAGGCTCAGCGGCCATGGCTCACGGGCCCAGCCTCTCCGCGGCATGTGGGATTTTCCCGGACCGGGGCGCGAACCCGCGTCCCCAGCATCGGCAGGCGGACTCTCAACCACTGCGCCACCAGGGAAGCCCGATACGTTACTCTTAAAGTACATATTCATATTTTACCAGTTGTCCCAATAATGTCCATTATAGCAGTCCAGGATCACACATTGCATTTAGGTGTACTATCTCTTTAATTCTCAGTCCTATCTCTGTCCTTCACCTTAAACACTTTGACAGGCCAGTTATTTTATAAATCTCTCTCAATTTGGGTTGTCGAAATTTCTTCATGATTAGACTGAGATTATTCATTTGGGGCAAGAAAACCATAGAAGTGATGTTTAGCCTTTTCAGTGCACCATATCAGAGGTGCGTATGTCAGCTGTCAGTTTGTCTTGTTATTTGGGATATTAACTGATAACTTGGTTAAGGTGGTATCCTTCAGGATTTCCTACAGTTATTTTCTCTTTGTAATTAGTATTTTGAACCTATGTAAATATTCTCTTGTGAAAGTTTTGCCTCTGGTTTTAGCATTCATTGATGATATTTGCCTGAATCAATTATTATTCCTGTCATTCCTTCTGCATTTTTAGTTGGCATTCCACTGTAAGAAAGAGCTTTCCCTTCTTTATTTATCATGTATGTACATCTCTATCTATCAGCATGGACTCATGGATTCTTATTTTATTCAAGGGGTTGAAATCTTAAGCCTCTTTTTTTTTTTTGGCCACGCCTTGTGGTTTGTGGGATCTTAGTTCCCCTACCAGGGATCGAACCCAGGCCCCGGCAGTGAAAGCACAGAATCCTAACCACTGGACTGCCAGGGAATTCCCTTAAACTTCTTTTAATACATGGGGTTCTCCCTCCCTGCTTTTTTCCTTGCAATTTAAATGTTAAAGAAATCAGGAAGCCTGTCATGATTTATACATTCTGGACTTGGCTGATGATATCCTCATGGTGACTTGACTTGTAAACTGGTAGTTAGGTCTAGAGACGTGATGAGATTTAAATTTTTAAAAGCTTTATTGGGGGCCAGAAATACATCACAGGTGGTGGTATGGAGCACTCTGAATTTTTTCTCACCCCTTCACAGAGGTTGGAAAGATGTATGAGCATTGTGACATCGATGACTACTGGTGTCTCAGAGAGAGAAGCCAATGACGCCCTCAATGCCTACGTGAGTATAATACCCTCCCCGTACCCATTTCTGCTTCTTTGAAAGCTTAAAGACATGAACAAAAAGATGGAAAGAAAAAAAAAAAGAAAGATGGAAAGACTTCAGTGGTTAAGAACTAGGGGGTTGAAGTTAAGGTCTTGGTTTCCTGAACGAGGCTTCCCAACTCCTCTCTTTCTTTCTTTTATTTATTTATTTTTTATACGGCAGGTTCTTATTAGTTATCTATTTATACATATTAGTGTATATATGTCAATCCCAATCTCCCAGTTCATCCCACCACCACCCCCCTCTCCTCTCTTTCTTTCTTAATGTGGGAATCCCATCTGTTGGAGCCTTAGGTGTCTTTGAATAACAACTTTAAAAAATAACTCATAGTTCTGTGGTGGCTTTTTTCTTTGTAAATCATTCTCACATATTTGATCTTTTACATTTCTTAATCAGTCTGTGAGGTTGAAAGGATTCAAAGTAATACATGTAAAGGATTTAGAGTAGTTTCTGGCACATAGTGAATGTTCAGTAAATATTTCTTACTTATTAGTAGTAATTATTCTTATTATGTCTTCACCTTACAAATATCAGAGGTTCAATGATTTGCCCAAGGTCTTGACTTGGTAGGTGCACTTGTTAATCCATGAATGACTCTTAGCAGCTCCCTTTCTACTAAAGGCTGTTAAGGTCTGGTAAAGGTGTGGAGTAGGGTTTTGTTTTGTTTTGTTCTCATTTTAAACCCTCTTTATTTTCTGCCTCTATCCTTCATCAAGCCTTGGAGAAAGCAGTATGGGTCCATCCTTTCCCTCCACCTCTCTCCTAAAACAGATGCCCCATCACTTTTAGGAGAAAGAGATCATCAGATTTAAGAGTCGATGATTCTCCTTTGCAGGTCACTCAAGAGTCCCAAATTTTCTGGGAGCAGCTGTGCTCAAGAACTTCCCTCCTGTGAGTGACAGCTAGTTTTTTCTTTCCTCATATCCCAGGTATGCAAAGGCCCCCCCCAGCACGAGGAAATCTGCCTGGGCCTCTTCACGCTTGTCCTCACCGAACCTGCCCAAGCCCAGAAGGTAAGACTCCCTTCTCTGGACCCACACTCCCTTCTCAGATATGATCTGAGAATATGGTAGAACTTATGATTTAACTGGAATAGTACCACACCCTTTGACCAGGGCTAGATCATCTTGTTCTCCAAATATAGTTGCAACTCCCTTTTCACTCAGTAAATTGGTCACTCTGACTAAAGTCCTTTCTCTTTTTCCAGATTCTGAAGCTAAAAGGCAAGAAAAGGCAGTTGTGAGAGTGAAAAAGCATTTAAAGAGTTTTAAATTGTAGACTTAGGGGCTTCCCAGGCGGTCCAGTGATTGAGACTGCACCTTCCAATGCAGGGGGTGTGGGTTGGATCCCTGGGCGGGGAGCTGAGATCCCACATGCCTGGCAGCCAAAAAGCCAAAACATAAAACAGAAGCAATATTGTAACAAATTCAATAAAGACTTTAAAAAAATAACTGTAGATTTATGAGTCAAGGCTAAAAGAGTTGGGATTTAATCCAGAGAAGAGCACAAATATAAGCAAGTCTGTTGAGAGTTCTTATCCAGAAGAGCATGACTTGTAGTTTGCAGGTTTTATCAATGCAGGTGGACAGAAACCAGGTTTAACATTGCAGCAAGTAGGATTTAAATTAGACAGCTTGGGAGTTCCCTGGTGGCCTCGTGGTTAGGATTCTGGACTTTCACTGCTGTGGCCCAGGTTCCTGAAAGCCACACAGGGCAGCCAATAGATAAATAGATAGATAGGTAGATAAATAAGTAAATAAATAAGTAAGACAGCTTAATGTTAGGTGAGGCAGTAATAAGGTAGTGATTAAGAGTACACTGGAGGGCTTCCCTGGTGGCGCAGTGGTTGAGAGTCCGCCTGCCGATGCAGGGGACACGGGTTTGTGCCCCGCTCCGGGAAGATCCCACATGCTGCGGAGCAGGTGGGCCCGTGAGCCATGGCTGCTGAGCCTGTGCATCCGGAGCCTGTGCTCCGCAACAGGAGAGGCCACAACAGTGAGAGGCCCGTGTACCGCAAAAAAAGAAAAAAAAAAAAAAGAGTACACTGGAGTCAGGCTTCTGAGGAATACCGTATGAAAATTAGTCTGGGGTTCTTCACAAATAGAAGAGTCTCCTTTATGTGGAATGGTTTAAGAGAAGTCCTTCCTGAGGCGAGGGACTGAGCAGGATGATCTCTTTGGATTCCATTCTTTCTGTAAGAAAGGAGCAAAATCCTGTCTTTTGCCTCTCTAGATTTCCACTTTCTTTGTCCTTGAGTCTTGCATGATGGTTTAGAAACATATGTCTGGTATCTGGCATTAACTGCATGACACCGACATAGAGGAGCTTGGAGAGGGGGGAATTCACTGTTCTCCTTGCCCCTTCCTTGAACAAAAGGAGTGTGGAAGGAAACAGACATGCTCTGTGTCCAGCATTGTGTTCGGCTGTATCCAGACACATTTCATTTATTTATTTGTTTTTTCTTGGCTGTGTCTGGTCTTCGTTGCGGCACACGGGATCTTCATTGTGGTGCGCGGGCTTCTCTCTAGTTGTAGCATGCGGGTTTTCTCTTCTCTAGTTGAGGCGCTCCAGCTCAGTAGTTGTGGCGTGCAGGCTTAGTTGCCCTGCGGCATGTGGGATCTTCGCTCCCCGACCAGGGATTGAACCTGCGTCCCCTGCATTGGAAGGCAGATTCTTTTTTTTTTTTTTTTAATATCTTTATTGGAGTATAATTGCTTTACAATGTTGTGTTACTTTCTGCTGCAGAACAAAGTGAATCAGCTATATGTATACATATATCCCCATATCCCCTACCTCTTGCGCTCCCTCCCACCCTCCCTATCCCACCCTCTAGGCTGTCGCAAAGCATCGAGCTGATCTCCCTGTAATATGCAGCAGCTTCCCACTGGCCATCCATTTTACATTTGGTAGTGTGTATATGTCAGTACTACTCTCTCACTTTGCCCCAGCTTCCATTTCCCTCCTGGAAGGTGGATTCTTTATCACTGGACCACCAGGGAAGTCCCAGACACATTTCATTTAATCCTCTCAAAAAGCCATGTGAAACTGGTGGCTTTGTTCTCTTCCCCCAAACCACTCCCAGTGTACCTGTAAGAAACCTGGAGGTCAGACACATTGTCCTTTGTTCAAGGAAAACCAAGGGAAAATCATTCCCAGGAATAAGAACGTATGCCCATGATCCCCTGGCCTAGCTGTTTGAATTAACCTCAGGGGAAGGACTTATGGGCATGGCAACCTGATGTATTTGTACTCCTGATGCCAACTGGAGCAGGATCTGGGGTGAGGGTGGGTGGTAGGGCAGCAAGTATTCACAAGTTGGTGAATGGCCTTGGGAACCGATGCCCTTGGTTTCCCAGGCCATTTCTGGGCTGGGACATTGTTGAGTTAAATTGGCATTTCAGGGACTTCCCTGGTGGTTCAGTGGTTAAGACTTCGCCTTCCAATGCAGGGGGTGCAGGTTCGATCCCTGGTCGGGGAGCGGAGATCCCTCATGCCTTGCGGAAGCAATATTGTAACAAATTCAATAAAGACTTTAAAAATGGTTCACATCAAAAGCATCTTTAAAAAAAATTTAGCATTTCATTTTCATACTGAATTTATCATTGAGATCCTTGAAGACAAATGAATGTCTCCAATCTGGTGTTGTTAACCAGTAATGTGATCGAGCCCAGCCCCTCTATTTTAAAGAAAGTGTTGGCAAAGATGGCAGTGAAAGGTTGGGGTTAAGGTTTAGTTTTCTCTCACGTGGGTTTTTATACATACAATTAAAATCTTATTTAGTCATCTCAGTGCAAATTCATCTTGCCTGCTGGTTTTATTTGTGTTTTGGGTGAGATCTGAATCAGCTAGGGTACATCAGTAAACTTCAGTGAAGGGGGCAGGGCCCTGTGGTATTTCTAGCTCTTTGCCTGACCTGGCAGTGAGAGGCCACAGGGCTGTGTGTTATAAATGCTTATTATGTCATGAGTTTGGCCATCCAGACATGACAAGGGACTAGAGTACCTTGTCTTCTTTTTGCTCTATGACAGCCCCATGAGGGTGGCCCCAGGCCCTCACCTTGGATCTCATAGTTGGTTGATAGCTGCACCAGGATTATGTGCACATGCTGGAGGTTTCCAAGTACATCCCCTACCTGGGAGCCTCCTAGGCTGGCAGGCCCCCAGGTCAGACCTTTTCAGACAAAGGGGGTGGAGACGGGAATTAGGAAGATACAGTCAGTTTTAGGCAAGTGAGGAACTATCAGGTAGTGACTCATTCAGAGGCCTTGAGCCAGGTCAGAGTATGGTGGAAGAATCTGTGACCTCTTACTGCTTTAATCCTTCTCCCTAAAAGGGTGATTATCTTACAAAATACTTTCTGTACTGCAGAAGTTTCAGGTAGGAGTTACTGATGAGGACTGTTCCTAATGCACTGTTTTAGGCTTCAGCTTAAAACAGGAGAGTGTTTCCTAAGGGTTTATTTGGAGTTAATTCTGTCACTGGAACAGAAACCTCAGGGTGGGTTGGAGATTCTGCTGTTCCTACATCTCCATGGGCTGAGAGGTGGGAGGTGGGGATGCTGGAGAAGGTGGTAGTGGAAACTGAGTCTTGAACACATCAGAAACCTGCTCTGGGAAGGCATGAGCTGAGCAGCCGCTGTCACTGCTGGCAGGCAGGTTCAAAGAGTTAGGACCAGCTCTCTGGGACTTCTTAGTAGGTGGAGCTAAACACGAGAACTTAGTTAAGGAGAGAGCAGTCAGGTATTGGTGGAGAGTGGAACATGCATGGCATGGATCTTGTTCCAGTTCTACCTTCTTAACTTGCGTTGGCAGCTCTTGTGTTTATATTCTTTGAGTTTATTTCCTATTTGATGTCTGAACTGAATAGCTGGTAGCAGCCTGGCTGGGGGACTGCAGTGTGGTGGGAGGCTAAGTTGGAGGCCTTAGCTTCTGTGCAGCCTCTCGCAGTCAGTAGATAGAGGTGATAGGAAAGGATTTAACATCGATGCCAAGTTCCCTCTTCATTAAAGGTCAAGTCCAGGCCCTGGCAGTTCTTGGTTCAGGTGCTTCTCTCAGCAGGCAGCTCCAGAAAGAAAGCTGGGGGCTATGAGGGCCTAGGCTGGAATATCACTACTGCCAACACAGGACAGATAGGCTACCTCAGCACCATTCTGTCAACTCTCCTTTCTTTTGAGACCCTCTGTTTCCCACTGAGTTGTTTTCCCCACCTACTTATCTTCCAAGCCAGGCAGCAAACTGGCACAGAGTTTGGAGAGACAACTGCAGCATCAGGAATATGATACTCCTGCTACCCAGCCGCCATGTGTTACCAGCAGTTGTGGTTGATAAGGTCCCAGATGGAGCACGGAATTAGGCAGACAGAATCTGCTTGCTTCATCTGACCCTATGTCTCCTGAGGGGCTGTCCTCCTTCCCTGTCCTGGGTCTCTTCTGCATTTCTGGGATTTCTGCTTTTGTTTTGAACAGACAGCGCTCCTCTCTGTTCTCCTCTCTGCTCCTCCACTACTAATTAGTAGTGTCTCTGTCTTTGGCCTGACATAGGTTTCCCTTCTGCCTCTGCTTCCCTCAATTCTCTGCCCATGCTGTGACTCACTCCTCCAGGGGAGGCTCCAGGGCTGAACCACATTTACTGACCAGCGGGTTGGCAGTAGGTCACTGGGTTCTCTTATCTCTTTCTTGTTCCCTTGCTTGTACTTTTGATCTCCCAGCCCTCCCTCTGCAGATGCATTCAGAGGATAAGCAAATTCTCCTTTGGATATGAAAAGTTTATGGCACATGGGGGAATCTCTAAGTGTTCATATTTTTATCAGATAGATTGTTTTGACTTAAGGACAATAGAGGAAGTGGAAGTAGCAATAGCTAATCTCTTAGGAGTCCCTAGACACACCAAGGCCAGGGAGCAGGGGTCTTGAGGAGTATCAGCACTTCTCTTTTGAATGCTTAGGATGAACGAGTTTAGAAATGTAGTAGTCATAAAGCCACTCTAAATGCTTACCTACATCCCCAGCAGCCTCGTTTCCTTTTAGTTATTTCTTTTTTTTTTTTTTTTTTTTTTATTCTTGAAAATCTTGGCATTTTTCAAGTCATTTTGAAAGAAATGTATATATTTTTTTTGTTTTTTTAATTAATTAATTAATTAATTTATGGCTGTGTTGGGTCTTCGTTTCTGCGCGAGGGCTTTCTCTAGTTGTGGCAAGCGGGGACCACTCTTCATCGCAGTGCGCGCGCGGGCCTCTCACTCTCGCGGCCTCTCTTGTTGCGGAGCACAGGCTCCAGACGCGCAGGCTCAGTAATTGTGGCTCACGGGCCCAGTTGCTCCGCGGCATGTGGGATCTTCCCAGACCAGGGCTCGAACCCGTGTCCCCTGCATTGGCAGGCAGACTCTCAACCACTGCGCCACCAGGGAAGCCCCCTTTTAGTTATTTCTGATGGTGGTATGGGGTGGTTAAGAGCATGGAGTGTAGAGTTGCAGTGCTGGGACTTGAATCTTCCTTTTATCTCTAATGTGATCTGGGGCAAATCACTTACTTTAACTAAACTCTCTGTGCCTGTTTCCTCATCTGTAAAAACAGAGATGTTAATAAATAGGGTGATTATGTGATTCAAATGCAATAAAGAGAATATAAAGTTTGTGCACAACGCCGATGCATGTTCCCTATTATAATTGCTATTATTGTTGATGCTGTCCTTGCTACTGGCCTTCTGAGGTGGTGGGATACTGCCTATCTAAATTTTACCCTTTGTGCTGAGACCCAGACAGCATAGAACTCAGCCGGCTAAGGAGATTGCTAATGAGGTCCCCTAAGATGGTCCTCCAGGAGTCTGGTCTCTTTAGAGAGACAGGGTGAGAAAAGCTCTAGTGGGAAGAGAAACAAGAGCTCTCACAGGAAATTGGCATGCCTTCCCTCACCTCCCCCTGAGTTGGGTGTGCTTAAGGACCCCTCCTTTTTCAATACTTGGCAGAAGCAAAGGGCAGCCCAGAGAAAAGAAGAAAGGTGTTTAGCTAAGGAAGTTTGGTTTGGTTCTGCCCTTTCTTTCCAGGGTCATGGTCTCTGAAGCCTCTTTCCTTAATACTCCTAGCCTTTTGCTTCATCTGGCTGTGTCAATACAAGTCTACAAATCTCTTTGAGATCCTTTCCAAGCTATTCAAGCAAACCCATTCTACAGTGACCTTTTACTGGCAGATGAAAAGCAGATGGCCTCCACCTGGTTTTGCTCAGCTAGTGGCATCAAACAGTGTGACGCTTCCTAAGAAGGGAGGTAGGGGACAGGGAGCCTTTCTTAGCAGGCTTTTCTGCCTTATTAGAGTAGGTCAGTCCCCTTTCCCCACCCTATGTGACAGAGCAAGGGGTAGGCTTGGGGTGGAAGGATGGCATCTAGGGTGGAAAGTCTTTGCATTGGTGCTATAGTGGTGAAGATAGCTGCCTTCCAGAGTGCAAAGTCTTCCATTGCCACTCATATCGCATTGGTGGTATTTAAGTTGGAGAGGCCAGGGGGCAGGGGGCCCACAATGAGTGGGATCAGGAGCCTGTCCTCAGCTTGCTGGCTGCTCACAAACCTCACTTCTCACAGTGTTACCGGGACTTGGCTCTGGTGAGTCGTGACGGCATGAATATTGTCCTGAATAAAATCAACCAGATACTTATGGAGAAGTACTTGAAGTTGCAGGATACCTGCCGTACTCAGGTAAGGCCAGAAAGAAAAGAGAGATCCAGCTCAGAGACGTAACAGAATGGATCCTCTCCTAAGGGGAAGGGAAGGAGGAATCGGGGGTAACATACCACTACCTTTGTACACCTAAATTCTAATGTGATTGGATTAGCCCCTTTCTCAAATTCACAGGCCTTTCTCTTCATCTGTCTTTTCCTCTCTCCTTTAGTTGGTGTGGTTGGTACGGGAACTAGTGAAGAGTGGGGTTCTGGGAGCCGATGGTGTTTGCATGACATTCATGAAGCAGATTGCCGGTGAGTTGGATGACAAGAACGTAAAGAAGAAAGGAGAGCAGCCCAGAGCGTAAATCCAGGCAGTGGAGAACGATTAAGTACCTGAGGGACTTGATTCCTGGATTGCTTAGACTCTTTCCTTTTGACCCAGGCATCTTCTGGCCACGTATGTTGCAGAAAGAAATTGAAAAATTACTGGGGGCCTTTTGAAGCAATAAGTCTTGCCTCCTTTTCCTTCCTGCCAAACTCGAGGCCTGGTATAAAATAGTTGGCCTATGGTAACCAGTCCTCACTCTGGGGTTTCATGGCATATTGGATCAGGAAGAATCTGGAAGGAATGGGGAGAGAAGTAAGGGCAAAACAACTGGTTCTCATCACACTGTACTTTCAGAAACCCAGGCATCTTCTCTGGCTCCACCTCAATGTTCTGAACACTTGGGGCCAGTTTGAGGGACGAACTGTGTCACAGAACAGACCCTGACATTTAGGTTTTGTTATCTTCTTGGCATCAGTGACATCTGTCTGAGCCACTGAATATCCAAGAGGCCTGCCCCTGCTACTTCTATTCCCCAAATTACATGTGTTTGTTTAAAAATGACCCTGCCTCTCTATCTCACCATTGCCCCTTGGTTCTTTGCTTCCTCTTCAGGATTTTGTACAACACCGATGCTCCTGTTGTGATGTGTATAAACCTTAATCTATGTGATGTGTGACTCTGTGAACATGGAATTTTAAAATTAGGACCTGGGGCAAGGCATAGCATTGTTGTGCTGGCTGTTTTTATCCACTCTCCTGGTACTTTCTTCCCTGTTTGGCTTCTCCCGAATAGGGAGTCCCCACTTCTCATCCTAAGACTTTGGTCTGGCATTACTGAATGTTTAATTCAGCCCCAGGAAGTTTCATAGCCAGCACTCAAGACTGTGATACCTGGAGGCAAGAAACCCTTGGCCTGTCATGAGCCTGACACAGGATTTGGGACATCCACTGGCTGGACTGCAGCTCTTGCTAGCCACCTGCACTTCTCAGGCCCTGTCTGAAATACCATCCTTTCTTTCCAAGCATGGGCTTTTCATATCTCCTTCCCAGACATTCCCTTTCAGGGGTCAAAGTATTCCCATTCCAACCCCCTGTCTATGGAAAAGTAGCAGTTCTGGTTTCTGGAAAAATCCCACACCTTCCCTTCCCTTCTCTCTGGAGTCAAAGGGGGAAACTTTAAAGCGTGACAGAACAGAAGGCAGTCTTTCCAGCACTCAGAACATCAGTGATGGGATAACAGTTAGGGATGGACCAGTAGGATGGTGAAGAAGTGTACTGGATTAGCTGAGTCACTAATCAGAGCCATTCTGATTCTCTGTTTTCTCCCCCTTTGATCAGGTGGGGATGTTACGGCAAAAAATATCTGGTTGGCAGAGAGTGTTCTGGATATCCTGATGGAGCAGAGGTAGAGTCTATCGTGAAGGGTGGGGCAGGAGCCAGATATGGCCTCAGTGGGTGTGAGTGTGGGAAATGGGGATGCAAGGGTTGTGTGAAGACTGTTAGTGGCCCAAGAACACCTTAGGTTAGAGGGGATGAGGTGGGGGAGGGAGAGACCAGTGTATTGGTGGCAAGTGAAGGAATTAATTCCATGGTATGGCCCAGGGATGAAGGAGGGGGAAAGAAGGTCTTTGCTGAAATCTCTCGGAGCCCAGGAAAAACTCATTTCATCTGATAAGGGTTTATTTTTGATCCAGACCTCCATGGAATGTTTATCTTTGGCGGGGAGGTGGGGGAGAATGAGCTCAGCAGAGTCGAGCCAGCCAGCCACCCAGGCCTGGCAGGTACCCCTTTTCTCCCTTCCAAGACTATCCATCCTGCCCATGCCCCCCCTTTTGTTGAAGTGGCACAGGCGGTGGTGGGAGTGAGGAGGTCACTGAGACCAGTGGTACAGAGGGCATGAGGGGGCATGTTGGGCTTTCCAGCTGATTCTTTCCCTTCCCCATCAAAGTAAAGGACCAGAAAATATGAGGGCTGTTCCATATATGAACTTGTTTGGGGGTGAGGCCTACCTCTGAGTCCTGTGGCCTCAGTCTTCCTGTTGCTTGATTTCAGAGTCTATTTCTGGGAGAGGGCACCAGAGTAGTCATGTGATTGAGAGGACTGATAGCCTCCATATTTCCGATGGTTTAGAAGAATGGACCTCCTCCCTTATTCACACTTGTGAAAGAGGCGGCTGTGTTCTGTGCTCTGCCGGAGCTTGAAAGCTGTGCCCGGTCTGCCGAGCAGTGCCACCTAGTGCCCTGGGCCTGGATGCGCAGCTGCAGGTGCGGCTGGCGGCACTTCTTCCGTCTTTGGTACCAGCACACAGCACATGAGATCCTAGTGGTTTCTTACCAGGTCTCTGCTTCTCTTAGGTCGCTGTGCCTTCCTAACGCCCTGGATCAGAGGGTTTCACTTTCATCTCTCTTTCTGTTCATTACCCCATCCCAGGATTCAGATAAATTCATCACCTCTACCAGCAAATGTTCCTAAAAAGTGATTTTTCTCATTTTGTCCCTGGTGCCAGATACCTCGTGTTCCCATACCTTAAAGCAGAATTCCGCTCATTTGGGCAATTAGAGTGCAGTCTTAGTGTACAGGTGTCAGATAACTGCCCTACCTTTTCTCCTGCCTTCCAAAAATCTCACATCCTTTGATGTAAGTGAGTCCCTAGAAGTTTAAAACTGTCCTCTTCCACACCTTCCCTGTCACTCCTTCCCAAGTGTTTCTAGGGCTGTGGAATCAAAAGATAGCAGGTGCAGGTGGGAGACCCATCCCTGTGTCCTTGGCTGCTGCTTTCATTCTGTGAAAGGAAAAGGCCAGAGTCTCTTAATTAGGTGGCTTGAGCACTTTTCCGGAATCAGGATGTTGCCTGGTTGGGTTAATTAAACTCCCTGTCTTCTTCCTCTGGTTTCCTGCCTTCCAGCAGGGGTGCCAAAGCCCTTACAAACTACTTGCTTGGGGGAGACAGCTCCCCCGTTTTGGTGCTTTGAGCCAGCATTGGAGTCTTTGGAATCTCCCCACTGTGTCTTAACACCCCTTTTCAAGCAGCAGGGAACGCACAACTCTTTCATTCCCCCCTTTCCTCAGGGAACGTCTAAAACTCCCAGGAAAATAGGTTTGCTATCCAAAATCTTGTTCTTCTTTTCAGGTTATGATTTAAGGCAGGTGACTCATTGACTGGGAGTGGGATCAGTGGCCAGAGAGCAAGCCAGGGGAAGGTTTGTGACGTGGTGGGCTGCTAATGACAAGCTGACACAGTGTGTTCTGAAATCTCCAGGGTCCTGAAAGGGTCTTGGTAATCCCCAGAGGTCCTTGGGCCACACTTTACGAACCACTGACTGAGGGACACTTCCAAACCTTTTTCTTCGTAGTCTGAGCCAGGCAGAAGCTCTGGCTTATCTCTGTCCCTTGTACCTCGACAGTGCTTGGCACACGATAGGCACTCAGTTAATGTTTGAGTGACAGAGTCAACAAACAAAATTATTCTATTGGAAGCTAAGTTCTTACGTGGTAAAGAGAGATTGCTTTTATTTAGCACTTACCTTTATTGGGCACTTGGTAGAGTGGGAGGCAGTTGTCCCTACCGTAGCCAGTTAATAGTCCAAGATAGATAACGACAGCAGGAGCGGGCAATTAAGGAACCAAAAACTTACTTCCAGTGCTAATCATCAGACATCTGTGAGGCACTGGAGCCAAGTGTGGGGATGAATTGGGAGGGTCTAGACGGAGTACAGGTGCCAGTGTCTTCCCTCCCTGCAGGGAATGGGTATTGAAGAGCAGCATCCTCATTGCCATGGCTGTTTACACATACCTCCGCCTCATCGTGGACCACCATGGGACCGCCCAGCTGCAGGCCCTGCGGCAGAAGGAGGTGGACTTCTGCATCTCACTGCTTCGGGAGCGGGTGAGGACAAAACCAGTGTGGGGAAGTGAAACCCAGGATGGGACACCTCTTTCTGTCCTGTGTGGTGACCTGGGGCCAGAGATGTGTTGGAGAGATGGAGGTGGTTCAAGGTCGGTTGTTTTTTCATCACTCTAAGACAGATGAGGATAGAAGGGTGGAGAAATGAGTGTGGAGTAGCCCTGGTTCCTAGAATGCCGCCGGTTACGCTGGCATCCAAGGGATTTTCCTGGTCAGCTTCATGAACACTGTTGCACGGCACACCACAGACAGAAGCTGTCTTGTGTTCCCACTGTTAGGTTGTCTCCCCCACCTACCCACCTGGGTAATTGCCATGATCACGTGGGATTGTGTATTGTCCACTGTCAGACCTCCCAGGGGAGACAGATGCTAGAGTTAAGCTGTCTAATGCAGTGGCCGCTAGCCACATGTGGCAATATAAGTTAAAATGAATTGAAATTAGGGCCTTCTCTGGCGGTCCAGTGGTTAAGACTCTGTAACACTCCCAATGCAGGGGGTGTAGTTCAATCCCTGGTCAGGGAACTAAGATCCCGCATGCCACACAGTGTGGCCTAAAAAAAAAAAATTAATTGAAATTAGATAAAAATTCTAAATTCAGTTCCTTAGGTGAATTAGCCACATTTTAAGTGCTTATTAGCCACCTGTGGCTAATGGGTATCCTTTTGGACAGCACAGATAGAAATCATTTCCATTACCATAGAATGTTCTGTTGGACCAAGCAAGTTCTGGGGTAAGATGTCTGGGGTTCAACTTGCCAGCCCTAGCCTTTTTGAGTCTTAGTATCCCTTGACCTGGAGTGAAACAATTCTCAGAGGACAGGGCAACAGATTAACGTGAAAACCAGCAGGGCTTCCGCAGTTTCCAGTAACCTCTCATCCTTGATATCAGTCCCCCACTTCAGCTGTCTTCCCCTGAACAGCTTGGAGCCAACCCTTGGTTCCAGGAAAAATCGTATAACCCCTTCGACCCTCTTTCCTCCCCTGCCTAGAACATGTTGTTCCTTCCTCCCTGCAACAGGTAAACAATCCATGTTTCTATTCTCTTTCCTGTTTCCTGCTATCCACCCCATCTAGTTCATGGAATGTTTGATGATTGGCCGCGACCTCGTAAGACTACTCCAGAATGTTGCCAGGATACCAGAATTTGAACTGCTTTGGAAAGATATTATCCATAACCCTCAGGCCTTGAGTCCTCAGTTCACAGGTAAGCAAGGGTTGGGGCAGCCTGTCCTTGAGAGGTGGCGTCAAGAGGGCAGAGGTTGGTGGATAGGAGAGTGTTGGCAGTCAGATTGAGGAAGCTTGGGACTGGGCAGTCTCTGCCAAGCACAGCTGGGTGTAGGAACGGCAGGGCACACAGAACAGTTCAGGTGCTTCCCTCCCAGACAGCCCTTACTTGGCAGGCTCCAGCTGTCATTTAAGAAGAGAAAGTGAGACAGAGAACTGTGATCCTCCTCCTCCTGTCCCGGCAGCTCTTTGGCTCAAGAGGGGAGCTGATGACCAGTTTCCAGCTTCACTGAGTCTGTCAGGGCAGGGGTGTCAGAGGTCAGCTTGCGAGACTGAGTCAGCAGAGGGGCTGGAATTTGTCCTGTAAGCGAAGGCTCCTCCCCAGGAGCAGTCATGCCTCTGAATTCCAAGGATTCAGCTTGGCCAAAATCCTCTTTGGGGGAGGAAAAGAGTCTCTGTGTGCCTCTGCCAGCAAGGCCCTTTACATTTCCCTTCCCCTTCCCAGGGTCCTCATGGTCTAAACAGTGACTGTGCAGCTTTGCTCCCCACCCCGCGTCCAGCACGCACGTGTGTGCGCGTACATGTGCACACATAACATTAGTGCAGTAGTCAGGAAAGGAAAAGAAAGCCCTGGTTTTACCTTATGTTGTACTGCTCTTATATTGAACATGTATTGAGTTGTTTTGAGTGCCTGCTGTGTGCTAGGCTCATGTATGTTAACTCATTTAATCCTCAGGACACCCCTGTAAGATGGATATTTTACTTTCCATGTTTACAGGTAAAGAAAATGAGGTTCAAGGAGATTAAGTAATTTGCCCAAGGCCACACAGCTAGTAAGTGTCAGAGGCAGGATTTGGATCCAGGTCTGTCTGACTCCAGAGCTCATGCTTATGCCACAACCCACATTGATCCCAGGACCCAGTGATGGGACCGTCAGGAGCAGGAAGAGAGGCTAGGGCTCCCCATATTTTTCCCTAACTTTCCCACATGTTGCCACCTGGAGTGAAGTGAGTAGGGGGCTCTGGATGGCCAGTAGAAGAAAAGAATGAATATGTCTTGGTCCTGGGGATGGTGGTTGGTTGGAGCAGATCATTCAGGTGCTGGTTAGAACCCCAACTTATACCTGTGCTCGACCTCTTGGTCATGTCTTAGAATTTCCCTATGAGCAAGACCACTGGCCATCAGTACCTGGCTCAGGTTGCCCACCTGCTTTCTATTCCTTCTGGTCCTCAGTCTTCTCTTTTCTCTTCCCTTGCACCCTTGGTTCAGGTATCCTACAGCTTCTTCAGTCAAGAACATCTCGAAAATTCCTAGCATGTCGTTTAACCCCAGACATGGAGACTAAGCTCCTCTTCATGACATCCCGGGTAAGCTAACCTACTGCAGCAGGAAGAGAAGCTGCAGGTGCTGGCTTAGGGTTCTTCCTTCAGCCTGTAGATGTCTTACCATTGGTTACTGCCGGGTGGAGGGGTGGTCAAGTGTGTGATCGGGCATGGAGCTAAGAACTGGGGATACAGTGTTGAGCAAGGCGTACAATTCCAGTTCTTGTGAAGCTTTCCGTCTACCTAAAGCAGTCATTAAACCAATACTTGTATACAAATAATGTAATTTACAAGTGTGAAATGTGCTATATAAAAGGGTAGAGTGAGAGTGCTCATTCTGGGAAATTAAACTCACAGTTCCTCTGGGTGAACCATGACCTCTCAGGAAAAGAGCTACGGGCTTTTGGTTTCCAAACATGGCTGAATTATGGCAGCATTGCTTGAGGAGCGTGTTAAAAATACGTCTTCCTGGGTCTTACTCTCCCAGAGAATCTACTTGTGGAATCTGTATTTGTAACAGACTTTCCAGGCAGCAATCCCTCTGCAGCCAGTCTGGTGTTAGGGAACCACTGCTCTAGCCAACTTACAGTTTCCCAAGTCATACAGGAGAACTGTCTAGATCTGGGCTGTCGCATGTGGTAGCCACTAGCCACATGTTGCAATTTAAATGAGTTAAAATTAATTTAAAATTCAATACCTCAGTTGGAGTAGCTACATTTTAAGTGCTCAATAGCCACCATCTAGAAAGTTGTATTGCAGAAAGTTCTATTGGACGGTATTGGTTTAGTGTTTTTTTGCTTTTTTTTTTTTAACCTTTCTGCTCTCTATTTTGGTTGAATTGGGAATAGAAGAGGAAATCTAGATCTTTCCCCTTAGGGTTGCTATTTGTATCCACTTAGAGTCTGTTTAGGGGAAGGACTTGATGCAAGAAGGTTTGGAGAGTCTGTATGCTTTGGATAATGATCCTGTTAGGTCATTCAGCCTCAGGAAGCTTTCAGTCAGTGCTGCGGAGACAACATTTTTTTTTTTAAATCAAGGAAGATTTAAATCAGGATGTCTTCCCAAAGGCAGGGAGACTTGAGAGACAATACGAATTAATGAATAAGTTGTGGGAAGAAATTGAGGTCTAGGTCAAGCCTAGAGTTGAATGGTGCTCATTTCCCTCTGTCCAGAGACCCCACCCTCCCTTCCCAGTTTTTCTTTCTAACTTCCCCTTCCCCCAGGTGCGGTTTGGTCAACAAAAGCGATACCAGGATTGGTTCCAGCGCCAGTACCTGTCAACCCCAGACAGTCAGTCTCTGCGCTGTGACCTCATTCGCTACATCTGTGGGGTTGTCCACCCTTCTAATGAAGTGCTGAGTTCAGATATCTTGCCCCGGTGGGCCATCATTGGCTGGCTTCTGACAACATGCACGGTGAGGGGCTGGGCATGGGGTGGAGGCTGTTGGGTGGTGAAGGTCCCCTCTTTCCCTTGTGTCTCACACTTCCATGCTTCTTCCTGACCCTCTGGGCCACCCGACCGCTAAGGACCCTTCTTTCGCTCTCTTCCTCCTGAGTGTCTCAGCCTTTGCCCCGCCTCCCTTAGTGTCTCTAGAAGTTTACTTACACTTTTTATTTCCCATGTGGGTATAGGGTTGAACAGGTTGATCTACACCTTTACTGCCAATCTCCAAGTCTGGGTTTCTGCGGCATCCCTGTCTTTCCTATCAGCTTCCAGAAACCACATGTGATTATTCCTCTGAATTGTTCCTGACTCAGATTCAGGTTTTGTGTTCCTTAGACCCTCACTTCCATGCCTTTTGGCATCAGCTCTGGATACTTCCCTTCTCCAAACATAGTGAATCCGCAGTGGAGCCATTTCCTTCCCAGCGTTTCCTCCCTGTGCCTGGGGTGGGAAACTTGTTCTCTGGCATCTAGCTGCCCTCTGACCTCTTCTGACAGAGTTCCCCCTCCCCCCGTCTGACTGGGTCCTTGGAATGTGCTGATTCAGATATAACAACAAGCTATGCCTAAGGGTCTTTCCTTCAGGAATGTGCCTGGGGAGCTCAGCACAGGCAGCCACGGGGCTAGTCTGAGTGTCTCAGCTCAGGGGTGATCAGGGGACCGCCCCCCCAGGCCCAGCTGTTCTCCCTGTGGGATCAAGGATGTGTTCTACTGAATGTGTGAGAACCACGGCCGGCCGTTGGTTGGTGAGACCACAGGGTACTCACACTCATATACAGATTTGGGTGCCTTCAACCCTGCGGGGGTTCTACCCTGTCTCACTGGAAACTGAATTTCATGGATGGAGCAGTCACGTGGGCCCTGGAATCTGCCTTGGGCTTCTGAAGGAAAGGGCGCTGGTTGATGAAACTAGCCCTCTTTTTTCCTCTTTTTTTTTCCAGTCAAATGTCGCTGCCTCTAATGCCAAGCTGGCTTTGTTTTACGACTGGCTGTTCTTTAGCCCAGACAAGGATAGCATTATGAACATAGGTATGTGACCGAGACCAGGCAGCAGCACTCCCCATCCCCCAAGCCCTGCTGCCTTGTCTCAGTGATAGCGGCCATAAATCTCAGGGCAGCGTGGTGTGGAGGCAGCTTATCTGGGAGCAGTTCCGTTGTCCCTCATCACTGCTCCCTTGACCTAAAAGGAAAATTGCTTTGATGAGGCTAAGCGATCATTGCACCCCCTTCGCCCCATAGCCTTAGGCTTGGGCTTGAGTGGGGAGGGCCCAGGCAGAGGAAAAGGCTGTGCTATCTCCTGCTTCTCTTCTCCTACTACCTCCCTCCTCCAAGCTGAATGCTGGGGACAAGAAGGGAGATGAGGGCTATGAGCTGTTTTGGGGGTTGTCTGCTTTTGGGTCTGCTCAGCAGGACGAGGGGTGCAGGGGTAGACATAGCTTTCTCTGGAGCCATTCATACATATTGATACCTCATTTTATGGAGCTAGAAATAGACTGTCTGATGTGGGGGGACCCTTTAATTCCACATTCTCCAGAGCCAGCCATCCTGGTCATGCATCACTCTATGAAGCCCCACCCAGCCATCACTGCCACTCTGCTGGACTTCATGTGCCGTGTAAGTGCCATAGCCCTTTTTTTCTCCCCATGCTGCCTGAGCAGAGTTAAGTGTGTGTCCCTTCTAACCTTGTAGGTCAGTGCATAGGTCTTCCCAGTGCCCCTTGACTGTGGGAACAGAAGTGGGTCATGGCCGTGGGTCCTATCTCCCAAGTTAGTGAATGCTTCTTTTCCTCATTCCCACTGTCTCCAGCTGAATCTTTCCATGTCTCCACTGGGTTTCTCAGCTTCAGGGATGATGACTTAAGGTAAAATCTGGTCTCCTTGAGGAGCAGCCAGGTTGGGTAAGAGTTTCCCATTTTAGCAGCACAGGACAATCAGGAACATTCTAGTCCTTTCTGCAGCCATACTTCCCAGTGTCTCCTGATTAAAACCAAAGCAGCTTTTTAGATCTAGTTCAGCAGAACACTCTAGATGGAAAGTCCTGTGCTCATTCGCTCCTCCTCTTCTTCCCTTCCAGATCATTCCCAACTTCTATCCACCATTGGAGGGCCATGTGCGGCAGGGTGTCTTTTCCTCCCTCAATCACATTGTGGAGAAACGGGTCCTGGCGTAAGGACTTTATGTGTCTGTGGGGCAGGGAAATGGGTTGTTTTCTCATTTTTCATAGGTCGGGCACATGCAGATATTGCTGTACCACTGCTGACCCTTTCCCTCAAGAGGTATAAAAAGTACTGGCTCCGCCGCAGACTGCTAGGCATGTGTCCTCTTGACTCTTAGAGGAATTTCTCTCTTGCAGAGGGCTTCAAATGCCTTCCCTGTGCCCTGGTGACCCTTCCCAAGGATCTGAGTATGGCCCAATTGTACCAGTTGGGCTTAAACCGATTTGCTTAACTCCATGTTGCGTTAGAAGTGAGGAGCTCTGATATTGACCTTCATTCATGTTCCCCATTAGGCATTTGGCTCCCCTATTTGACAACCCTAAATTGGATAAGGAGCTGCGGGCCATGCTGAGGGAGAAGTTTCCTGAGTTCTGCAGTTCTCCCAGCCCACCTGTGGAAGGTACAGACCCATCCATTCCATCACCTGTTTCAAATGAGGGATGGAGACACCCAGGGTGCTCAGACCAGAGCCCTTGTTGAGGATGTCATCCCTGTGCACTGCTCTACCCTGTGACACTGTCCCATTCCATTTTTCTTTCCCTAGTTTTTTCTTATCATTTTTGTGTCATCTTCCTTGGTTCTCCCTCTCCATCTAATCTTATCTGCTTTTCACTAAGCTCTCTTGCTCTCTTAACTCCTATTTTTTTCTCTCACTAACCTCTCCTCAGTAGGTAGAAGGCTTTCATGGAATGTGCGTTTTTCTCACTTAAGCTTTGCCCATCTATTCTCTCTTCCCAGCCCCAGGTCCTGGCCTCTGATGAGAGGCTGTCATATTGGGTCTCACATCTTGCTTCCAGTTCCAGTTCCAGAGAGAGAGAGAGAGAGAGAGAGAGAGAGAGAGAGAGAGAGAGAGAGAGAGAGAGAGAGAGAGAGACACACACACACACACACACACACACACACACACACACACACACACACACACACACACACACACACACACACACACACACACACACACACACACACACACACACACACACACACACACACACACACACACACACACACACACACACACACACACGCGCGCGCGCCCCCCCCCCCCTTCCTTTTTTGTTTTGGGGTAAGGGCTTAAGCCAAGCGGAGCTTCCCAACTTAGTTTTAAATTAAAGAGCACTTGGGACTGTACCTGGTCTTACCTATTCACTGATCCTCAGCTGAGCATAGAGGAGGCAGGTCTGTGCTGCTCTCATTCCTAGCAAAATCCCCACCAAAAGCCCTGGAGGGTTGAGGACAAGACGCCTTTCCGTCCGGAATTCATATTCCATTTAGGTCATGAACTCCTTATCCTCCCACTTGTCCTTTAGTCTCCCTTTCCCAGGAGCATGGGACAGAGGAGGCCATCAAACGCCTTGTCTTTCTTTACTCCCAAGTCAAAATTGAGGAGCCAGTTTCCATGGAGATGGACAACCACATGTCAGACAAGGATGAGAGTTGCTATGACAACGCAGAGGCAGCCTTTAGTGACGATGAGGAGGATCTCAACAGCAAAGGTGAGGCTGGCAGCAGAGGTAGTTCAGGCTTGTGTCAATCCCGAGAGGACTGGTTGGCAGGGGCAGCCTCTCTGCCGTCTCTCTGTCATCTTTGCCTCTCTGAGTTAGTTTTGTTAACAGGATTCCTGGATGAGACTCCAAGGTGCAGAACCCTGCACTTGGCACTGAAGCAGGAGGGTAAAAAGGAGACGTGGTCCCTGCCCTCTCTTGCTTCCTGAGGCTAGAACACGCACATGCTCAGGGAAGTGCTTCAGGCACTCACAGCTCTGAGTGAACGGTGCACACGAGGCGCATGTCACGAGGGCCACGCTGTTCGGGGGGCTGTCTCTGCTTCTTGTGTCTGGGCCAAGTGACTTCTTTCCTAAATCACTCTCTTCAGGAAAGAAGAGAGAGTTTCGCTTCCACCCAATCAAGGAGACAGTGGTGGAAGAGCCAGTCGATATCACCCCTTACCTTGACCAGCTGGATGAGTCCCTGAGGGACAAAGTGCTCCAGCTTCAGAAGGGGAGGTGGGTGCCGCCCCTGCTCTCAACCTCCAGAGGTCCAGTCCTGGGCTTCTACCTGGAGCTCGGTGGGGTGGCAGAGTGGTGGGTTTGGAGGGGATGTGGTAGGGGTGTGTGGAGAGGTGGTTGAAGCTGCATGGCAGATGCCTTCTGCAGTTTTGGTTGGAGGGTGTGGGCTGGGAGGGGGCAGCCATGTTCCCCAGCATCCCGGGCTCTCACTCCAAGGTTCTGAATAGAAGAGCCTCTGAGACCCGAAGCGCAGGACTCTGGGGATTTCCCGTGTCTTTGGCCTCTGCCCAGAGGGCAGCAGATTCTGCCCTGAGGCCTCCTCAACCACAGCCCTGATTCCCACAGAGCTCCTTTGTTTTCTCTGTGCACGGGAGTGTGCTTGAGCACGCTGTTCTGGGTGTGTGTCCTCCCCTCTGCTATCATTTACGTCCCTGAGATTTCCTCTCCCTTCTGCACTGCAGTGATACAGAGGCCCAGTGTGAGGTCATGCAGGAAATCGTGGACCAGGTCCTGGAGGTGAGGAGGAACCCGCCCCCTTAGGGAGGAAGCAGCCCAGCCTGCCCAGCTTAAAGCCCTGCAGGCATCTGACTGCCTCCTTCCCCTACTCTAGATGGGTCCCCCTCTGATGGGGGAGGGGCCGGCTGATCCTGGAGGGAGAAGCCGATGAGTTCCGAGGCTCTGGGTAGTGGGGGCAGTGAGGCTTGGGCCTGGGTGGTGATAGTCCCCCTTGTCTTACCACCCAGGAAGACTTTGACTCGGAGCAGCTGTCTGTCCTCGCTTCCTGCCTACAGGAGCTCTTCAAGGGCCACTTTCGAGGGGAGGTGCTGCCCGAGGAGGTCACTGAGGAGTAAGGCTCATCTTTCCTGACTACTCTCCCACCCCACCCCAACCCCTCGGCCTCAGGGAGCTAGAAGGATGACCCAAGTCCTAGAGGCACCTTGCTGAGGACTTGGGAAAAATAATCTCTTCACTTGTTGTTATTCTCACACATACTGATTCATTTAGACGAGGATTTATTTTTTGCCTGCCGAACAGCAAGCGTACTGGGGCAGGGGACTAGCACCCCTCCTGTGCGTCCTGCCCCTGCTGCTGCACCCAGCAACCCCAGCCTTTGCTGCTTCAGGTGGGATTGGACCCTTGCCTGGAACCACCCTGAAGGGCAAGAATCTCACTTGCAATGACAACAACTAGCTTGTGGCTCAGTGTTAGGAACCTGGTTGCTCTGTAAGCCTCTGGGGCAGCGGGAGGTTTAACGTTGGTTAGGAAAGGAGCAGGCTGGCATCTAGCCTCAAGCTAGTTCTCCATAATATCTGCCTGCAAGCCACCCTTCCTCCCCTCACATGGACTCTCATATATCACCCTCCTCTTGTAGGTCCCTGGAGGAATCTGTGGGGAAGCCTCTCTACCTAATATTTAGGTAAGCCTCTCTACCTCGTGTTTAGGTCCAGCTGTAGGAGATGCTGCTCTGCCATCCATCCTCCCTATTAGCACACTTATGCTTCTGTCCTGGGGTAATGGGGCTCCCTCTCCAGGAGGAGGGGTGTGCAGTGGGCACAGACAGCCATACCCCCTGAAGTGCCATAGGAGAGTCTCCCCTAGGTAAAGCTGTCCTCTGTACTCCATCTCCCACTCCAGGAACCTATGCCAGATGCAGGAAGACAACAGCAGCTTCTCTTTGCTTCTGGACCTTCTCTCTGAGCTGTATCAGAAGCAGCCCAAGATTGGCTACCACCTGCTTTACTACCTAAGGGCCAGGTGGGTGTGGTCCCCACGTTTAAGAAGGTGCCAGGAAGCATCCTGGAGAGCCTCTGTCCTACCATACCTGATCCCCCGTCTCCCTTTGCTGTCATCACCAGGGCCTTCTGTGTGTGTGTATTAATAACAGCTTTAATGTGTATAATTCAGTGGTTTTTAGAATATTGACAAAGATGCACAACTGTTACTGCTGTCTAATTTAGAACATTGTCATCACCGCAAGAAGAAACCCCATACCCATTAGCAGTCACTTTCCCATTCTCGCTTTCACCCAGCCCATGCAACACTGATCTGCTTTTCTGTCTCTATAATAGATTTACTTATTCTGGATAGTTCATATAAATGGAATCATACAGTGTTTGATTTTTCATGACTGGCTTTTTTTTTTTTGCGGTACGCGGGCCTCTCCCCGTTGTGGCCTCTCCCATTGCGGAGCACAGCCACCGGACACGCAGGGTCAGTGGCCATGGCTCACGGGCCTAGCCGTTCTGCAGCATGTGGGATCTTCCCGGACCGGAGCATGAACCCGTGTCCCCTGTATCGGCAGGCGGACTCTCAACCATTGCACCACCAGGGAAGCCCCATGACTGGCTTTTTTCACTTAGCCCAACGTTTTCAAGGTTTATCCCTGTTGGTAGCGTGTATCCGTACTTCATTCCTTCTTATGGCTAAATAATCCACTGTACGGATATACCACAATTTATTTACCCATTCACTTGTTGATGGACGTTTGGGTTGTTTCCACTTTTTTGTCTGTTGTGAATAGAGCTGTGAACATGCAGGTACAACTTTTTTTTTTTTTTGCGGTACACGGGCCTCTCACTGTTGCGGCCTCTCCCGTTGCGGAGCACAGGCTCCGGACGCGCAGGCTCAGCGGCCATGGCTCATGGGCCCAGCCGCTCTGCGGCATGTGGGATCTTCCCGGACCGGGGCACGAACCCGTGTCCCCTGCATCAGCAGGCGGACTCTCAACCACTGCGCCACCAGGGAAGCCCCATGTACAACTTTTTGCATGGACAGATGTCTTCAATTTTCCTGAGTATATAGAATTGCTGAGTCCAGTGGTAACTCTATTTTTAAATTTGTGAGAAACTGCCAAACTGTTTTCCAAAGTGACGTGACCATTTTATGTTCCCACCAGCGGTGTGTGAGAGTTCTAATTTCTCCACATGCACCCCAACACTTGTTGGCTTTTGACTACAGCCAGCCTAATGGGTATTAAGTGGTATCTCATCATTGTTTTGATTTGCATTTCCCTGATGGCTAAAGATGTTGAGTATCTTTTCATGCACTTATTGGCCATTTGCATATTTTCTTTGGAAAAATTTCTGTTTGAATCTCTATTTTTTAATTGGGTATTTGTCTTTGTGGATTTTTAAGAGTTCTTCAAATATTCTGGATACATGTCCCTTATCAGATGTATGGTTCTCAAATATTTTCTCCCATTCCGTGGGTTGTCTGTTCAGTTTCTTGATGGTATCCTTTGAAACAGAAAAGTTTTAAATGTTGATCAAGTCCACTTTATTTTTTCTTTTGTCACTTGTGCCTTACTCCTATGTTTTTTTCTAAGAGTTGTGTAGTTTCAGTTCTTACATTTAGGCCTGTGACCCATTTTGAGTTAAGTTTTTTGTATATCGTGTGAGGTAGGGGTCTCGGGGTCTCTATGTGTTATTGCCCTCATTGCTCAGAGCCCAAAGAACAGGAGAGAAAGCTTTCTCTAACCTGACCTGAGCCCTTTCTCTCTTGTTCTTTGCTCTCACCAGATAGTAGCTTCTTCACTAATTGTGGTCTGAGCCCTGTCTGGAACACTGGGGAAAGATGGGGAGAAAGAAGAGTGTCTCCTAATTCCCATAAGTCACCAAGTCCTTGGGGGGAAGGCAGGGGGGCGGCCATGAGAGAGGTTAGCCCAGGGCATCTTGGGCAGCAAAGGAATTCTAGAGTGAGGGTCTACTTAGGAGATGTTTGAGACTGTGGGCTGGGGTCAGGCTGCTGGTTGAGGCCCAACTGGTCTTGCAGCAAAGCCGCCGCAGGGAAGATGAACCTGTACGAGTCATTTGCCCAGGCCACCCAGCTGGGCGACCTGCACACCTGCTTAATGATGGACATGAAGGCCTGCCAGGAGGACGACGTGCGACTGCTATGCCACCTGACACCCTCCATCTACACAGAGGTCAGCACCTCTGCCCGTGTCCACGGGGATGGGACAGCAGTGCCGGCGGGCTCACGGGAGACTCTGCGTTATCTCATGGCACCAGCCCTGACCCTCCTCTCCCCGTCCCTGCTGGCCTTGGTAGGCCCTTTCCTCCTACACCACAGCCGTCCCCTCCTTCTGCCTCTCTTTATCAACTTGAAAAATGTCTAAAACCCCCAGAGTTCTTGTTGTGTGAGTTGGAGTCTGGGCCTATACACTTGTCTCCTCTGCTTTGGCCCCATCCTCTGGACCCAGGACAGGGCCCCCGACCAGATCCATGTTCACGTATCCAAAGCCCTCTTGCCCTCTGATGGCTCACCCTCCGATCTCTCTAATGGTTCTCAAAGACCGGGGCCTCTGTAGTGGAGACTCACCTTTCATTTCCCTGGTTCACTAAGAGTCTCCTCTAGGAATTGGGACATAGGAGGAGGTATCAGCTCTTCCTCCTCTTGGTGAAAGTTACCAGGAACAGGGAAATCAGGGCATAACAGGAGGAAGAGTGATGTCAGCCAAAAACTGGAGGGAGGAGGGGTGCAGGTGCCCAGCTCCCTCCCTGGTGAAGCGGCCTCTCCAGAAGGGACCCTGCCTACCCCATACCCCGCACACGCCATATACACACACTCTACACCTTCTCGTCTTTGGCAAGAGTTAGTACAGGCTGGATTTCTTTGCTGCCAGAGATGCACATGCTAATTCTGTCACCAGTCCACACAGAGCTAACTAACCACCATGTCAGGGCCCTTTCAGCTCTAGCTTTGTCTTTAGATGGCTTCCCATTCCTTTCCTTACACACGCATGTGCACACACACACACTGTGTGCACACACAGATTTAAAAACTTGGGTTCTTTAAGGATTAAGTTCCCAGCTTCGTAACTATTGGATCTTTGTTTAGGGATTTATATTAGGACCCCATCCATGTCTGGCTAGCCCAGCATCCCCTGAGCATGTGGTAGGGAGAGGCGATGAATCATGAGGTGAAAGCTGAGGTGTGCATTTTGGACTTACGCCCTACTTGCCCTCTTTTTCCTCCAGTTTCCAGATGAGACGTTGCGGAGTGGGGAGCTGCTGAACATGATTGTGGCTGTTATTGACTCAGCACAGGTGAACACAGAGCTGTCATCCCAAGAGGCCTGGGGGCAGGCCTGGGGAAACGGGGTTCTGCCTCCCCCTCGGCCTGCAGACAGGGAGCCTGTGTTCTCAGGCACCCTGCTCCTGGCTGCAGCTCTGTGCACCTTAGGCCCTGGGGGCTGGGAAGGAAAGCGGAGCCCCTGGGAGGCGAGCTGGGGCCATTGCCAGTCCCGCTTGGAGTTCCCCTTATTGTCCATATTTTGGGGGCACTCCCGTTCTTCTGGGAAGCTGAGGGGATTGCGTTTTTAAGCTCTCAGTCGGTCTTCCCCTTGGCTCAGAATGAAAATGGTCAGACCATCTCTGTTTGACCTTTCTATCATGCATAGGTCCCTACGAGGCTGTAGCTTGGCCTGTGTCCCTTCTCAGGCCTCAACTGGGGTCCCGTTTCTGCTCCTTCTCTCCACTCATTTGCCCCATTCATAAAAGGGGAAGCGTAGCACTCAAGAGCCCTTCCTCCTTTGCTTTTTTCCCACCCACACCTGTAATCCCGCCCCCCATGGCCCTTCCCTCAGCACAGGCTGGGATGGCTCAGGCCCGGACTACATCCAAGTAGAGAAGCTGCCTGTTCTCCCTCCGCCATCAGGATGCAAGGGGTAGTTTTTCTTAACTATTTTTGCTCCGAATAGGCCTGTGTTTACCACTGAAGCCAGTTGCTCCTTTGCCAGTCCCCTTCATCCTTCAAAGTCCCCGGCATCCGTCATGTGCCATTTCCTCCCCATTCCTTTAAGACTAGGTTTTCACTTCCTCTGGTTTTTTCCCTGAATGAGCCCTCCTGCTTCTGCTTCCATACTAGCTTCCTGGCCTCTTTTAGAACCAATGGGTTCTGCCTTCTTCCTCCTCCCCCTTAGCTCCAGGAGCTGGTCTGCCATGTGATGATGGGGAACCTGGTCATGTTTCGAAAAGATTCAGTCCTCAATATACTCAGTAAGTGAGCAAAGCCCTGAGGTGCCCAGGGAGGAGAGAGAGGGGTGGCAGGCCTGTGTATTTTCTAGTAACAGGAAAGCTGGTTCTGGGGCTGAGAATGAGATAGAACGTCATTCCACCCTGCCGTGTGGCCTCAGGCAATGTCTGTCTGGATCTGTTTTTTGCTCTGTGAAAGTCCCTTGGCCCTCCAGCCTCAAGGCTGATGGGACTACAGAAGCTGTATGAAGGCTTAGGAACTATACTTTGTGTGAAAGGGAAAGTTTCTGTAGTCTTAGGATCACTGTCTCCACCCCTATACCATCCCTGCCTGGGGTGCTGATAGTCAGTGGATTACCCCTGTGTGTGTGTGTGTGTGTGTGTGAGAGAGAGAGAGAGAGAGAAAGGGAGAGAGAGAGGGAGATTGAGAATATGAATGAGGGTATCTCTTCTCTGTCTCCTCAGTCCAGAGCCTGGACTGGGAAACCTTTGAGCAGTACTGTGCCTGGCAGCTCTTCCTGGCCCACAACATCCCCCTGGAGACCATAATCCCCATCCTGCAGCACCTCAAGTACAAAGGCGAGTCGGGTTGTGGGTGTGGAACACGGCAGGGAGAGGGCACTCCCAGTCCAGCTGTTGCAAGGCTTAGGCTGCTGGGCTTCTTTCTAGATGAGCGCAGATCCACCGTCCCCCTTCCCACCAAAGTGCCAAGTGCGAAAAGGCAGGCTCCCTGTCAGTCGCTTCTGCCCTTTAGGTGTATCCTGCAGGCCTCCTCTGAGCCAGGTGCTAGACTGGGGCTCAGGTGGCTCGGGATTTTAGAGGAGTGGGTCAGGGGCTTGTTCTTCCTGGTTTCTTGCTGATTATCTTTGCTCCTTGCAGTGGCTGTTGGTTGGGGGATGGGAGAGGTGCCAGGATTTCTTCCTGGAATTTTGCATGCCTCTGAACAGCCTCTACCCTCCCCCACAGAGCACCCAGAGGCCCTGTCCTGCCTACTGCTTCAGCTCCGAAGAGAGAAGTGAGTTCCACCCTCGGGGGCTCTTTAGTCCTCAATCTCAACACACCAAGAGATGCTGCCATATAAAGGGCTCCTGTCCTGCTCCTTTGGCCGTGTTTTTTCCTATTGTTGACATCTGCTTATTCTACCCTTCCCCCAAAGTGATTTACAAATAAGCAGCTCCCTTGGGATCTGGGCTTCCTCTCGACTTTACCCCCCTGCCCACCAGGAGCTGCCTTCCGAGGAGGGGGCCGGACATCCCCGTTTCCTGCTGCCACAGCAGTTCTAATCCCCGGTGGCTCCTGCTCCCCTCCCCCGTGCTCCTGAGGCCACCACGCGGCTAATCCAAGAGGAGGAAGGGTCAGAGTAGGAGGGTCAGACGCCATCCCCTCCCTCAACCTGCGGAGAGCAGAGCCACCTGGACCCCCGTGCTCCCTGCCAGGGGTGGGGCGGAGAGGGGGAGAAGGCAGAGGCCCCTCCCTCCGTCACAGGCACTTTTCCAAAAGCCCCAGATAAATGGGGCCACAGCTGTATTATCTTTTCCTTCCTACCTTCTTGCCTTCCTTCCACCTTTTCTCCTCTCTTGGCTGGGAGAGTAGAAATGGTCCAGCGCTTCCTAAAGGAGGTGGGAAGATTGGAGGGCTGCGTGGGGGCTGTGGCTTCCCGCCACCTCCCCTGTACCTTCCTCGGGCTAGACACCAGGGTGGCCCACCCACCCAGTGGGGCAGGGGTTGGGGAGCACGCACACACCACACACTTGTCCTCCTGCCCCCCTGGCCCGCTTCCTGACTGTCCTGGGCAAAGTGCGGGAGACTTAGTGGGCCTCCCTGCCAACACATGCACCCGCATACACGCACCTTCTACTGTCACAGAAGCTGAAGAGTCTCATTTCTTGTCTCCTGGCTTCCACAGAGGATGAAACCAGGCATTCCTTGGCCCAAAGAGAAGGAGAGGGATGTGAGAGTAGGAAGAGCTGCCGCAAGTTGGGGGTTGGCACGGGGATGGGGAGGCCAAGGTCTGGGGAAGAAGCCGGTGGGAGAGCTCCAGGGGGTCCTGTGGCCAGCTGTGTGAGCAGGGCACCCCACTCCCCTCGCCCCCAGGCCCAGCGAGGAGATGGTGAAGATGGTGCTGAGCCGGCCCTGCCACCCCGACGACCAGTTCACCACCAGCATCCTGAGGCACTGGTGCATGAAGCACGACGAGCTGCTGGCTGAGCACATCAAGTCCCTGCTCATCAAGAACAACAGCCTCCCGCGCAAGAGGCAGAGGTGGGACCCTCCATACCAGGGCTGCCTGCTGTCCACAGGCCGGCACCAGGGCCGTGCAGTTCGGTCCCTGCCTGGCTTGTGGGCGACATCTAGTGGTGTGAAGCTACCTGGCGTGCAGGACCACTGTGGCCCCTTCCCCTCCTTTCCTAGTGCCCACCCTGTCTTTGGTCCCTGTTCCAGGCACACCTCCCTTACCCTGCCGGGCTCTCCCAGCCCTCCTATCCCCTTCTCTGTATGGGCTGCCTCTGCCTTAAGGAGGGACCTCAGTGGGGGAGGGTGGCTCATTCTCCTGGAGCCATCACCCCAAGCTCAGATTCTGGCTCTTGTGACTTCCCTGCAGCCTGAGGAGTTCCAGCAGCAAGCTGGCCCAGCTGACTCTGGAGCAGATCCTAGAGCACTTGGACAACCTGCGTCTCAACCTGACTAACACCAAGCAGAACTGTATGCTTTCCTGCCCTCTCCGAGTGCATGGCACTGCCCTGGCTCACACCACCTGTGGATCCGGGTGGGGCAGCTCTCAGACACCTCACTGTGTGTCTCCTCCTTCCCTGTTCTCCCTCCCTCTAGTTTTCAGCCAGACCCCAATTCTGCAGGCTCTGCAGCATGTCCAGGCGAGCTGTGACGAAGCCCACAAGATGAAGTGAGGCTCCTTGCACTTTGGGCCTTGGGAAGTAGTGGGAGAAGGCCTGGGTGAGGGTGGCCTGCTGGGGACACAAACTTAGTGACCAGCAAGACCATGGAGTTGAGAACAAATGGAGACCCTGGCATGGGGTCAGAGAAAAGGATGGGAGGATGGCCACGGGGCCAGGACCCCCACCCTCTGAGAGCCTGTCCTCTCCCTCAGGTTCAGCGATCTCTTCTCCCTGGCCGAGGAATACGAGGACTCTTCCACCAAGCCACCCAAGAACCGGCGAAAAGCAGCTCTGTCCAGCCCCCGAAGTCGAAAGAATGCCACACAGCCCCCCAATGCTGAGGAAGAGTCAGGCTCCAGCAGTGCCTCGGTGAGACCCCTGGCTGTGCAAGCCATGCACAGGAGGAAAAGGAGAGTTGGGGTGCAGGTAGAGTTGGGGCCAGCCGCTGCCCAGGCTAGTGATTCCCTCCCCTCCATCTCTTCCAGGAGGAAGAAGACACAAAACCAAAGCCCACCAAGCGGAAACGGAAGGGGTCCTCTGCAGTGGGGTCTGACAGTGACTGAGGCCGTGTTCCCCATTCCACCCCCAGTTGGACTGCCCTCCCCTCCTTGGTGAATCAGAGGTCAATAGGGGCTGGGGAGATCGTAGGGGAAACACCCTGTCCCCATCCCAGAGCTCACCCTGGGAGAAGGACGAGCTGCCTCCTTCAGCGCAGCCTGAGAAGCTGCCGTGCAGCCCCCAGTCCCTCCTCCCTCCTCTCTGGGGCCTCCAGCCGCATCACACTGCTGCTCCCACTGATACTGGGGGTTCCCACTGAAACCAGAGGCTGTACAAAACCTGGACTGTGGTGGAAGTCTTCAGCCTCCTGCCCCCTCCCCCAGCTTCCCCCAAAACTATTTCAGTAGAGAAGAGAAATGGCAGAGGCAGCTGGCCAGAGAGGCTAGGATGAGAGTGAGAACTGTGTGGGTGCCCCTTCCAACTTCCCCCTTCAGGTCTTGATTTGCTCTGAACAGGTATTTTTACAGTTGCCCTCCATACACCAGTATGAAGTGGGATTTTATCTGTGACATGGTCAAGTCGCCTTTTCCTCTCCATGGGCCAGATGCCACAAGTGTTTGGGAAGGAACCTGAGAGGGAGGCCACAGCCCCACCTGGAGGCTTGTGCTGGCCTGAAGCTGGCACCTCAAGTCGGGCCAGAGCCCAGGGAGTCCCAGAGACATGTTCCACAGAACTGTCAAATGGTCACATTTCCTTGGTTTTTCTTTTCTTTCTTTCTTTTTTTCTTTTTGTCAGAGATAAAAGCATTTTAAAAGTTGTTTTTAAATGACAATAAAACAAGCCAGAACCTCTTTTGTGCCGGAGTTGCTGCCCCCACTTACGCTGTGCACGTACAGGTGGTCTTGATTTAATGGGCACCCCCCCCCCTTCACAGCTTCCCCTTCTCTCTTCCTGCCCACCCCCTTCTTTGGAGCAGAAGGCTTGGCTTTACCTGCCGCCCCCCCCCATCCTTCTTGCTTCTATGCCCCCATCCTTGCTGCCACTGGCTATGCAGGCCAGGCACTGACCTGTCCAGGCAGAAATTGATGCTGGCACCACCTCCCGAAAGGCTGTTTGTCTTTACCCATCTCTCAAGAAACCAGAGGCTTCCAAAAGCCGGTATTTGTCATACTCTGGTGCTTACCAACTACTGGAGGACTAAATGCTTGGGGGTGAGGGAGAGAGTTCAGATACTTGGGAAAAAGAACTCTCTTCCACAGTCTGGCCACTTGCCCATCCATGTGTACCGGCAGAAAAGAGCTCCTTGGCTATGCTTTTGTTCCCCTGCTGTCTTGGGAGGTTGTGAGAGGCAGGCTGAGGAGAGAGGAGTGAAGTTGGGCCGACTGCAGACAGCTCCTCCTGTTCAGCCTGCAAATTTGTCTTTTACAGAATCCAGGTTCTCCCTTCCCTCAAAGCTGCTACTCCTTCCTTTGAAAGTTTCAACTGCCGAAGGCCTCCTTTTTTTCCTTCCTCGCTCGTTCCCCAGTTTTCTCTGCCCCAATTAAAACTAGGATGGAAAGCATTCGCTGGCTGGCCCCGGTTATTGTACCTTTGCCCAAAGGGAGGGGCTTCCGCCGTGGCCCCTCCAGAAATCTGGCTGTCTGGGCCTCCACCTTTCCCCTGCTTCACTCTCGGCTCCCACCCCTCTGGGGTTGCTGCTGCTCCTGGCGGCTGGAGGGAGGGCATGGCTCCGGCTTTCGTGCGGGGACTTGCAGCACCATGTGGGCAAGCGGCCGAGTTCTTCAGTCTCTTTTGGGAGAGCAGTGCCACCCTCCTGTCACGGGTGAAAACGGGAAGAAAGGGAAAGATGGACTTGGATCCTAGTGCCCTGGCTCTCTGGCCGGGGGTCCAAAGTCCAGCCAGATGTCTAGACCTCCATTAAGGAGAAAACCTAAAACGGACCCGATCCTGGGATTGAGGGAAGGCGTGAGCACTGCCCAGGACCTGGTAGGGTGCGGGCTGCGAGTCGTCCGGGAGGGAGCGCGCCTAGGGCGGAGCGTAGCTGTGGGGAGGGCCGGGCGTGCGGGGCCGCCCCCCACTAGCACTCCTCCCGGGCCTCTGCTCTCCGCCCGTGGGGAGGGAGGGTGGGGGGCTGGGTGGGAAGAGGCGTGTGCCAGCGCGCGCGCTCCCGGGAAGGAGAGGTCTAAGTACTAGAACCAGCGGCCCCAGGTTTTCAGAAGGGAGTGTCTGGGCAGTCTGCGAGCGGCTGGGGCGAGACGGGGCTGAGTCGAGGAAGCGGGCACGATGGCCGCTCTCCTGCTGCTACCCCTGCTGCTGCTGCCGCTGCTGCTGCTAAAGCTGCGCCTATGGCCGCAGTTGCGCTGGCTCGCGGCAGACTTGGCCTTCTCGGTGCGCGCCCTACGCTGCAAACGGACCCTTCGAGCGCGCGCCCTGGCCGCGGCTGCCGCCGACCCGGAAGGTCCCGAGGGGGGCTGCAGCCTGGCCTGGCGCCTCGCGCAGCTGGCCCGGCAGCGCCCCGCGCACACCTTTCTCGTTCACGGCGCGCAACGCTTTAGCTACGCGGAGGCCGAGCGCCAAAGCAACCGGGCTGCGCGCGCCTTCCTGCGCGCGCGAGGATGGGACGGGGGATCCGGTGGCGGCGACAACGGGGCGGGGGGCGCCGGGGAAGGCGAGCGGGCGGTGCACGGCGTACGAGACGCGGCGGCCGGAAGCGGAGCGGCGCGGCCCGTGAGGGAAGGGGATGGCGCGGCCCCTCTGGCACCTGGGGCCACCGTGGCGCTGTTGCTCCCCGCCTGCCCAGAGTTCCTGTGGCTCTGGTTCGGGCTGGCCAAGGCCGGCCTGCGTGTGGCCTTTGTGCCCACCGCTCTGCGCCGGGGTCCCCTACTGCACTGTCTCCGCAGCTGCGGCGCCCGCGCGCTCGTGTTGGCGCCAGGTAAGGCTGGAGCGCTCGACCGACGGGGGCGGGGCCAGCCACAGAAAGGGGCGTGTCGGGGGGGGGCGCAAAGAAGGAGTGGGCTGGGAAGGAGGCCAGGGGTTCGGAAAGGGTGAGGAGCCGGGTCCCTGGGTTCGCGAAGGGATAAAGCTGGGTCTCTGGTTTCCCAAGGATTTCCAAAGACTTGGGCTCCAGGTCCCAGACCCATGATGGCACGTCCGTATCATACTCTTCAGCCTCGGAGCTCTGCGAGGTGGGGGTGGGGGAACAAATGGGGTAAAGTGTGGGGAAGGCTTCTGGGTAGCGGTAGAGCTGTGGAGCTATGCTTTCCCGCCCATCCAGAGTTCCTGGAGTCCCTGGAGCCTGACCTGCCGGCCCTGAGAGCCATGGGGCTCCACCTGTGGGCTGCGGGCTCTGAAACCCATCTTGCTGGAATCACCGATTTTCTGGCTGAGGCCTCCGCTGAAGTGGATGGGCCAGTGCCCGGGTACCTGTCTGCCCCCCAGAACATAATGGACACGTGCCTGTATATCTTCACCTCTGGCACCACAGGTGAGGGCTGGACACGATATTTACCTCCAAGAAACTGAAGACAAGGAAGGCAGGGGCCTGGGAACAGGAACTGTGACCTCCTCAGCTCGTAGGCCACTCGTCCAAAGCCCCCAGAGAGGAGGCTGATCCCAGCGGCCGTATTTCCTGTCTTGCCAACCCTCCCACCCCTCTTCGTTTCTCCACCTCTCCGAACTTAGCACATTTCTAGGACGGCCTGGCCTGCCTTCTTAGTTTCAGCCTTGCCTCTGCCGCTTTCTGTGGAAAACCAACAGGGGCAAAGGGGGAGACAAGGCTTGGAGCTCAGACCCTTCCCCTGATCTCCCCCTCCCCCTCCCCCCAGGCCTCCCCAAGGCTGCTCGGATCAGTCATCTGAAGGTCCTGCAATGCCAAGGATTCTACCAGCTGTGTGGCGCCCACCAGGAGGATGTGATCTACCTCGCCCTCCCACTCTACCACATGTCTGGCTCCCTGTTGGGCATCGTGGGATGCTTGGGCATTGGTCAGTCTCCCCCACCCCAACCCCCCATTCAGCCTTCCAGCAGATGTTTATGCCAGCAAACATTTATCAAGTACCTACTGTGGTGTGCTCACCTGGGGATGCTTCCTGAGTCCTTCAGGGTAGAGAATCCAGAGGAAGGAGGCTCTCCAGGAGCTCCTGGTTCAGTGGAGAAGCGTCACCTGCACAGACCTACAGGCTGAGCAACTAGGGCGGCCATGCAGTTCACAGAACTCCAGGCGCCAGGGGAGGGGAGGGCCATGAGTGTCAGCCCAGGAAGAGGCAAATGGAGAAGAGGGTTGGGACTTGGGGGCAGGGTTCGACTGCTTGGGGATGGGAAGTAAGGAGAGGGCATTAACGGTGGGAAAGGATGAGGGCCAACTTGGCCTTTGGAAAGTGTGATTGTCACAGCCAGGCCTTTCCGGGGAACTACAGTACAGTGAAGGCTGATGCCTGAGAAGGAGGGAGTCAGGACTCCTCACCCCCAACCCCCCAGCTCTTAACCTCACCTCCTTCCTTCCTCCTCACCCTCTCTGATTCTGGCAGGGGCCACAGTGGTGCTGAAGTCCAAGTTCTCAGCTGGTCAGTTCTGGGAGGACTGCCAGCAGCACGGGGTGACGGTGTTCCAGTACATTGGGGAATTATGCCGATACCTTGTCAACCAGCCCCCGGTGCGTGGGCACAGATCCTGGGCAGAGCCACGAAGGCAGGGAGATGGGCAGTTGGCAGGGGACACTGAAACGGTTGTCTGGGAGTTGGAGGGAGAGGAAGCAAGAAGAAAATGGAAGGGGAGGGTAAGGAGCCTGGGCTGGTAGGTGCTTAGGGCACCTCAAGGAGGCCACAGTGGAAGTGGTGCAAGGAGAGTGGGAAACAGGGCTGCACCTGGGGGAGCTGGCATCTTTGTGTTGAAGCTCCTGCCCCTCTCCCCACTCGTCTCAGAACAAGGCAGAACATGGACATAAGGTCCGGCTGGTGGTGGGCAGCGGGCTGCGACCGGACACCTGGGAGCGCTTTGTGCGGCGCTTCGGGCCCCTGCAGGTGCTGGAGACGTATGGACTGACAGAGGGCAACGTGGCCACTTTCAACTACACAGGACAGCGGGGTGCTGTGGGGCGCGCCTCCTGGCTTTACAAGGTGAGTTACGGGAGGAAACTGGAGAACCTGTGGCACGTCGGGGGGCTGCTGGGGAGGGGGCTCGTGCAACTGAAATGACCCAGTGCCGGGGTCTCCCTTCCCCCAGCATGTCTTCCCCTTCTCTTTGATTCGCTATGATGTCACCACAGGGGAGCCGATTCGGAACACCCAGGGGCTCTGTGTGGCCACATCTCCAGGTTTGTGTCCAGGCGGGGTGGGTAGGGGTGGTGGAGCTGGCTGGCGGAGGAGGATTGGACTTGCAGAGTGTGGTGGGCGGCGGCCCCCTGACCCCAGTGACTCTACCAGGTGAGCCAGGGCTGCTGGTGGCCCCCGTGAACCAGCAGTCACCATTCCTGGGCTATGCTGGGGGGCCAGAGCTGGCCCGGGGAAAGCTACTGAAGGATGTCTTCCAGCCAGGGGATGTTTTCTTCAACACTGGGGACCTGTTGGTTTGTGATGACCAAGGCTTTCTTCGCTTCCACGATCGTACTGGAGACACCTTCAGGTATTTGCCCCGAACTCTCTGATTTCTCTCCTGGGCACCCCATCTCTGTGACCCAAACCCTCTAAACCTCCACTCCCTAATCTGCCCCAACCCAGCTTCTCACCTAACCTCTCATCTCCAACCTCCTAAACACGTCTTCCCCAAGACCTTCTGGCACCTCGCCCTCATCCCTGACCTCTTTCTTTCCCCACCAAGCTCATTAGGCCCTGACCCCTGACTCCCAGTTTCCAATTTCTGCTCTCTGGCAGGTGGAAGGGGGAGAATGTGGCCACGACCGAGGTGGCTGAGGCCTTGGAGGCCCTG
Organism: Mesoplodon bidens; assembly: GCF_964165515.1. Lineage (NCBI taxonomy): Eukaryota > Metazoa > Chordata > Mammalia > Artiodactyla > Ziphiidae > Mesoplodon > Mesoplodon bidens. Next base: position 74,420,365 of record NC_138177.1, on the reverse strand, counting down.
GATTTTCTTCAGGAGGTGAACGTCTACGGAGTCACTGTGCCAGGTGCCCAGCCATGGGGCGGGGGGGACCCGGCCCACCACCCTGAAGTGGTATTGCTTGGGCGCACGGAGCATGAGGCCTCGCGGTGGTCAGCTACCACGGCTGACCCTGCCCCCACACCCACCAGGGCACGAAGGCAGAGCTGGGATGGCAGCCCTGGTTCTGCGTCCCCCTCACTCTTTGGACCTTGTGCAGCTCTACGTCTGTGTTTCTGAGAACTTGCCACCTTATGCCCGGCCTCGATTCCTAAGGCTTCAGGTAACCAGCCACTCCTGCCCTGACCCTTTACCTCACCCTGTATATCTGCAGCGGTCAGTGGCTCCCAAACCCCACAAAGGGACCCCCACGTAATACATTCTGTGAAGAGAAAGAACAGTTCCTTCCCAGACACATGCTTTTCACCCCCTTCATCCTCCAGGCCTGGCCCCTTCTCTTCCCTTTCACCCCCTCCCCTAAACCCTGACCTCATCCCCCCTTCCCCCAGTCCTGCCCCTTAACAAAACTCATGCGATTCCCCTGAGCCACTGGGGCAGAATACCCCTTCCTTCAGCCCCCTTTGACCCCTCCCCCTCCCCAGGAGTCACTGGCCACCACAGAGACCTTCAAGCAGCAGAAGGTTCGGATGGCAAAGGAGGGCTTTGACCCAAGCGCACTGTCCGATCCCCTCTACATTCTGGACCAGGCTGGGGGCACCTACCTGCCCCTCACACCTGCCCGGTACAGTGCCCTCCTGGCCGGGGACCTTCGCATCTGAGAGCCTCCACACCAGTGTGCCTGAGGGAGGGACTTTGTGGGGTGGGGTTATTGCAGGTGTATCAGCTGCTGTCAGGGATCTCTTCTATACCAGGTTTGTAATCTTTATTTTGTAATAAATGCGGCCAGAGCCCATTTGGCTCTGTCTTTCTCATCTACAATATTCGCTTCCCTGTCTGTCTGTGGAACTGCTTTTCCCGCAGACATTTTCTCCCTCCCGGAGCTACAGGCGCTCCTGCCCTGACCATGTGGCCTGAGCTCAGTGTCTGGACCTCAGTGTTTTTCCTCTCAGGTGACCCCGTGTGATCCTTGTCCTTGGAAAACCCCTGATGACTGATGTCTGTCTGTGCTTGTGGATATCCTGTCCCAGTTTCACTCCCTGAGTGCAGGGCCCCCACTGCTCTCTCTGGGGAGCCGGAGGACCCAAGGGATTGGTTCAAATGGCCGAAGTGGACAGAGGCACAAATGCTACCCCTGTGGGCAGCCAAAACATCTCCACAGACTCACGTGTGGTTGGGGCCTGGGGAAGGGTCTCAACCGGGCAAAACAGAGGTTTGATTTTGGGTTAAAGGAACCTCCCTCTCCCCTCACTGACTGGCTTTGATAAGCCAGCCAGTGAGGGGGAAGGGTGCGGCCAATCAGCCCCCCAACTCAAATGTTCCCGATTTTACCCACTCTTAGTTCTATATTCCCAGAAGTAGCAGCCCAGGGTGGGGCCCCTCAGGTTCTGGGGAGACTTTGACTGAGGCCCATCTTAGAGCAGGGCTCAGATTGCATGTATGCACGTGGTGGCAGAGGGATGGGGGAATCAAAAGGAAAAAGGCCTGTCCTTGGCCCCTAAATGAGGCGTCAAAAAAGTTAATCAGGGGCTTCCCTGGTGGCACAGTGGTTGAGAGTCCGCCTGCCGATGCAGGCTATGCGGGTTCGTGCCCCGGTCCGGGAGGATCCCACATGCCGCAGAGCGGCTGGGCCCGTGAGCCATGGCCGCTGGGCCTGCGCGTCCGGAGCCTGTGCTCCGCAATGGGAGAGGCCACGGCAGTGAGAAGCCCGCGTACCGCAAAAAAAAAAAAAAAAAAAAAAAAAAAAAGTTAATCATCAGGAAGTTCCCTGGTGGTCTAGTGGTTAGGATTTGCGCTTTCACTGATGTGGCCTGGGTTCAATCCCTGGTTGGGGAACTGAGATCCCGAAAGCTGTGTGGCCAAAAAGAAAAAAATTTTAATAAATAAATAAATAAAACTATGATTCAAGATAGGTTAAAAAAAAAATCATCTAAAAGCCTGCAATGCTGAAACTGCTGCTTGTCTTAGAACTAAAACCCCCTCCCCCTGTTTTAAGCTGTGAGTCCTCAAAAAATTCTACTACCTTCCCTTGGGTTATCTTTCCCCTTCCAACCCCTCTCCCCAACCTGAGAGGTCTGGGGACACACCCCATCACCAATTTTGGGTCCTTATGGCTAACCCTCCTGTTCCAAAACATACACCTTGTCCCACCCTTCACCAACAAACCCAGTTCAGCGTCACCAACAGACTAGAGGCACACACAATCCCTGTTTCATTTGGTTGAAATCTGTGCTGTACAATATGGTAGCCGCCAGCTGCATGTGCCCAGTGAGCACTTGAAATGTGGCTGGTCTGCAGCGAGATGTGCCGTGAGTGTGAAATGCACACCGGGTTTTAAAGACTTAGCACCAAAAATAAAATAAATTTCAGGGAATTCCCTGGCGGCCCAGTGGTTAGGACTCGGCACTTTCACTGCTGGGGCCCAGGTTCTCAATCCCCAGCTGGGGAACTAAGTTCCCGCAAGCCACTCAGCCAAAAAATAAAATAAAAAATAAAATAAAATATTTCATTAATAATTGCTTATACTGCTTACATGTTGAAATACTATTTTGGACGTAGTGGGTTAAATAAAATATATTAAGATGAATATACTTTTGTAAATTTGGCTACGAGAAAATGTAGAATTACATATCAGCCACATTATATTTCTACTGAATAGCGCTGGCCTACATCCTGTCCCCACGTCTCCCTCTGCAAACACACAAATACTGAGTGTAATATGTCAGCTGTCCCTGTTTGATGCCTGTTTTTGTGCAGCTGCACTTTAGCAAGGACAGTGAGAGGAGGGGCTTCCGTTCCAATAGGCCGATCCAGGTGGCTGGACCTGGCACGCTGCCCTCCAGACAGAGTCACAGCTCTTTGAACCAGCTTTGTCACAGAGGCTATATAACTAGTGCTAGAAATTGAGAGCTGCAAGAACACAGTCTGGATCCAAAAGAATTAGGTTTTCCGTTTACCACAGTTAAAAATAAAGTAGAATGCACTTTAAAGGAATTAAGTTTTCCTACCCCCCCAAAAAAAATCCAGTGAAATAAAATAAAATGGAATTATGAGAAATTTGACAAGATCAAATAGGTTGGTCCTCAGGTGGTGAGTTCCCTTTCTGAGGAGTCTTGTCCCTGAGACTTTGGACGCTGGAGTGGGAGGGTGGTGGAATCAGAGAACTGTCTTACCCCATCCTCAGACCAAGGCAATGGTCTTGGCTTTGCGTCTGTGGATTCCCCGGGCTACTTAGGCCACGTGTCCTTGACAAATACCAGGAACCTGTAAAAGGGCACTGACGTAGGCAAACCACGCTGTCTTTTTTACAGCCAGTGGCTAAGAATAGTTTTTATATTTTTACATGGTTGAAGAAATCAAAAGAAGACTATTTCATGACATGTATGGGATTCAGACTTCAGAGTCCATGAGTAGTTCTACTGGAACAGGCCACGGGCATTCCTTTATATACTGTCTATGGCTGCTTCTGTACTACAGAAACAGAGTTGAGTAGTTGTGACAGAGACCATATGGCCTGCAAAGCATAAAATATTTACCATGTGGCCCTTGACAGAAAGACTGCCCACCCCTGTTCTAGGGCCTCATCCCTACCCCGCCGCTGGGCTGCAGCTTTCCCCGCGCGCAGGGACAGGGAGTGTCAGGAGGAGCCCCCCCGGCGATGCTTGGTGACCGCTCCCTGTAGGGCTTGGCAGAAAGCTCCCAGGACGGGGTGCTGCCTGAACCGATTATGTGGGGAAAGGCAGGAACGCGCCCCTAGTCCTGCTCATTCCCGAGCGCCCACGCGCTGGCAGGCTCCAGGTGGCGGCTAAGCACACTCCCGGAAACCTAACCTGGGCCGCAAGCAGGGATTGGCGCCGGCGGACTCGCCGCGGCCCACGTCCCCGCGCGCGAGGGAGAAGGGGCAAGCCGGGGAACGGGAGGAGTCATCCTGCATGGGCGGGGCGAAGCCCCTCCGCGCCTTCCGACGCAGAAAGGCGCCTGCGCACTGCCGCCGCCCCGAGCTCCCGGTAAAATTAAGAGAAGAAGGGAGGGGCAGGGTCAAGGTAACTAAAGTTCTCCTCTTTGGGCCTCTAGGGAACAAATGCGGGAAAAAAATGTTTTTAATCGAGCTATAATGCAAGTGCCATAAAATTCACCCTTTTAAAGAGTAAAGTTATATTCATAGGTTTGTGCAACCATAGCCACTATCTAATTTAGAACATTGTCATCACCCCCGAAGAAATCCCTACCCATTAGCATTCCTCCGTCACCCAGTTTCTGGCAACCACCAGTTTGCATTCTGTCTCTATGGATTTATCTATTCGGAACATTTCATATAAACGGAGTCATATATGTGACCTTTTGTGTACTAGTGGCTTTCACTTAGCGTAGTATTTTCGAGGTAGGTTCATCCCCGTTGTGGCGTGTATCAGTACTTCTTTGCTTCTTATGGCCTAATAATATTCCCTTGGATGTATATACCACAGTTTGTTTATCCATTCATCAGTTGATGGAATTTGGGCTGTTTCCACTTTTTGGCTATTTTGAACAGTACTGCTGTAAACATTTGTGTACAAGTCTTAGTGTGGACAAAATATTTTCATTCTTTTGTGTGTATACCTAGAAATGGAATTGCTGGGTCTTATAGAAACTCTGTGTTTGACTTTGAGAGGAGCTACCAAACTATTTTCCACAGTGGCTGCACAATTTTACATTCCCACCAGCAGTGTATGAGGGTTCCAATTTTTCTACATTTTAAAAAATTATTTATTTACTTATATATTTTGGCTGTGCCGGGTCTCAGTTGTGGCATGCGGACTCTCAGTTGTGGCATGCATGTGGGATCCAGTTCCCCGACCAGGGATGGAACCCGGGCCCCCTGCATTGGGAGCGCAGAGTCCCACTCACTGGACCACCAGGGAAGTCCCTCTACATTTTCACTAACACTTTTTATTGTCTTTTGACTGTAGCAGTCACGGTGGGTGTGATATGGTATCTTGTTATGGTTTTGATTTGCATTTCCCTGATGGCTAATAATGTTGAACATCTTTTCATGTGCTTATTGGCCATTTGAATATTTTCTTTGGAGAAATGTCTTTCCAAATTATTTCCTTGTTTTTTAATTGTGCTATCTGCCTTTTTACTGTTGAGTTGTGAGAGGGTTTTGTTTTGTTTTTTGTTTTGTTTTTTTAATATACTGGACTCAAATTCCCTATCTCATATAAGATTTGCAAATATTTTCTCTCATTCTGTGGTTTGTTTTTTTGCTTCCTTGATAGTGTCCTTTGAAACACAAAGATTTTAAATTTTGATGAAGTACAGTTTTGTCTATTTTTTTATACAGGGAGAATATTGCAAGAGTTAGTTTTTCCCTAAGGACAAATAAAGATATAAAGATATGTTACATTTCATTTGGTAGTGTACATGTTAGTAGAATTGGTGTTATTTGAAACTATGTCATATTGTATAATAATAAACGTTAGGAGTCATTGTTTCCAGAGCAAGAGCAAAGAAGATATAAGTATAAAAAAAAATAAGTGAAGTAAAAATCTTATAATGTCACTGAAAAAGCCTAGAAGCAACGGACAGTTTGACAACAGTGAGATCTCCCAGCACCCAGGTCCTTGGAGGAAAGGTTGGTTCCAGGTCGGCAGGAAATACTCAGGATGAGCCTTGGGGCATCTTGTGCTGGAAAGCAAAGATATCAAGAAATGGGGTACCAGCAAAAGGACACCGAGCTCCCATTGCCTAAGATAGGGCAATCTGAACTGTCAAAAAGATTAATGGAGGCCCTTGAAACATTGAACATACAAAATGTAGCCATTCAGAGTGATACTAAAAGGGGCTATAGGAGGATAAAGGGCTAGAGGGGGAGAGAAACACTGGGTAGAGCACCAACTCCTTCCTCTGAATACTGGCAATTAAAGGGAAGAACTAAGCATTTGTGCCTCCTTTCCTGCATGAACTGTATTTCAGGGTTACCAAATTGTCCTAGTTGATGAGGGAAAGTTCTTTACAAAAGAACTCCAGTTAATGAGTGAGAAAGGAATTATAGAACTGGAAAATTACCATTTTGCAACCCCTAATGAAATTGAGGCAGGAAATTATCATCAATGAATAAAACTATCAGATGAAAGGCTGATGGGGAATTTTACAAGGGAGGGATCAGGTTGTCTGTCACCACCTGAAGCCACCGCTCCATCTTATTTATGTATTTATTTATTCATTCATTCATTCTTGGCTGCGTTGGGTCTTCGCTGCTGCGTGTGGGCTCTCTCCAGTTGCAGCGAGCGGGGGCCCCTCCTCGTTTCAGTGCACGTGCTTTTCATTGCGGTGGCTTCTCTCATTGCAGAGCATGGGCTCCAGGCACGTGGGCTTCAGTAGTTGTGGCATGCTGGCTCAGTCGTTGTGGCTCACAGGCTCTAGAGCGCAGGCTCAGTAGTTGTGGCGCATGGGCTTAGTTGTTCCGCGGCATGTGGGATCTTCCCGGACCAGGGCTCAAACCTGTGTCCCCTGCACTGGCAGGCGGATTCCCAACCACTTCGCCACCAGGGAAGTCCCACCACCACTCAATCTTAGAATCACTAAAAGTGGAACCACGAGGCATTGCTTGCCTCCTGAAGAGATGCAATATGCAGCACACAGCACTGCCTATAAGGTTTTCTTTCTTAAAAGTGGAGCCTGGGGCTTCCCTGGTGGCGCAGTGGTTGAGAGTCCGCCCGCCGATGCAGGGGACACGGGTTCGTGCTCTGGTCCGGGAAGATCCCACATGTCGCGGAGTGGCTGGGCCCGTGAGCCATGGCCGCTGAGCCTGGGCGTCCGGAGCCTGTGCTCCGCAACGGGAGAGGCCACAACAGTGAGAGGCCCGCGTACCGCAAAAAAAAAAAAAAAAAAAAGTGGAGCCTGAAGCTAACCAGGCCTCTAGGGCCAACATCCATTTACAGAGGAACATATATAATAACACCAGAGAAATCAAACAGATCCAGAATACAGGTACTTCTACTGGAAATTCTAAACAGTCTCTTCAACAACTCAATGATATATGAGAGAGGTGGAGTGGGGGCAGGGCTTGCCTCAGTTAGATCCTTAAGACATAACCAAATGTAGAGTAGCGTATGGACCTTGTTATGACTGAAAAAAAAAAAGAGTAAAAAGACATTTTTGAGACAATTAGGGAAATTTGATTATGGACTAGTTATTAGGTGATATTAAGAAATTATTGTTACTATAATAGGGAAGAAACTGTATTCTATTACCGGTTAACCACTAAAGGCATGTTGCCTATAAGCTTAGATTATACATAATGGCCCATCTCTGGGAACCCTGCCTTCCAGGAAAAGAGAATTAAGCTAAAATACCTTTGATTAGCTCACAGAAAACATCCTGACCAGGCCCACCTGGGAATGGCTTCAAGAAGAGAGAAATTAACACCTCCTGGAATCAGGACTTTACTCCCTCCCCTTTTAGTATAAAGGAATCCTGAATTCTAATTCGGGGAAGGTGGTTCTTTGGGAAGTTAACCCGCCATCTTCTCGGTCTGCTGGCTTTCCGAATAAAGTCACTGTTCCTTGTCCCAGCAACACATCTCTCAATTGATTGGCCTGTCATTCGGCAAGCAGTATGAGCTTGGACTCGGTAAAACATTTTGGTGAAACCATCTAGGACTGTTTGCGGTCCGCGGGCCTCTCACTGTTGTGGCCTCTCCTGTTGCAGAGCACAGGCTCCGGACTCGCAGGCTCAGCGGCCATGGCTCACGGGCCCAGCCGCTCCGCAGCATGTGGTATCTTCCCGGACCGGGGCACGAACCCGTGTCCCCTGCATCAGCAGGCGGACTCTCAACCACTGCGCCACCAGGGAAGCCAAACCACCTAGGACTCTTGCTGCTAGTGGCCAGCCAACCCAGTTGGGGAATTTTCGGGTAAGGCCCTAGCAGCTACCAGGACCACTTGTCCTGAGGATCTTCCCCTCAGAGTTCCCCAAAATGGCACCACTGGCTGCCCCAACACTTGGCAGTTGGAGCAAAGAATCAACATCTGAGAGGCAACGGGCTCAGTACAGTAGGGTAAGTCGCTCGCTCTGGTGTGCAGCTGGAACTTGATTACCTCTGTTTTTTTCTCTGGAATAAGCCAGTTTGTTTTGTATTCGAGTGAGGTACTCTGTTAGAGGAAATAATTGCTGGGTTTTTTACCCAATTTGGAACCGGTTCGTTTGTTTCTTTGGATGCTAGCACATGTGTGCGCCATTTGGTTTTTTCTGTTTTTTGTTTCTTGGCTGCATCGGGTCTTCGTTGCTGAGCACAGGCTTTCTCTAGTTGTGGCACATGGGCTTAGTTGCTCCGTGGAATGTGGGATCTTCCTGGAACAGGGCTTGAACCCGTGTCCTCTGCATTGGCAGGCGGATTCTTAACCGCTGAGCCATGAGGGAAGTCCTGCCGCTTAGGTTTTGTTTGTCTTGTATTTCTGTCTTTAAAAATTGGGGAATGTTTCAACTCCCCATAAAGAAAGTCCTCTGGGGCGCATTTTGGATAAGTGACCTGATGACAGCTATGAAGCCATGACTGAGAGGAAGATGATATTTTATTGCAACAATGTAGCCATTGTACCTGTTAGGATCTCCACGAGGGGTTTAGGCAGGTTTACTTTGGGACGCTGTGCACCATGTACTGTCACCCTTGCTGTGTTAATTACGTTGTTTGTGGTCTCCTGTGTTTTTGGTCTGGATCCAACAGCTCTCTGAGGCGTCACATTACGTGGGGGTTGAGTTGATGGTTCTTGTGATATGTAAAACCCCAAGACCAAACTTGAGGGTTTACGTAGGGTTTTCTGTGCTTTGGGGTTTTCATTTCATTTTGTTTTGGTACCATTTCTCCACCTACAGGCTGATGTCAGTGGAGGAAAGGACATTCCCAGGGAGAAGAGAAAGGTTCCACTTGGTTTCTTTTTTTTTTTTTTTTTTTCTTTTTGCGGTACGCGGGCCTCTCACTGCTGTGGCCTCTCCCGTTGCGGAGCACAGGCTCCGGACGCGCAGGCTCAGCGGCCACGGCTCACGGGCCCAGCCGCTCCGCGACATGTGGGATCTTCCTGGACCGGGACATGAACCCGTGTCCCCTGCATCGGCAGGCGGACTCTCAACCACTGTGCCACCAGGGAAGCCCCCACTTGGTTTCTAAAATCACCAAAGGCCCCACCCCAGAACCCAGTCCGGCTGGTGGATGCCAAGGCAAAAGGTATCCTTCTAATGGTTAGAGATGATCGATTGCTATTTATGGTTTTATGGTGGCCTTTGAATGGCTCTATACCTATTCTGTGAAGAAGTGGGGAGGGATAATGAAATCCTCTTTGTGCTGTTACCTCAGGGTGAGAAGAAGTCAGACAGTTGTCACTTTATGGTAAAAGAAACCCAAGGGAAACTCTGTCATGCAGGAAGAAAAGAAAGGAAATGAGGGTGAGTGTATGTTGCTCCAACCTCTGGCCAAGCTGGCCATCCAGCTGCTCCAGCTGTTATGCCAATACGCCCACCCCTTCCACTGCCTCCCATTCCTATCCAGCCCCAATTCCCAACGCTGGGGCTCAGGAAGCGGTCAGACTGTCTCCCCCTCCTTACAGGGTTCAATTAGAAAATCCTGTGTTTAGTTCCTGGGGCACAGGGACCTGGTTTGGTATCACCATCTAAGACCCGACCGGACACCCAATTTGGGCCAAGAGCCCCTCCCAGAGCAGGACAGTTTTCCTTACGCAGTTATTTAGGGGATCTAAATGCAAATGGCCAGCCGGCTATGTCTCTACGGGCTTTCTCCACCTCAGACTTGTCTAATTGGTGACCCTTCTTATAAGGAGGATCCTCTAGATGAAAGGAGAATGGTCACTGGTAAGGCCAGGTAAGAAGCATACCAGCTCCACCTAACAGACCCAACTGGTACACCTGAAGCCCATTTGTCAGTACCCACAGCTGAACCAAATTGGGACCCCAATGAGGGAGGAATGCCCTTATTAGAGCACTGCCGTAAATGCATCTTGGCAGGACTTTGAAAGGGGAACCAAAGCAAGAGTTTGAACAAAATTCACGAAATTCAGCAAAAAACAAATGAATAGTTACCAGCTCTACAGACGTTACACTGTTGCAGATCCTGAGGCCCCTGAAAATACTAGAATGGTAAATCTATCCTTTTCTGGGCAATGCACCTCAGATATCAGGAGAAAGTTGCAAAAATTAGGTGGGGCATTTTTTTTTCTATTTTTTGGCCGTGTGGCCACGTGGGATCTCAGTTCTCTGACCGGGGATCAAACCCATGACCCCTGCAGTGGAAGAGCAGTGTCTTAACCACTAGACCGCCAGGGAAGTCCCTAGATGGGTTCATTCCCAATGTACCTTCTCAGTTGGTAGCATCAACAGGGAACAGTGACAGAAGAAAGAAGATGCAAAATGTAACACCACTTTTCTGACAGCAGCATTGGACTCCTGGAAGGCGAGTAACCCAAAGAGAGGTGAGCCACCACTGGGGAAGGAACAATATGCTTACTGTAAGGAGAAAGGACATTGGACAAAAGATTGCCCTAGGCTAAAACATAAGAAAAACAATTAAAAATCTGGAGCCTCTCATATTGTTAGGGAGCCATTGACCAAAGCTGCCTGCCTTGGTCAGGCACGATGGATGATAACAACTTGTATGAGTTGTTATTATACATGAGATGGATGATAATAACTTGCCTCACAACAGGAGGTTCCGATAAGGAACATGGTGCTGCCCCCAAAAACTAACCGGGAGAATTCGGTAGGGGCCAAAAGTAGGGAAGAGATGCCAGTCCATAATATTGTCCTACCAACGTCCCAGGATCCTTCTCACTGGAATCCATCTTGGCTGAGAGATGCGTGCCGCACGAGGAAGGACCCTGAGTCAGGCCAAATATGGGCCAAGCAAGATGAACGGCCAGAGACAACCTGGAGACTAAGCCCATCACCATAAAACCCGAGACTGCGAGCCACGTGGCAGAGCAGTCCCCCTGGGTTCCCTCACCCTGGGGCTCTCCGCCCCAGCGCCCCTTCCCAATAAAGCCTCTTGCTTTGTCAGCACGTGTGTCTCCTCGGACAATTCATTTCCGAGTGTTAGACAAGAATCCCCTCTCAGACCGTGGAAGGGCATCCCCCTTCCTGCAACAGTAAGGTGGAAAGAGAGGAACACCCTGATTTAATGAAGTGGCCCAGGGGCTCCCTTGGACTTGAGGCACTATTGGACTTGAGGCACCCAATTCCAATTTCACCACAGGAGCCCCAGGTAAAATTGACAGTGGGGAATGAGCTGATTGCCTTTCTGATAAATACAGGTACAACATACTCTGTGGTATGTGCCAAAGCGGCACAGAAAACCTCTCAATCCATCCCAGTCACTGGAGTCTCCTGAGAAGTACAAAGTCGTTCGTTCTTACTACCTCTAGAATGCCAGCTAGGGGACCTCACCTTGATGTCCCTCACCATGTAAAAGGCAACCGCTTAGCTGGCCAAGCTGCAAAGAGGACAGCAAAGGAAACTGGTTATCGAGCCATGATAGGATCACTTCTCCCACAGATTGACTTGTCAAAATACCAGCTGGTGTATTCAGAAAAGGACAAAGAGAGGACCAAAGAGTAGGGTTTCATTCTGATCACGCCTCGCCTGGCTGGAAATGTAGCTCACAAGAACTGTTTTGATCCCTCAGGCACTCTTGGACACTGTGCTTCAGCACCTTCCTAATGGTACCCATTATGGGAGAGATGCCACCTTACAGTGGAGTCAAAACTATATAATGGGGCTTCCCTGGTGGCGCAGTGGTTGACAGTCCGCCTGCTGATGCAGGGGACACGGGTTCGTGCCCCGGTCCGGGAGGATCCCACATGCTACGGAGTGGCTGGGCCCGTGAGCCATGGCCGCTGAGCCTGCGCGTCCAGAGCCTGTGCTCCGCAACGGGAGAGGCCACAACAGTGAGAGGCCCACATACCGCAAAAAAAAAAAACTATGCAATGGGGCCTAACCTACAAAAGACCATCCAGCGAGTCACTCAGAATTGCATGATTTGTGCTAAAGAATAACCCAAAGACTGCTGTTAGACCTCCCCAGACGGGGACCCAACACAGAGAAACTTGCCCCTCCAAGGGCTGGCCAATAGACTTGACTGCTTTGAGCTGCAGGAAACTTCAGATACCTGCTAGTGTTTAGACCCTGTCTCAGGATGGCTGGAAGCATATCCCATCTGGACAAAAATAAATAAATAAAAGCTTCCAAAGTGGTTAAAGCTCTCCTTAAGGAAATTATCTCCTGATTTGGATTAAATCATTACCATTAGCTGGAAACTACATTCATCCTGGAGACCACAATCAATAAGAAAAACCGAGAAAATGAATCCTGCCTTAAAAAGGAGCATTGCTAAAATATGTCAAGAGACTAATTTAACTTGGGATTAAGTCTTGCCAGTTGCCCTGCTACAGATCAGAGCGGCTCCCGGAAGCAGGCTTAAATTAAGCCCCTTTGAAATATTGTGTGGTAGGCCATGCCAGGTGTCTGCTTGGGCAGAAGAATGTATAAATGCTCTGAAAGACCTAGCAGCTGTCAATTATGTTAGAGCTTTGGGCACTATACTAACCTCTGTTCATGAGTTTACCTCCAACACCTCTGCCTATCCAACTGAAGCAGCCTCACATCCTTTCCAACCCAGAGGAGACTTGAGTCCTGCTTAAAACTTGGAGAGAACAAGGGCCTGAACATCAGCTGCTTGCAAGGTGGACAGGACCACATGTATTACTTACCATGCACTCGTCTGTCGGATTAGCTGGGGTAAAGCCATGGATTCATCACACTCGGATTAAAGCAGCACCACTGAAAACGACCCAACTCCTAAGAGGCCTGGAGAGCAATGGGTTTGTGAACTCTTGGAAGGCTTAAGGTTGCTCTTTAAAAAAAAGAAGTATTGAGACTGTAACTTCATTGTAGCTGGAGAAGGGTCAACCTACTTGTTTAATGTTGCTCAAATGAATAGCACAGGAATCTTGTATAATTATGGCACAGTCAGAAAGTTAAAATTAATAGGTATGTACGGGCAACTGGAACCAAAACTCCAAGTCTGACTACAAATTAGACAACAAAGGGCTAAGGGGTTTCATCAGGTTCAAATAGTTGTCGATACAAAAAGGAAAGAGGAATGTACTACTGACTAAACGATTCTCATTTCCATTCCATAATCACCTCTTTGTAGGCGCAGTTCAGCAGAGTAGAGCGATCTGCCCCCCTTTCCACACAGGATTGTGGAATGGGTCACTGACAGTGGGGAACTATAATAGGAAAGGACCTTATAATATCAATAGAATACAAAGTTAATCACTAAAGGGATGTTGCCTATAAACTTAACTTATACGTAATGGGAACCCTGCATTCCAGGTAATGAACCTTAAGGTAAAATACCTTTGTTTAGCTCACATTCCCACCTGGGAATGGCTGCAGGAAGAAATTGACATCCCCTCCGGAGTCTGGCTGGAACCAGGACTTTCCCCCTCCCCTTTTAGTATAGAACTCTAACTAGGAAGATGGCTCTTTGGGGTGCTAGTCTGCCACCTTCTCAGTCGGCAGGCTTTCTGAATGAAGTTGCTACTCCTTGTCCCAACATCTCACCCACTTGCCGCGGGGCAGACCAACCAATCCAGAGCAGGAGCTTGAACTTGGTAACATTGCTTTTATTAGATATGATAATGACATTACAGCTATGGAAAAAAATGTGTTTTTCAAAAGATGCACATAAGTATATAGGTGTGGAATGAGATGATGTCCAGGATTTATTTGAAAATGCTTCAGCAAAGAAAGGGAAGACTGAGGGAAGATGCGCCCAGCCGAAGGAACAGAGAGTGCGAAGCACCAGAGACCAGCAAGGGCCAAGGCGAGGTGTGTGTGGGGGGGGGGGGTCGCGGAGGGATTGCCTGGGATCAGGTCCTTCGGGGCTTCGGAAGAAATATCCCAGGGTGGGGACAATACCCCCGAGGGCGTGGGGAGCTCAGTAGGAGAGGGACCATTTGGGGCGGGGCGGTGTCAGGGCACAGGTGCAGGCCGTGGGCAGGAGCAGCCTCCCCAGGCATTCCGCCCAGCTCTGCGCAGGAGAGAGAAGGATGTGGACCAGTGCCGAGGGAGGTTGGGCATGGCTTTGCAAGGCTGGCTGGCTCTCCTTTCATCTTCCCTTTACCCGGTGCTGACAGGGAGTGTCACCTGCTCTGGCTTTGGGCACCCAGTGGGGATCACGCGAAGTCTCTGTCCTGGTGGAGCTCACTCTCCAGCTGGGGAGATGCACAAGAAACCCATGCAGAGGTGAAATGAGGAGTTGGGGTGACAGTGTTGGTGATAGAATATACAGGGATCCTGTAGAGTTTTCTATATGCTGTATCAAATTACCACAGAAGTAACAGCTTCAAACAACACAGAATTACTATTTTAGCGCTCTGTAGTTGGACTTCAGACTTGGGTCCCACCAGGCTAAGAACAAGGTGTTCCCAGGGCTGCATTCCTACCTGGAGGCTCCATGGGAGAGTCCATTCCTGCCTTTTCCAGTTTCTAGCGGTCACCCACATTCTTTGCCTCTCTGTTCTCTTCCTCTCCAAAATGGGCAACAGCAGCTTAGCTCCCTCTCCCATCACATCACTCTGACCTTTCTCCCTCTGACTTCTGCCAGCCTCTTCCACTTCTAAGGACCCTTGTGATTACGTGCACCCACCTGATTCATCCAGGATCATCTCCTTCTCTTAAAGTCAGGTGACTAGTCACCTTAATTTCATCTTCAACCTTAACTCCCCTTTGCCATGTAACCAAATATATTCATGGGTTCAGGAATGAGGACATGGATCTCTTCAGGATCTCTTCAGCTAAGAGGCATGGATCTCTTCATCTGCCTGCCACAGATGGGGAGACAGATGGAGATAGAGAAAGATGGAGGAAGGAAAAAGGATATGAAAAGAGATACAGATCCTGGGTGACAGGAGGGTTGTGGAGAGAGAGAGAAAAGAGACACCGTCCCAGGTGTGCTAGAGGAGTCCTCAGAAGGATTACATCTGCTAGGCGGACCTTCCCAGGAAGTTGTTCCAGAAGAGCCTGCGGCTGTTCAGGTTTGGGCCAATTTTTAATTGTTAGGGAGAGAGGAAAAGAGGGCAGCTCTCAGCAATTCAATCCTGCCAGCATTTCCTGAGCATCAAGGCTATTCGGGAGACTTCCCTGGTGGTCCAGTGGTTAAGACTCTGGGCTCCCACTGCAGGGGGTGCCGGTTCGATCCCACATGCCACACAGTGTGGCCAAAAAAAAAAAAAAAAGGCTATTCGGAGCCATATTCCTGGGATAGCATCTCCCAACCTGGGGCTCAGGGGGTGTATGCAAATGTAAGTCTCCTTGGTTGGGGGTTGGGGAAGCTTTCACCAAGTTCTCAAAGGGTCCTGGGACCAATAAAGTTAACTCCTGTCTTGAGGGTTATAAAATGAAGTGCTTAGAATGTACCTGGCTGCAGCCACTTTGGAAAACAGCTTGACAGTTCCTCAAAGTGCAGACTTACCATATGACCCAGAAATTCCATTCCTAGGTAATGTACCTGAGAGAACTGAAAACACGTCTCCACACAAACTGTACATGAATGTTCACAGCAGCATTATTCATAATAGCCAAAAAGTGGAAACGACCCAAATGTCCATCATCTGGTGAATGGATAAACAAAATGTGGTCTATAGCCATACAATGGAATAGTGTTCAGCCATAAAAAGGAATGAAGTACTGATACATGTGCACTACGTGGATGAACCTTGAAAACATCATGCTAAGTGACAGAAGCCAGACACAAAAGACCATATGTAGTATTAGTCCACTTATAAGAGGTGTCCAGAATAGGCAAAGACAGAAAATAGCAGAAAGTAGACTGGTTGCCTGGCAGGCGCAGGGGTGAAGGAGGAGGCAGATGGATAGTGAATGTTAATGGATCCAGTGTTTCTGTTGGAGGTGATGAAAATGTTCTAAAATATAGATTGTGGTGATGGTTGTGCAACTCGGTAAATACCCTAAAGCCATTGAATTGTACAGATTAAATGGGTGAACTTTAAGGTATGTAAATTATCCCTCAAACTGTTCTTAAAAAGGAGGAGGAGGGGCTTCCCTGGTGTCGAAGTGGTTGAGAGTCCGCCTGCCGATGCAGGGGACACGGGTTCGTGGCCCGGTCCAGGAAGATCCCACATGCCGCGGAGCGGCTGGGCCGGTGAGCCATGGCCGCTGAGCCTGCGCGTCCGGAGCCTGTGCTCCGCAACGGGAGAGGCCACAACAGTGAGAGGCCCGCGTACCACAAAAAAAAAAAAAAAAAAAAAAGAAAGAAAAGAGGAGGAGGAGTGGCTCTTGGCCCTTAAAGTATCAATACAAAGCATTTCACCTGATCATCACAACCCTGAAAGGCAGGGCTTGCCCTTCCTCCCATCTTACAGGGGGTCATATCTCAGAGGTGAGGGATACCAGCCCAAGGCAAGGTGGCTGGTTAATGACAGAGCTTGGACTTGAACCCAGGTCTTCTGTATTGGTCGTTCTTTGTCCTGTGGGCCACTCTGGAGTCTGCATTAGGAGGTGACAAGGTAAGTGCAGCAGATAAGGAGACATCTTCTTAGTAGGTGCTGGAGAGGGGTTTTGACAGGAGGAAAACCAGATAGGGGGGCAAGACCAAGCGCTGCAAATGCTCACCTGAGCCACACTCTATCCTAAGCCCTTGCCTCACTTAATCCTCCCAGTCATGGGGAGAGGTTGTTTCTATCCCGTCCACCCCCATTTTATCAATGAAGCCGGCTCAGAGAGGTAAAGTTGCCTACAAAGGACACAGCTTGTAAGTGATTTGAACCACGTCTTCCTGACCTCAGGGCCTGTGATCCTTTCCCTCTCCAGGCTGAACCGATTCAGGAGGCCACTCCAGGGAAGGGGTGAGAACCTGCATTGGAGGCTCCAGGACAGAGAGATGCAGAGCTGGGTGAGGAAGGCTCTCTTCCCACAAGGCAGTCTCACTTAGGGGTAGCCCAGGCTCAGTCACCCACCAGGACTGCGGGTCTAGGAGGAGGGGGCTGAGCTGGGAGAGGCAGTGTTGGATGAGCTGATTCTGAATGCCTGTGCAGGAGGTGGGGAGCCAGAGAGGAGGCTGAACCTGTGGGGGAGAAGACTGAAGACGGGGCTTTGTTCTAAAAAGATGAGGGGCACAGCCTAAGCTGGGCGAAGCTAAGGAGAAAGAGTGAGGGGAAGGGGACTCGGGGAGACTGGGTCAGGGGCCAGACTGGCTGGAGCTTCTGGGGGCAGAGGCCCGGATGCTTGTGTCCTTGTGTTCTGCCCCGACTAGATTCCCTACCCTTGCTTTTTCTCCTCATCCTTTCTCACAGACAACCTCCCCTCTCATCTTTCCAGAAACTTTGCTTTTAGAGGGGAGGCTGCAGTTTAGAGGAGGGAGGTCCTACAGAAATAGTTAGGTCTGAACGTCAGCACCTTCCCAGGCTCCTCTGGTGAAAGGGCAGTCCCCCGCTTTTCGCATGTTTAGATGGTCAGCCCGGCGAGGGGAGTGGCCCGGTTTCTTTCTTCTCTTTAGGATGGGGCAGTGGAGGCTGGATCCCCACCTCCTGCCTTCTGGCCGCCTCCCCGGCCCGGAAGGCCCCACACTCCATTGTCCCAACAAGAATAGAGAACAGCTTTGGAAAGTGACACTGTGAATGGTGAGGGGGCTGCTGGGGCCGTGACCAAACTAATGGGATGAGCTCCATCACGCTGGGCCCGGCTCAGCGCCTGGGACGGCGGCTCCTCTAGGAGAGTGGGGCTCTGCTCCCCTCTCTGGGACCCCCAAATCAGACCCCAGGCCTCCCCGTTCTGGCCCTGGATCCCCAGAGTTGGTCTTAGGGGAGCAGATGCCTCACCCCACCCCCAGAACCTCACTCATTCATCAGTGTTTGAGAGGGAGTAAGGCGTGGGTCTAAGGCTGGGAGAAGATTCTAGAGGCTGGGAAAGGGGTGGGCTTGACCCCCCAGCTTTGCCCTCCTCTCACCGGCCCGCAGCCCTCCCCTGTCTCCACCCCAGTTGTCTCAGTGTCTGGGTCCTGGCCCTGAGAGGAGGGGGCAGTGGGGATGGCGGGGCAAGGGGTTCAGGCCAGAAGCAGAGAGGGACCCGGCTCCGGGGGAGACGGAGCAGGGACAGCAGCCTCCAGCCCGGCCCCCTCAGACCCCAGGCTCCCCGCTGCAGGGCCAGAGCCCCAACACTGTGCCCCCTGAGTGTGTGGGGTGGGAAGGCCCGCAGCCTGGAGCCCCCAGGCTGAAGGCAGAAGGCCAGAGCCGCCTGGAGAGCAGCCGGGGCTGAGGGGCCCAGGCCTGTGGAGACACGGGGCCAGGGCTGCTGCTGCTCCGAGACTGGGGTGCAGGGGCGGGGCCTGCCAGACACGTGGGAGAAGGGGCCTGAGGGCAGTGGGGGGCAGTGGGCGAAGGCCAGGTGGGAGAGGTGAACAGAAGGATAAGGCAGAAGACACGGGGGTGGGAGAATTGGGGGGCAAAGTTGGGGAGGAAGGTGCGGGGCGCCGAGCTGCTAAGAGCAGAGGCGCTGGAACCTTGTAGGCAAGCAGGGAGGACAGGTATGTATGTACCTGCGGGCAAGAGCTGTGTAGAGGCAGAGTCTGGGGGAGCAGACTTCGGCTACAGTCCTGGGGCTTCGCCAGGAAGGAAAGCGGGGGCTGTGCAGTCAGGAGGGGCTGTCAGGCAGAGAGTCTTGGAGAGGCAGGGATCAAGAGGTCTCCCCGCAGGTGTCCTGAGGTTGCCTGAGCCCTGGGCCTGTGGGCTCTGGCCCCTCCAAGGCTGCTGTCCACCTCCGCCCTCTGCTGGGCAGGTCCCTGCTCAGCCTCGTACGCTGAGTTACCATATCCACGCGTGTGCATGTAGTTGGCGTCTATGCACGTGGGTTCGCAGCTCTGCTCGTGCATTTCCGGGCCCGGGACATTGGTGTCTGTTGCGTATTTGCGACTTTGAGTCTGTAGGGACATCTCTGTGTGACCTGTGTCTGTATCCTCTGCAAGAGTGTCTGGGATGGAGACTGTGTCTGGGTTATGGGGTGGCCTGTGAGGTTGGGCTTTGCACTCCAAGTGTGTGTGTCTGTGAGTGAGTATGTGAGTGTGCTCCTTCCCTCATTCAGCGGCTGGTGTCGTGGTGGTGGGAGGGGAGAGCCAGGAGTCCTGGGAAGCTGACCCTGTGGGCAGACATGCAGATGGGCCGGCGGGGGAGAGAGGGGGCGACCTCATTGTCCCCCGGGGAGCACAGTGCCCATGCCTGGGCCCCTGGCCTCGCCACTGTGCCCACGCCGCCCCCTCCCCGTTGCCAGGGCCCAGCTGAAAGAGGCCATCGATCACGGCGGCCCTGCTCCTCAGACTGCGAGGCCCTCCTCACCCCCCTCCCTGGCTGCCCCCAGGTCCCCCCAAACTAAAGTCCTGCCTCCTCACCCCTCGCCCAGGCTGAGAGGGGCTCAAAACTGAGGGGAGGTGGTGGGCCCCAGGAGGCCGCCGCGTCCAGGCCTCGCTGGCTGTCCCCGCAGGTCGCGCTGCAGGCTCTGAGCTGGCCTTCTCGTGGGAGCCGGGGGACGTGGTGGCCACGCGGGAGCGCCCACTGGTGCTGCCGTGCCGGGTGGAGGGTGAGCCGCCCGTGTCCATTTCCTGGCAGCGGAATGGGCTGGCCCTGGCCAACGACAGCAGTGCCACCTTGATGCCCGATGGCTCCCTGCATCTGGCCACGCTGCCTTCCCACTGGAGCCTCCCCTCCCGTGCCCACAAGTACCACTGCGTGGCCCAGAACCGCTTTGGGCGCCTGGTGAGCCAGTGGGCCCGGGTACAGCTGGCAAGTAAGTGACTGGGCTGCTCCTGTGTGGGCAGGGGGGACGAGAATGTGTAGGGGTACCCACAGATGGCATGCGCGGGGCACAGAATTGCCCAGGGTGGGCCTGGGCAGTGCCGACTTGGCCGTTAGACACAGTATGCACAGTGCCTAGGGCACCAGAAGAAAAAATGAATATAATAATGAATATATAATAATGCATTGTTATTTTATAGTGCTGGATTATATTTGTCTTGATACCAGTGCAAATGTAAAACAGAATTTTAAATGTTGTAGAGGAAGGCAAAGTGCTTATGGCCCAAAGAAATCACAGACGTGAGACTGCAGGGGTGCAAGCGAGGCGGTCAGCAGGGAGTGGCAGCCGTGGGCACAGAAGGGGAGCTGGGGCTCTGGGACAGAGTTGCTGGCAGTGGAGCCGGGGGCCAGCTCTCTATGCTCAGGTGGTCCCCGTGCCCTAGGTCTGTCGCGCTTCCATCAACATCCAGAGTCCTTCGAGGTTGAGCCGGGTGGAGTCGCCCGCTTCCAGTGCCTGATCCGGGGGAGTGCCGGAGCCTTCCGTTTCCTGGGAGCACAACGGCACGACCTTGAGTACTGCCAGCCACCGGTGAGCAGCAGCGAGAAGTGGTGGGGTGGCAGGCTATGGGCCACTGCACAGCCACGGACCCCCGACTCCTGCACCTTCAGGGTGACGCTGCTGCCTCGTGGCATCCTCCACATCACCAGCGTGAGCCGGGCTGACGTGGGCACCTACCGCTGCGTGGCACACCATGTGGCCAATACCCGCCACAGCCAGGATGCCTGGTTGACCCTGAAGGGTAAGCAAGGACCAGGAGAATCAGAGTGGGCACTGGGCAGAGAGGAGGGTATGGGAGCTGGCACCACTGGGAGTGGGTGTGGCTGATGATGTATGTGGCACAAATAGTTTTGAGCGCCGACTACGTATGAGGACTGTGCTGGGTGTGGGAACATAGCAGTAAGCAGGCGGAACGGGCTCGGTCCATCGCTGGCTTCCCAGAGTTGGCAACTGAGTAGAGAGGGAGGTGCTATGGGAACCCAGGGCAGGGGCCTCTAACCCAGCCTTGGGCTGTGGGCAAGGGCTGCTCAGGGCCTCAAGAGAAAGCTATACCAAGCTGGATGTTGAAGGGTGAGCGGAGAGAGGCAGTCCAAGGTCAGGAAGGTGCAGAGGGTGGCATTCCTGGCATTGCTTTGTGCAAAAGCACAAGGGTGAGGATAGCACAGTTCATGCAGACAGTTCCATGTTGCTGGACCACAGAATGGGCAGAATTCAGGGTAACAAAAAATTGATGTAGGAAAGGTAGGTGAGACCCATCATGAAAAGGAGTTTGGACTTGATCCAGAGAGCAGTGGGAGCCCTTTATGAGTTGAGTGTGGGCTCCTGTGTCTCGGCTGGGAGTGAATGCCTGCGTGCGCTCATGTTTGTGAGTGGTGGGCTTAGATGTAAATACACGTGTGTGTGTGTGTGCACATTTGCATGTTTCCTCCTTGGAGTGAGGATGAAAATAGCCTTGTACCTGAGATGAAACACCCAGAACGACCCCAAATTCAGGCCATGTGGGGGTGGGAGAGTTTTGTGCCCAAAGTGAGGGTCACAGCAGAGCCCCTGAAGAGTTGGCACCTAACAGGAAACAGAGGTAAGACTGACGCCACAGCCTGAAGCCGAGATGCCACCGGGGATGTGAAGGGAAGGCGTGCCTGAATCATCCACTAGGGGGCCCCATAGTATAGATAACAAGTGAACCTTGGGCAAGCATCAAGGCAAAATTTCACCAAAGGGTGCTTAGTTTTTAAACTGAAGACTGAAAGGGGAAGAGGGGGATCTGTTGTGTCTCTGCTCTGGAGCTGACTTAGAAACTGAAAGCAAAGGGTGGGGATCAGGGGCTCCTCCCTGAGAGCAGGGGGAAGCCCGGGTGAAGTTCCTCTGGCTTCCCACTTCCTGTTCCCATCAACCATCCGGGGCAGGAGGGCAGGGCGGGATGCCAGGCTTCCATGATGATCAGTACTCCCGGCCAAATGCCGGGCTACGGGCAGGCACGGGTTCTCCATCCTGCTGCATGTAGAGACGGAGAAATGAATGTCCAAGAGAGCTTCAGGCAGCTGAGAAGCAGCAGGTGCCTGCTGGGCGCAGGGGATCAACCAGTAACTGAGGGTTTGTGGGTTACCTATATTTTACCTATATTTTAAATATCAGGAAAGGAGCTGAGGTCAGTGTAGACTCTTCCCCAGGGACAGGAGCTGGGTACCGAAGCCCCAGCTATTCACTCCTAAAACACTTCCCTGGGGCAGGCCTTACCCTGGGCAGGCGCCAGGGACACAGAATTTCCCTGGCTTTCGAGGAGCTCACAGCGGCAAGAGGGGTATGCTGTCAGCTGTCCAGTGCTTCCAAGATCCAGGTTTGTGTTCCGCCTCTGCCAGTCCCTCTGATGTTGAACAAGCTACTTAACCTCTCTGACACTTGCTTTTCTCATCTGTAAACTTGGAGAAATAAAAGCACTGCCTTCACAGGCTTGTAGTGAGGATTAACGGGGACAGTGCATTTGGGGCTCACAGTATAATGCCTGGCACACGGAGAGGTTCAGCCAGGGATGTGTGAAGTGTCATTACATGGACCAGCTGTACATCACTGAACAGTCTGACCAGGTGGAACATGGCCTCCTTGGCCAAGGCCAGGACATTCCAAGACAGTCCACAGCCTGAACTAGAGCTTGTGGAAGGCAAACTGAGGAGTGCCTGGTACAAAGTAGACCCTCAGTATATGATGGTGGGATGAATGGACGAATGAACAGAGAATGGGTGAAATACTATTCTAGGCCTTGAGGCAGATTTGAAGATGTGGAAGACTTTATACCAGTCCTTGAGAAACTTTCATTTTAGAGACAAAATTTTGTTTGTTTGTTTGTGCGGTACGCGGGCCTCTCACTGTTGTGGCCTCTCCCGCTGCAGAGCACAGGCTCCGGACGCGCAGGCCCAGCGGCCATGGCTCACGGGACCAGCCGCTCCGCGGCATGTGGGATCCTCCCGGACCAGGGCACAAACCCATGTCCCCTGCATCGGCAGGGGGACTCTCAACCACTGCGCCACCAGGGAAGCCCCTAGAGACAAAATTTTGTATGAGAAGTTTTTGTTTTTGTTTTTTTGTTCCGTGCGGCTTGTGGGATCCTAGTTCCCCAACCAGGGATCAAATCCAGGCCCCCTGCAGTGGAAGCGCAGAGTCCCAAACATTGGACCACCAGGGAATTCCCGAGGAGTTCTTTTTTAAAATATTTATTTATTTATTTATTTATTTGGTTGCACCAGGTCTTAGTTGCAGCAGGCAGGCTCATTTGCGGCTAGTGGGCTCCTTTAGTTGTGGCATGCGAACTCTTGGTTGCGGCATGCATGTGGGATCCAGTTCCCTGACCAGGGATCGAACCCAGGCCTCCGGCATTGGGAGCGCAGAGTCTTAACCACAGCGCCACCAGGGAAATCTCCAGAGGGGTTCTTAATAAGGGACATTTATGAAAAGGTTAAAGATATGTTGCAAAGTCTCATAAAATACGAAGTGGTAAAGCAAGAATGGGGGTGACTGGATAAAGGAAAACAAAGGCCTGTTTCCCCTGTTGTTCACGGCTATTTGTTCCCAGTGTGGGAATAGCGCCTGGCATACGGCAGCCCCCCAGTGATGATTCGTTGAATAACCTAATAAAATGGGAGAGGGTGGCATAAAATGAAGACCCAAAGAGCAGTGTATTTCAAAAAACATCTGCATCCCTTCTAAGCAGTTGAGACACGCTGACTTCTCAGGGGGGCCCGGCTTTCTTTCTGAGGGAGGGGTCTCCTGCCAGTTTTGTGGGTAACTTAGGGAAGGGGACTACGCCCCTGGGTGTCCCCCCAGGGTACCCCCCTACCTGGCCACTTCATGTTCTGACACTGCTGCAGGCCCTCCAGGAGCACCCTGCAGCGGAGGCATGCTTACACCCTCTCCTCTTTCCGCCCCTCCAGTTTAACTTGGGGCCTGCTTAGTACACCAGAGCTGCTTAGCCCTGATACAGGCAGACCTCAGAAGTATTGCAGGTTCCGTGCCAGACCACAGCGAATATCACAATAAAGTGAGTCACATAAATTTTTTGGTTTCCCAGTTCATATAAGTATCATATTTACACTATACTGTATCCTGTTAAATAGCACTATGTCTAAATAAACAATGTACATAGCTCATTTAAAAAACAGTTGATTGCTGAAATTGCTAACCATCATCTGATAACGCAGGATTGCCACAGACCTTCAATTTGTAAAACAAACCAAAAAAACACAGTATCTGTGAGGTGCAATAAAATGAGGTATACCTGTACTTACTGCCATAGGACCTTGGGCAAGTAATTTTCTTTATCTGTAAACCAGGAGTAAAACAGCAGCTGCTCTGGGGTCTGGTCACTTGAGGACTAGACGGGTCCTCCGGGAGCAGCAGTTTGTCCTGGGCGCAGGGGAAGAGTGCTGCTGCCTGATCCCTCGATTTCCTATTTCCACTTCACAGTGGGATCCCCGTGGCTGCTGCAGGAGCCCGAGATTCTGTCTGGGCCTCAGAACCTGACGCTCACGGTGCACCAAACGGCAGTGCTGGAATGCATCGCCACAGGCCACCCACGGCCACTGGTCTCCTGGAGCTGCCTGGGTGTGAAGCCGCCCCATCTCACCCTGCCTCCTGGAGCCCCCAGCGCTTTGCGCTTTCGCAGCTGTGACCCCTCGTCTCCCTGTAGATGGCCGCTCCATCGGCGTAGAGGGCATCCAAGTCCTGGGCACCGGGAACCTCATGATCTCTGATGTGTCGGTCCAGCACTCGGGCGTCTACGTCTGTGCGGCCAATTGGCCGGGAACCCGGGTCCGACGCACAGCACGGGGCGTCCTGCTCGTGCAGGGTGAGCCCCAAGGGCCGGCCAGGGAGGGTCCTGGTGTGCCCCATCCCCCCATGGGAACCTGAATGGGGAGAGGGGCAGGAGCAGGAGGAAGGTGAGAGGCCGGGCCTCATGGCGCCCTCCACCTGCCATTGCCTGCCCAGCTCCGCCCGAGTTTGTCCAGTGGCCACAATCCTTATCCAGGCCTCCAGGCAGCAGCGCTGTCTTCACCTGCATGGCCCAGGGTGTCCCCGAGCCCCGGCTGGCCTGGTTGAAGAATGGGAAGGGACTGAGTCCTGGAGATAACATTCGGCTAACCCACAACAACAGGTACCTGAGGTACCCCCGTCCCGCCCCCTCCACCCTGCCTGACCGCCGATGTATCCTCACCTGCCCCAGGCGTCCAGCCCCACCTCCTCATAACACTCTCTACCACCCACACAAACCCCCTGCATCCACCCCCACCCACGGGAGGCTCTGCCCTGCCTGCTCCATACAAGCAACGCCCACACACAGGTGGTGTGTCCTTCTGCTTCTGGGCAGGTCTGTGGGTCTCTCTCACCACCCAACCAGGGCAGGGGACTTGGCGGGAAGGAGCCCCCAGTGGCTACGTCTGTTTTCCCCTTAGCACACTGATGCTGGCGGGGATCTCAGCAGAGGACGAGGCCATCTACCAATGCGTGGCAGAGAACAGCGCGGGCTCCAACCAGGCCAGTGCCCGCCTGGCTGTGACAGGGGACCCAGAGCCACCCCCTACCCCCAGGGGTCTGCAGCCAATGGCTCTCTCCACCTCTGCCATTCGAGAGTCCTGGGAACCACCGCCCTCCAATGGGGACATCACTGGCTATGTGCTGCACCTCCGGCCCGTTGGAGGTGGGTGTGGGTGGGTAGACGGGAATCCCTGACCCCAGCCCACTTCTCCCCTGACTGGGGGTGTCCCTGGGCAAGTTCCTCTCACTCTTAGTGACCCCCAGACCTGTCTGGACACTGGCCGGGCCTCTGGACCTGTGGTCCTCTGGTACTTCCTTCTGCTCGTCAGTCCTTTTCTCATCCTGGCTCCGACTTCCGCAGCCCCCTTCCCTGCTCTTCTTGGAGACCTAGCTGAGGCTTTGTGCCCACTTTGTAGGGGTAGCGGATGTTTGTAGTGAGGGAGAGGGATGCTGGTTGCCAAGCTGCTCTGCTTCTCAGAGCCAGCTGGCCCGGAGCTCCAAGAGGCTGTGGGCAAAGGCACCTTTGAGCATGTCTTCTCCAGTCTGGAGCCTGACACGGTCTACTCTATCCACTTGCGGGCCTACTCAGCAGAGGGTGCCAGCCAGGACCCTGCCTCCATCCACGCTTCCACCATGGGCAGCAGTGAGTGACACCCTCTCCAGCCTTGTAGAGCCCCTGGCCTCAGGCAGACAGGGCTGCCAACCAGCTCATCTCGTTTCTCTGCAGCCCCTGCTGCCCTTGGCTTCTCCATCAAAGTGCTCAACGCCACCTCTGTTCAGGCCTCCTGGGAGCTGCCATCCCAGCTGGGGCCCCTCCAGGGCTTCAAACTCTTTCACTGCAAGCTGCCTGCTGCCCACTTTGAGGGGCCCCTGCTCCTGGCTACCACTGTCAGTTCCTTCCGCTACACAGATCTGGGTGAGGCCCTGAACCTTCTTGTGCCCCCTCTTCAGTGTGGTCTTGCCCCAGGCACTGGGCTTCCTGGCCCAGCCAGGCCTGTTCCCTTCACAATCTTCTGCTTCTTGCAGAGCCAGCCGCCCTCTATGAGATCAAGCTCCAGGCATTCAGTGGCAACGGGGATGGTAACAGCAGTGCCCGTGTTGTCTCTTTGCGTGAAGTGCTCCCTAGCCGACCCTGGTGAGTGGGGTCCAGTAGGAGGGTAGCAGGTCCGGGGTCAGAACAGGCTCTTCCCATAGGACCTACGGCTGTCAGTCTTCAAGGAGGAGGAGGGGCCTGAGCTTTGCCTCCATCCTGGTCCTCTGACAGATGGCACCGTGTCCAGAGTCCAAGGCTGGGTGCTTTTGCAGCCAGGATGAGAACAGCTCGCTGCCTGGGGTTGTGGTGGGCATCCCCGTGGCCTGGCTGCCCTCATCGTTTGCCTCCTTTGTCTCCTCCTGGGCTGGAGACATAGGTAAGGGCCAGGATGGCTATATGTGGAAAACTGCTAGGAAGACAGTCTGCACTATGGTGGCACAGGCCCAAAGAGCAAGAAAGGGCTTTTATCCCTGACTAATCCGTCTTACAAATGAGGACACTGAGGCAGAGAGGGAGGGCCAGTTCTTCTCACAGCTGTGTGGTATCAGAAGTGGGAGGTGGGCTGCAGGAAGCGGGGCAGAGAGCACGGGGGGTCCCGAGGCAGAGGGCAGGTGGCAGAAGTGGGCCAGAGCTAGATCCCTGCCATCCTGTGCACGAGGAAGGGGCCCAGCCTCTCCCTCTGTGGAGTATGGAACAGGATGAAAGGCTGGGACTGATGGATGCTAAGCCAGAGAGAAGCCCCCGACAGGTCAGGGTGCTGATCCTCCCTATCCGGGCAGCCTCTTCTGCACACAGGGGTCCTAAGAGTGCTGGGCAGTGCCTCAGACTGCTTCGGACAGAGCTGGGGGCTGCAGAGGCCAGGCTCTGAGTGGAGGAAAGCCAGGGGAGAAGACTGAACTCATCACCCAGGTGAGGGGGATTCAGGTGAGGGGGATTGGGAAGGAGAAAGTAGTGTGCTTTGAGGCTCTGGGGCCGAAGCCTGATCACCGCTTTCCCTCTCAGGTGACCATGGAGCAGCCGCCCTTAGCCTAGGGCCCTCCAAGTTGGCTCCCTCCCAGATGCCACTAACTCCGGCCCCACCAAAGAATCTACATCACGTTTCCCTGCCACCCCGGAGTCAAGAAAGAACCAAAGGTCCTTAAGCCCCTCTCTGGGAAGGGTCAGGTCTGACCATAGTGCGAGAGAACAGGTTGTGATTTCTGTTTCTCCCTTCTCCTCAAGAAATGGGGAAATCTGTATCTTCCCCAACACACCAAATAACCTCAAACTAAACCATGTCAGGTGGGAGTTCTTCTCCAACCCATTAGTCCTCCCTCATAACCCCATCGAATATATCCTCTTGATCCAAATGTGAACTACCCAAAGATATATAGCTTTAAAGCGCCCCCCCCCCGCACCAGGAGGGGACTCAGGGCAAGGGGCTCTGTCAGCAACTCCATCTTCCAACCTGAACCCCCCCCCGCCCCCGTCTGAAATCTGTTTGTCTCCTCATGCCTAAGCTGGAGTCTGACCAGGGACAGGCAACCTGCATTCCTAGTGGTCTAAATAGGCAGGTAGGCAAAGGGGCTGCCAAGTTCCGTGCCCCCTTGTCCCAACATCAGAAGAGTTCTGAACATCTAAGCTCACACACGCTGCTTCTCTGAGCAACCAAATGCCCATCTCCCCCTTTCCAGATCCAAAGCATTGACCCCTTTTTGGGAGGTATGCCTCCTCATTTTTCTATTTTTGAAAGGAGGTATTAGTTTGCGTTGAGGTTCTGGTGGCCTTGAATCCCTTGTAGAATGAGCACAGACGCTGTGGAGCACCCCACACATCTATTCCCCTCAATTCTAGGTGTCCAAAGACCACCTCTTTCCCACTCCTCCCTCTGACCTATGGCCCTTCTGGCCCCCTTGTCCCTCTTCGTCCAGCTCTACCACAAACCTAAAACCAAACCCCAGGCTCTCCCTCAATCTGCCTCCCTCCAAGGCTGCCCAGTATTGTGCCAAGAAGGGGGTAGGGTCTTGGAGGAAGGAAAACCCAGGTCTTAGGGGGACCCCAAACACTGTCTCCTCTGTGCTCTTGTAGGGTGATGCTCATACCAGTGACAAGACCTCCAGCAAGGCTGGGCCTTGCCCCTCCCCAACTGCACAAGGGGCATAAGCAGCTTTAACTAATACGTGTGGCAGGGGACCAAGAGGTTAAGAACCCCAAACTTCAGGTCCCTGAGGAAGTAACATCCTCTCCTCTGGGTGGGCCTGGTCTAAGAGCTTTGTTGGAAATAAAACAAAATGGAAAAAATAAATTAGGATCTGGTTAATGTTCTGGATTGAAAGGAAAACTTGGGGAAGTGGGGGTGATGACATGGTAAGACAGAGTGGTTCCAGATCTTTCAGGGGATGTTGCACTGAGGCTGAGGAACTACATATTCTGCAGTTTGCTAAGGAAAGAACAGTGTGAGCTGTTTTAAGGTCCCCACCTGGAGAAGCCAGCATGCTACAAAGGATTGTTACTGGAGTCTAGAGCAGTGTGATGAGAAGGGCCAAGGACAGCTAGGGTACACCTCTCCTTAGGACAGGATGGAGATCCAGCCTCTGGGTTAAATGCAGCCTCCTTACGGATACCTTGAGACCTTACGTCATCACGTAATTTAAGTGGGGTCAGTGGCTTCCAGAACACTGGATCTACATAAAGGTGAGGGGAAGAAGAATACAGAAGTAAGTAAGGGCTTTAAATAATCAACACAATTGAAGAAAAGGGCACAAACTAAAGGTACCCCCATTGACTGGAGGGAGTGTAAGTCATAGCTAATCTCCAGATTGCCCCTAAAATTCTCCCACCAAACTGCCCCCCCGCACCCCCATGACTAAAGCACAAGCCACAGGAAAGTTTAGAAACCATTCCTTTCTTTATTAAACATAGCTTGCAAGTGATAAATATTACAAAGTTTTTTTTCTTTTAATCCTTTCTCCAAAAATTAGCTTATTATTTGAATCTGTCACTGCGGAAATGCTCAGCAGCATCTGAAACAGATGGGAGTGTATTTGCCTTTTTGAAAACCAGTTTCTATTGGTCTTAGTTTTTTCATTTTAATTCCCAAACACAATGCAGAAAATTAGAGTTTGTTTTTTGTTTTTTTGTTTTTTTTTAAAAAAAGGAAACTTAAAGAGTTGTGCAAAAGGGTCTTGTTCCCCTCCCACCCACCCCATTCAGAGAAGACCATTCCCCATCCCACCTCCCTGCTCCCCACCCCACCACCAATCTATCCTTCCACCTTCACCAGGGCTTCACCCACCATCCTATACTCTCTCCAGGCTTTACCAGCCAAGACCTAGATAGAGTGTGGGAGTACTCAGCCCAGGCTGTGGGGAAATTGGGCCCCTGAAGGAGACAGCTGTTCAGACAGCTGCCTTTAGGGGGTTCAGATGAGATCTGAGGGAAGGAGACAAGATGTAGACTATATCTGAGCTCTCCTACCAAGAAGTGAGCAAAGTTCTGCATCCTGTAGCTCACAAAGGGTGTGAGTGACCACCAACCTGGGGTATTCAATGGTCAACCACCCTTGAGGGCAGCTGCTTGTGAGGTGGGGCTTGCAGCCTGGTCCCTGCCCTTAGATGACTAGAGACATGAGGGCAAAGATGTCACAGGTTTAACTGATGTCCTAAACATCTCTGCTGCCTTTCCTAAACCAAAAGGAACAGGAGGGGCCTGGCAGCTCTCCAAGGGTACTGTCACACATTTACCCACTTCAACACTAGTCACTGTGGTTTCCTCCATGGGTTTTCAGCCCAACACTTTCCTCACCTCAAGTTGTTTTGTAGGTGGGGAAGGAAGCATTTTAAACTTGGTGGCCAGATGATCTCCCCCCGTCTGCCATCACTTCACAAATAAGAAAACTGAGACCCAGAAAATTAACTCTACCAAAGGTCACATAGCAAGTTAGTAGGAAAGCTTGGGACTAAACCCCAGGTCTCCAGACTGTGCCACCACCCACCTCCCTTTGTGTTGTGGTTCTCTTTACTCTCCACAGTCCGGACTAAGAGCCTTAGCTTTTGCAGTAACCCAGCCTCACCCCAATTCACAAAGATGGATATGGCTCTCCCTAGGGGAGACTTTCTTAGGATGACTTGTTAAAATCATTTCTATCATCCCATGACAATCCACCCTCAAAGGCCCATGAAACTAGGTTCTTTTTGGGGGTTGGAGGAAATCCCTTGCATAAGAAAGCTTGACACTGAATTTTGTTATATAGGTATATTGTATATATGCTGATGCAATCAGAGGAAAAAAAACAGTGCAAATACAATTACAATTCATAATAATACTTGGTTTCAATGCCCCCGGGAACTGCCCCATTCCTCGGCTACCTCCCAACCCCCAGCACTTCCCCACAGTATCAACCTAATGCTGGGGGGTAGGGAGGGTGGGCAGGTTAGGGTAGGGAGTGGGCTCTGCCAAGGCAGTGCTGGTGACCCGGAGGGACTACTCCAGGGTGGGGAGGCAAGGCACAAATTAGGGGTGGGTGGTGGGGGAGGTGGCATCTCTAAGGAGGGATGGGGTTGGAGCAGCTGCCAGTCTCAGTGTGCTGGGCCCGGCCCACTCCCCTACCCACCCTCCACAGCCCTGCCTCCCTACCCCCTCCCCTTCCCCAGAAACCCTTTTGCACGGATCATACACAAACGGGCACATTACAAAATGACATAACACAGTTTCACAATATCCATGGCTAGGGCTTTTTTTTCTCTTTTTCAGTTTTTTTTTTTTTCTACACAATGTACAATTCCTTTTAAATGGATCAAGAAATAGCTTATATACACGAATGAGTCCTTGTTATAACATCTCGGCAGCAAATATCATAAGCTAATGAAGGTCTTGTTGGAGGGGAAGGGAGCCTAGGACTGGGGTGTCGGGTGTGGAGAGAAGGTTATGCCTTCTGGAGAAGTGGGGAGAAAAGGGAGTGGTTGGGGAAAAGGAACAAAAGTAAAATATCAAGAAGCATCTTTACAAAGCAGTTCTATAGCTAATTCCTTTTAAAGGGGAAAGGAAAGGTAACCAAAGCAGGAAAACATTTATCTCTGTGTCTTAAAAAAAAAAATTGTCTACCATACATACATCCAAAAAATGTGGGAAAAGTACTTATTCCAGGGATGAAAGAAGTCCAGATGCTGTGGTCAAATGACAAAAAAAAAAAAAAAAAGAAAAAGAAAAAAGAAGACAAATAAGGACCTCTGTGCCTCAGTTTTACCCAAGCCTTACTGCTTATCCACCCATATCAGGCTTCTAGAGAGTAAGCCACTGTCCATAAACTACTACTACTTTTAAAGCCTCTAGGGATGGAGGAAGCCAGGCAAAACTGGTGGGATCCTCACTCTAGTATCACCCTGAGCTTCAATGCTCCAGGGGTAAAATAACTCTGAACAGAGGGTCTTTCCTCCTATCTTTAGGGCATGAGGTTTAGTGTCTATGGGGCCCAAGGCCTGGGGATGGACAGCAACAATAGACTTGGAGGGACACAAGGCAATCAGTGATGAAAAAGTAGAGAAATGAGGAAAACAGAAGGACGGGGGAGAGGGAGGAAAGGGAGGAGGTGGAAGGCTAATACTTTACCATGATTAGGGGAACCTCACCCCTGTCACTAATCCCTGGGAAGGGTATGAAAACGGGGAGAAGAGAGGGTAAGAAATCAAACCTCAGCGATTGAGCAAAGGGTCACGGAGCTATACTAGTCAACAAGCAGCCTCTGTGTAACTGACCCTGAGGGGACAAAACAGGGAAGACTCCATCCTCTCCCCTATCGCCTTAGCACCTTGGCAGGCACTCGACTACAGGCTTTCCTTCCCCATCATCCCCCATTCTCGACACATATTACTTCCAAACCCCATTCAAAGGTGGCCTGGCTCCCAAGGGAAGGGACTCAGCTCAGGGCAGGGACACCCCCCAGCCAGACGGTATTGCACATTCTCTGTTCCTTACTTTTAATCTCAATTGACAAACTTGGGTACCTCGTACCTCTGAGCACCTCTGAGCTGGGGGAGGGGAGACTTAACAGAAATGGCACTTCATCATGGGGGGTGGGGGGGGAAGAAGCTAGACAGACATGCCACAAGGCAAGATGACTTGCAGGGAAAATATTCTTAAAAAAGCTTCCAATTTCGTGGAAGAGGGAAAAGCAAAACCAAACGATTTATCCAGTGCTTTCAAAGCACAGAGGGCAAAGGAGAGATGTAAGAATATATCTTTATATATATATATATAATTTTAAAATAATCCCAGACCCAGTTCCACTAACCCCCCTCCCTCTCCCACCACTTACAGTCAGGGGTTCCACATTCCCCAGAAAAATACTCGAAACGACCCCATCACTACCTGTTACTAGCGTCTAGCTTCCAGATCATTTCACCACTGGGGGAGCCCAGACACAGGCTGCATCTCTGCTCCTTTATTAAGTGCTCAATGAATTTGGGGGAAGGGAGGAAAGAAAAAAAGCCAGGAAGGCCCGTAGGGCCAGTATAATCACCCACAGTGGCTCTGGAGTATGGGGAGTAGAGGCCAGTGTGGGGGGAACTGAGCCTGATTCCAGCTCCTTCTCCCATCCCCTCCCCAAACTTTATGGGGAGGATGTGCAGTTTGTGTGTGTGTTAATTTTAAAAGTGCCTTCTTACTTTAAAAAATTATTTAATTTAAAAAATAAAAGTGGGGGAACTTCCCCAGGTGGCTTTCAAGGGTAAAATGTTAAACTCCTCTCTTCATACCTCTTTGCTGAGAGTATCCCTTCCTTGAACTCTGGCAGCTTCTACGGCTGGAGAGGCAGGTGGGCATACACTATGAGGAGAGCAGAAACCTCTACCTTTAAGGGGCTTCCCTTACCTCAAAAACAGCCTGGTCCCCTCCCCCTTCCCCCACAGTAGGGGCAAATGGGATGCTAATCTCCCCAATCCCCAGAACAGCAACATTGCACAATTCAATTCATTCTCTACATTAGTAGCACTTAAGAAAAAAGTAAAAACAAACAAAAAAGCAAAATTTATAGAATTCTGGGGAGAAAAAAGACAACAACTACTTGTATAGCACAAGTCCAGGATTGGTTTTGACATGAATTGTCTGGCTTTGAGCGGTTGGCTCTGCAGTTAGTGCAGCAGGGTCAGGGCAGTGCTCCAATCTGTTAGGTGCCCTCACCCTCATCTCCTGGCGCTCAGAAGGTAAAGAGACAAATGGGAAAGTCGCAACTGTTGGGAGGGAAACCCCTCTTTCTTTCTCCCTTTATTTCCTCCCTTTGACATTTCACTCACTCATGTCCATCCAGTGCCCAGGACACCCAGCAAAATCAGGCTAGGAATAGCCACTCCTATATATTACAGATGGGGCTGTGGTTACCAAGGGCAGATTAGGATTTAAAAAAAGAAAAGAAAAGAAAGAGAGAGGGATGGGGGAGAATTTTACAAAGAAAATAAGATGATATAATTTGGGGCTAGTTGGCCTGGAATAGACTTCTGTGTCTCCACTGGGGTCAGGAGACCAGTCGCACTCCCGCAGCATCCAGAAGGCCAGGACCTGGTCTCAGTCCTCCTTGGC
This sequence comes from Mesoplodon bidens, assembly GCF_964165515.1. Taxonomy (NCBI): domain Eukaryota; kingdom Metazoa; phylum Chordata; class Mammalia; order Artiodactyla; family Ziphiidae; genus Mesoplodon; species Mesoplodon bidens. Next base: position 74,386,209 of record NC_138177.1, on the reverse strand, counting down.
TCAACATTATGCTCATTGCCACGCCCCTTTCTCCCCCTTCTTTATGGGTCAATTCTAGGGTGGTTAAGTTTTAAAGCTTCTCCTTCCAGGCTCTTTCCCCTCATTCTTAGAGCCCAACTTCAATACTCAACACTGCCTCCAGAACTGTGCAGCTCAGAGACACCCCACAGCAGGTGTGCTATTCCTCCTTGTTTGACGCCACCACCTCCCCCTGACCCTGGGGTTAAGTGCATTAAAAATTTCTGCCCCTAACACTCCCAGTCATGTCCTACTTGGCAGTTGGGGACCCTACTGCAATGCTCCTATCACTTAACTGAATATCATTTGTGTTTACCAAAAAAAAAAAAAAAAAAGAGAGGAAAGAGAAAAAAAAATATTGGGGGGAAAATAAAAAGGTTTAACCGTCCACTGAACAAAGGGACGACACACAACATCATTAGAAATGATAATAATAATTAAAGCATAAAAACAAACTTTAGAAACGCACGTCAGAGGGCTTGGATTTCTCCCCAGGACCTCATTCTGACCTCTATCAGAGGCAAAGATCCATCTCACTGTTATAGAAAACTGAAGAGAGAAAGTGGCAGAAGAACAGATCGCAGCAGTGTGAAATAAAGGGGAGGTGGTGGGGCAGGGCGTGTGTTTTCTTGTTGATTTCTACTGTTTGTCTTCTGTTTTTCTGTTTTGTTTTCCGTGTATGGTAGGCACCAGTACAGGCACTGCATGCGACGGAAGTTGGGGGCAATGGGAGAGGAGAGGAGTAAAGGATACAAGGTTGGGGCAGTACAAGTGGAACAGGCGTTATTTCTGTCCACTGATGGACTGCGATATAGACCGGGGAGGGATCATGTCTAAAAGGTATTCCCGCTGTCGGTCTGCCAGACTGGGGGCTTTGTGTCCTCCAATACCAGTGTTCAAGTATGCAATGTTGACACCTAGACCCAGGAGACAAAAGTGGAGCGCAGGTATTAAAAGAGGAAATGACACCTTCTTCTGCACTACCCGGGGGCTGCAGTGGTGGAGATGCAGAGGAAACATTAGAAGTTGTCTACATCTTTGCAGGCTCAGTTAAGCTTTATTTCAGCAGCAACTACCCACCCTGCTCCCAAGCTTTAGGAGAGGTCTTTCCAAAACTTCAATCCTACCAGGAATAATAAACATAGTCCTGATGGTATAGAAGAGTCAAAGAAAACAGTGGTGAGAGGAAAATAATCAAGTCCAAGAGGGAATTCCTGAATCTGCTTTGGTTTTGGGCCTGCTGACTGTAAAGAAGCATCCCTGGGTCATTCAAACTGGATCAGGACAGTTAACCCTGCTATTCTGGCCAAAAGAGATCAATAACCACATGCCCACTAAGAGGGCACACTAGACAGGACTGTGTCATTTTCACCACTAAAACCCTAGTGTACTGTGCCTAGCATGTAATATGGATTTAGCAAACCTTTGCCAAATAACAAGAGTGAAGGGAGTAGGGCCTAAAGAAAGAGCAGAAAACAAAAGAAAGAACAATTCACCTAAAGGGGCTGCTAAAGAATTGCATACTAATTAGTCAAACCCTGAGAAAAGTTCTCAGATCAACCCTTCTTACCTGGCATACCAAGGAGGCCACCTGGCACAGACAGCTGGGGTGCCTGTGCAAAGTTGGAAAGCATGGAACGGGCAGATGTGGGTATACCACGCTGGAGACTGCTTTGGGGCTGTGGAGCCTGCAATGATGAGGAGACAAGCGATCATAACTTTACCATGATGGAAGGTGTAAGGGGGAGGTAAGGATATGGGAGTACAGAAAAGCAGTATGACTTTCTGCAGAAGAAAGGACAAACTGAGATAAATGGCTGACAAAACCTCAAGAGAAATCCTCACCTGTCGAAGCGTATGATGTCTCATTATGGTCTCTTGTTTACTGACACTGGACACAGCTGGAGCCGTAGTGGGGGAGAGTGCTGCCTGCTGCTGTAATCGCTGTTCAATTTCCTGTTGGGAGTCATCAGGTCAAGTTGGGCAGGACAGCACCCAATTTCCTAACCAGAAAACCTAGAGGTCTTCTTATCTCTAATGTTGCCAGCTAGTTGGAGGGATATGGAAAAGGCAAAAGAGTTTGGTGGGGTAGGTGCACTAAGATCTCTGGGTACAAGTAACCTACACACTTCAATGATTAGGAATCCCTCTCTCCAAGAAAGCTGGCTCTCAGAAGTTGGCTGGAGAGATCTGGGTGTTGGCGATGAGCTGACTAATGTAATTAATTAAGGCTGATGAGTTACTAAGTTTTATTTTTTGACTCTTGTCTACCCATTTTCCAGGAAACCCATGATGCTACCCAAAGGGGTCTGATGGGTGGTGGGGTGGAAAAGAATCTGAGCTTCCCAACACATCTTCCCCACTCCAAGATATTCTCATTGTATTAATACTATATGAGAGTTCACACACTCTAGCAACCACTAATCTTCATTGGGCTACTTTATAATCTACCCTTTCCTTTGTCATTTCTTTGTCAAATATGGACTGCAGATAATTACTTCTCTCAAAGAGATTTCTAGTACAAATATAAATCCCTCTCACCAAAATCCATTTGTTTAAGGAAATGAAATCAAGAATAAAGGAATTATTTAGTACTACCAGGGAAAGCCAAGAGTCTCAAGCCTTTTGTCCCTTTCCCTTAAGCTCAGCCATATGTCATTAATGCTCTTACCCAATCAGGAACAGTCAAATGGAAATGGGAAAGGCAGAATGGTAAGAAGAAAAAAAAGGGAACCCAGACCTCTAGGTTCTAGGAACTTAGATTCAGAAACCTAGATCACCTGGACTGTGGGGATCACAGAGACAACTCCTCTAAACTAGAAAGAACTGTCTTTTGGGAAAACCAAACCTGGGCAGGTGGCTGGTGAGAAGTAGTCAGAATTCTTACCTGTTCCTGCTGTAGGGCTTTAACAAAAGCATTTTTCAGTCGGTTGGTGTGTTCTGCCTTTAGAGCCTTCTTCTGGTTGGAGGTCATACATTGCTCACATAGAATCTTACCATTCTTTTCTTGCTTCCAGTGAGGGGTGAAATCTGTGCGGCACTGGGCACAAACAAAGGGTTCAACCCGCAGAAGTGAGGCACAGCTTTTCCCTAGATGCCAACAAAAAGAATAATCAGTGGTTTCACATTTCCTCTGTATCTCCTCTGTTTCTCTTCATCAGATGATCTTTTTCCAGGAGTTTACTCTGCTGAATTAAGAAAGAGCCTCTATAATTTATAAAATACTTTTATTTCATTTGATTGCAACAACATCACTTTAGGGAATCAGACAGTACCATCCCCATTTACAAATGAGGAAACTAAGTCTAAGAAACATAGCTCCAAATGACAAAGCTGGGACAAGAACCCAAGTTTTCTGATTTCCTATTACACTACACTGAGAAGAAAATGTGTGTCAATTCAGTCAAAGGGCTCCACCTAATTCAGCCAGTACTTCTGCTTCTTAGCATCTCTTTACCTCAGACTACACTTATCTCTATCATATACATTCATAATTTTTACCTACCAGTGTCTGAATTATTCACTTTGTGATCTATTTATAGCCAATACTGAGCCCTTTAGGCACTTTCCTCAGGTGTTCCCCTAAGTCCCTATGTTTAGAAATTCAGGCTTAATAACTTTTGTCAGAATAGACTGTGTGATGTTATTAATACTTTATAGTTCAGTGTTGGTTCACAGCTTTTACGTGGTCCTAGTTATCTTTATCAGTCTATTTTCTCAACTAAAAGCACTCAAACAGCAGGGACTGAATGTAATAATGCAAGTACAATGCCACATACACACTAACATTAAAAGTAAGTGTTCTAGGCTTCAAATTATGCATGCATCACGCTAGGCACATTTAGAAGAGCTAACGATATACTGCAAAAAACAGACAAGATATACAAAATACACAACAAAAATATTAAGTCTAAGATACACAGACACACAAAAAGCTTTTTGATACGCTGCTCCTAAACAGTCTCCGAATCAGAGACAGGAGGTGGTTTGGCAATAGTAAAGAGAGATTATTTAATATTACACAGCACTATGCGATACTCTGCCCGTATCAATCAGGTTTGGCAACTTCTTGTTTAGATAAAAAGACTGACCAACAAACAGCCTTACCTTGGCTGTCGATGACACTCTGTACGACTTCTTCCAAGCCTACCATGTAGATGAACTCACTATTGGCTGCACTAGGCAGGAAATGAAGCAAGGGAGCAGGTGGTTTAGGGGGTGGAATCTCCAGGAGTGTCTTTTCCAGCTGTTTGCGAAGAGCCAATTTGGCTGCAGCCTGTGAGTTGGCAGCATCGGTCATGGCGCTGGGACTAGGAAGTGGCGAGGACACCCTGTTCACGCTCCCTGGCTGAATATGGGAAGCAAGGTTCATATAGATGGCAGAGGATGTTGTACGCTGACAGGGAACAGAAGAACTTGACTGCTGAAACAGATTGAGTATAGAGGTCAGTGATGGTATGTGGGAGGAAGAACCAATGCTTACTTTCGTGGCAGAGAACACTATCTGATCCTAGTCTGAACTACTTAGCTTCCCCCAAACTCAGAAAAAGACATGAGGCGTCCAACTTCTCCACTGAAAAAGGACTCTGGCACGTAAGAAAGGAGAATGATAGTGGCTATGAACTAAAACTGCTGAGAGAGACTTCTCTGGTGGCACAGTGGTTAAGACTCCGTGCTCCCAATGCAGGGGGCCCCGGTTCGATCCCTGGTCAGGGAACTAGATCCCACATGCATGCAGCAACTAAGGAGCCCGCCTGCTGCAACTAAGACCCAGTGCAACCAAATAAGTAAATAAAAATAAAACTGCTAAGAAAAAAATAAAGATTTGGGATGCTTTGTCATACATCCTTTATGCTTCTTATTCCTTAGATCCCTCTATCTCTTTCTTCTAGGCAGATTTTAGCTTACTGCTGCTCTGCTGCATATAACATTTCTTCTCTACTACTAAATAATTCCTCAGTGTTTCCACTTTTGGGACCACTGTCAACCCACCAAAATTACCTTTGTTGTCCTAGAGTTTCTCAGTGTCCCAAAACTTAAAATCTATGGTCCTTTCAACAGGGAAAGCAAATAAAAGATTTCTCTGTTTCCCCATGAGGGATCCCTCTTACCGGCTGGTAATTGATGGCGGGATTCATATTGGGTGTTGTGGTGCGTACAAGGCCAGGCTTAGGTGGGCCCCGCTGACCCTGTAGCTGGGCTGGGTTTGGCGCAATCACACGTTGAGACATTAACATGTGTGGGAGGGTGGTATTGGTCGCTGAACGGATAACACTATGACCCTGAAGGGGAAGAAGAGGAAAAGATATAGTCATAGTGGTAAAACACTTCACAAACTGCCAAAGAGAAAACACTGCCTATAATACATAGCTAAGTGGAAACACAGAAACATAGTCAGACTTGGTAATTTTATCTAAGGATCTATGGGGATAAATCTACCATCACTATAAAACCTGATTAGTGGTTAGGAATGCCCTGGCTTCTTTGGTATAAACTATTTAACCCTCTATGGAAAAGGGCTAAGCTGGAAACCTCTGGAGAAGAAAGACTACAGTGGGAAGATTAGTTATTCATCCTTCTACTGCAGACTAAATCATGCCATTAAGGACCAACAGGACTATCTATGGTAATAACACCTCTTTCAAGGCCAGGTTCTTCTATGATCTTACAAAAGCCCCAAAACAGAGACAGGATAACAGGGCCCCCTGAAACTAAGATCACACTATGGGTCACATACCTGCAATGTCCTCAAATTCTGTTCAACCCCTTGGGCCCCAGGCCGGGATGGAAGCTTGGAGAGGCCTTGCTGTCCCACATGGGCAGGAGATGGCTGAACAATAGATGCTGCATTCTGTACAACTGGAGTCTGGGAGAGAGAAGAGAAAATGAGACAGTGGAAAAGGCTAATAATCAGAGGCAGAAATTTGGTACACTTCTAGACTTTCAAAACTCCTTGTCAGTCTGAAGCTCCTGTTGACCAGAAGGGAAAATAAGAAAAACAGAATCACTGTTTTCTTGATTAAGGCCCAAGATTTTTTAAAAAGTCACTATTCCCAGAGACTAAAAACCATGGAACCAGAGAAGAATGAGCCACCCAGCTGCATCTACCTGGGGCAGCCCATTCTCAAACCAGTTTTTCTTTGCTTTCTGCTAGTCCCTTATTTCTCGGGCACAGTACCTTCTGGACGACATTCTCTTTCTGTAGCTGACTCTGTCTCAGTTTCTTTAACAGCACCAGTCGGGCTTCTTCCAATCTCAGCTCATCTCTCAGCTGCTTGATGAGCTGTTGCCGTTCCTCAATGCCTTTCCCCTGAGGAAACATGGAGACTATCAGCTATGGTAGCAGTTACTCAGAGTCCTTTCCTGCAAGATGATCTCTTCTTTTAGGTCCCAAACCTCCACCTTCCACAAGAAGCACAAGAGGCAATGGAATTGTTATCTTTGTGTCCCTAGCACACAGTCTGGCACAGTGCCTGGTATTCAGTAGGTACTCAAAAACTGCATACAGAATGAAAGAAGAGACCACATATAAATGCTAATTAACCAGATTCCTGGCAAAATAGAAGAACAGCCAAAGGGAGATATTGATTTCCTTTAAAATAATGTTTCTCAATCTTTTAAAGCCATGTTTCCTCTAGAAATACATGAAAACTTAGGAATTCCTCTATATTCTGAGACTCAGGATAGAGTACAGAATGTATCCTTCTAGCTAAGAGTTTACTTTACATGACTTGAATTATTAAGTTTTCATTTTCCAAAGATAAATTATATTGAATATGCGTTTTCAAACTCTCTTCTCCACTTGATTCTAATAGTTCCCTCTAGAAGGGCACACCCTTGAGGTTGAGAATCACATATGAAGAGTTTCATCAATGGGTAGTTTTTAGATCCAAAAAGTCAACACTAAAAAACCAGAAATGGGACTCTCAGGGAATTAAAGAGAATAGTAGAAGCAAGAAATGAAGAAAGGAATCTTTCTTTTCTTTACCTTAAACATCTCTAGGTTGGCTGCTTTGAGTCTTTCTTCCATTCGGGAGCTGGAACGGGGACTGGAAGCCTCATTATCAGACAAAACAATGATGTCTGGGGAGGGAGTAAGCCTTCCTCGGTCTGGCTCACTAGACAAGAGAAGAAAAATTAAGGTACTTCAAACAGTGAAAGTTCATAGTAAAGTTCAGAAAACTTTTCTACACTGACCAAAGAAATTCAAGGGAACTTAAGTCTGTCCTGATTCACCCAAGGACAGACACAGACATCCAAATTAAAGGATAAAATAGACACCAAGATGTAAGTGATGACAAAACCTCAGCAAAAGTATTTTTCCCATCTAAATTCCTTAGAGAAGATGCAGACAGAAAGACAATGACTGGCTTTAGGAATGGGAAAAAGAGATGAGTGTTTTTATCACACTGATTTTAATCAAAATTCCAAATGTTTTCCTTATATCTCAGTCTCCTTTTGGGTTGTCTTGTTAGTTACAGAGAAGGTCAAGAAGGAAATGGTTAGCTTCACAGGGGAAGAAAGACAAAGGCAGTAGAGCCTACTTGTCCACCCCAGATACAGATGACACATTGCTAAGGAGGCAACCCATACTGATAACATGGTCCTGCCTATCTGATGATTTACAAGAAAGGAGGTTACGTGACAACTCCTTTGACAGTCTATCCTGTCAAGAGTTAAGGCCAAAAGAAGGTACTGTTGTCAATGGCTTGAGAGAATGGACAGTGCTAAGTATAAATGTCTACAGCCTTCTGGAGGACTGAAACTCAGAATTAAATATATGGGACTTGCATCTACCTGCGAGTTCTACTTAGCATCTTCCCTCAGAAAGAAACTGTCTAGAAATGACTTTGAAATCTAAATCTTCCACACTGGCTATGCCTTATGGCCAATCCTATTTATTAGACAACTCTGGTTTTGGTCTTCCTGGGGCAAGCCTTAAGAGCATCTTGTCCCTCTAAAATCATGAGAAATGGCACTCACTGCGTAAGACCTGGATAACAAGAATCCTGCAAATTCTAATTGCCGTAGGTTCCCAAGTCAGAGACCATATCCTCTAACTCTCCTCTGATTTCTTAACTCAGAGTTATCTTCGCTGACCCTACTTCTTTGAGATCTATAGTGTAGTCAGGAGTATGTAGGTCTAAAACAATGTGTTCTTAGATCTTATTTAAACAGGTAACTCAAACCTTTTATAACCACAGATCTTTATAGTCCTGAGAGCCTCTGACCATTTCTCAGGGCCTCTTGTCTCAGGTACTGTTGGGACTAGGATGCCTTTTGAACAAGGCACCCTGGATGGTTGGGATAGGCATTCAATTCCTCAAGAGGGTAAAACTGAGTTACTAAAACAACCAAATTTAGCTGAGGAAATAAAGTAGGGAGACAGTGATAATAATGACCATCTTGGGAACTATTAAGTTTGTCTGGATCGCTCTATAACCACTGCTCACAGACACAGCAAGCTGAGAATGTAGGCTTACAGAAAAAGAAGTCACTAGAGGGAGAAAAGAACCTTCCACTCTCTAACCCCAAGTTCCTGGAGTAATGGTCAGGCCTAAATGAAGAGTCTGAATTTTTACTTGTCATTTCTATATTCCTTCATGCTCCCCCTTCCCCATCCCTAACAAGAACATCAGTGAACAACTTTTGAGGTCTGGTAGATTTCTACTTCTTCTACATGATTCCCCAATGCTTACATCGACAGTCAGAACTCTTTCCATCCTGGTCCTGGCTGGATACACACCTCACAGATTATTTCTAACCTAAGGAATTCTTCCTTGCTCAGATGAGTGCCACCTACTGCTTAAGAACTGTCCAGTAACAGGACAAGCAGAGACATTCCTACATGGAGATTTTGGAACTGAGCGACATTTATAAGGAAGTTGTATCTGAGAAAACACTAAATGATATTTTATTCCCAGATATAATCAGACTCACATTAGATAGAAAGCACAGGTAAGGCAAAGCCCAAGTCAAGTTTCATTCCTCAATTTTTTTCTTTTTTTTAACTTTTGACCTTGAATTCTGGCCTCATTTATTAAGCTTTTCCGGGGACAAATTATTTTGCTACTTTTCCAAACACATATACGATTTACAATATTTGGTGTTCTTAAGTATGAAACCCTACCAATTAGATAATATTAAAAGCCAGACTTGCTGCTGACATCATTTTGTGACTCAGACTGGCAGAGTCCCAGAATCTATAAAACTCCTAATCCTTATCCAGGTAGTAAAAACAAAACCAGAAAGAAAACTGCCACGTCTCGACAGCATTCCAAAACATAAGCAGTGTTGGTTTCATGCATATCTTATTTCACAGATATCATAACTTGCCCAACTGATGGCAAAAAAAGATATTTAGGCAATTATGGCTATCACGTCAAGAGCCTTTCCTTCTTTCTGCTTTTAAATTCCAATTCCCTCCTCCTTTTTTATCCACATCAAATAAACCATTGTTCTCCATGCTGAGCAATCTATCTGTCTAGTTCATTCTTACAATAAGCTTGAGACTAAGTGGAAATAGCTGTCAGTATATCTGGTCTGGTGAAAGGGAAGAAGAACGACAGGGTAGATAGGGCCTATTTTTTCACGCAGAATGGGGATCTAGAAGGTTTACATCAAGCCTCTTTTCCTGGAGACCATTAAAAACAGTTCCCAGTTTCCAAAGAATCAAGTTTCAAAAGTTCATTCCTCTAATAAAATTAAACACACTGGTAGAGTTTTCAGGGTACTCTTCAATACAGAATTTATCTGTGATACACTGTAATTCCAACAGAACTGAGATCTTATCAAAATGTGTAACAATGTTTCTATGAAAAACACATTTTCAGTTCCAATGTGCATGTAAGGAATCCACCTAACATTTCTCCTCTTCATTGTCCCCAGTGAAGTAGGATTAGTCATTTGCCCCAGAAGGTTAAGGGTGATTATGGGGCAAGTGGATTACTCAGGTGCATTATCTCATTCACCCACTTTTTTTTCTGAAAGGATCTAAGGATTAATCTACTTTCATAATACTCTGCCGATACTATGTATAGCTCCCAAGAATTTTTCTCTTCTTCCACAACCACTAGAGAACTTACCTGAAGTTTCCTAAGGGTTTTAATGCTGTTACCAAGAACTATGTTCCCCTACTGGGTGTGGTTTAAAAAAATAATTCTGGGACAATACTAATAAGTAAATATTAAAAGGTAGAGAAAGAAACCCAAGTAAGATTGTAAACCATTCCTTCCTTTTTTCTTCTTTCTGCATCAGTCCAGCTTCTTAAGGATCTTGCTTTAGATCAGTCATAGGACAAAGTCAGCAAGGTCAACTGGAGGGCAACTGAACAGTGAAGGGTAATTCTCATGTCTATCAGGTGTTTCTGAACCATGAATAAACTGAATGTTCTTAAAACTAGGGTTGTCTATACTATGATTCACTGTTCAGGTAGACTCTAACCTCAGCCAGTTCTAGGTACCTCTTTATATTGTGTTCTCCACAGTTCCAAGTACTCAACCTTGACCAAGACCTGTGAAAACATGTGCTTGTGTGCTGTGTTTATGTATGAGAAAGAGAGAAACAGCACAAGCATGAGTGTACTCATATAAATGAATGTGTATGCACATATGGGGCTTGGGGAATGTGGCACACATGAAGTAAGAATGTAGAGGATTAGCACATAAAGTTCCTTGTTGACATAACAAAAGACAGGCCCATGCTCTTTGATGTAATAAAAGCTGGGTCTCCATAATAAACACATCCCTAAAACTCTTGGGATGATCTGAAGAAAAGACTGTTCTTCCCTCCTAAAATGGCCATAAGATTAGAGTGAAAGTGTATATTAACTTGCTTCTAATTGGGGTATCAACTCTTAGTGCCTCCTTTATCCAGAAATGGCCACTTTATCTTAAGGGTAATAATTTTTGGAGGGACCTAGTTTCATCCAGAAATAAGAGGAATTCACGGTCAAGCCAGATAGCACAGATACGTCTTCATTCAAGAAGCTTTAACATGAAAACTACCCTCCTCTCATTGGAAGTCATTCCTTTTTCATAGGCTTAGTTTATGAGGAGACCCTATCTATGGAGGCAGCTGAACCAAGCCATACCTCCGTCTAGCACTCATATCCACAGGCTCATCATTGATGTTTTCTTTGCCTGGCCTTCCAGCAGTCCTGTTGTCTCCATGAGGCCTGAGATTCCCATTGAGCTTCTCTTCATAGCCCTTGACACCACTGCCATCCTGTTTGGTGGGTAACTCATGTGGCACTTCAAGATTTGCCAAATCCTTGCGTTTGAGCAGTGCCAACATTTTCAGACGTTCCATGGCCTCATGCCCCTCCATTTTGAGTCGCTTAGCCAGGACATCATCTCGCTCATCAGCTGGGTCCAAGCTCCGCTTCAACAGATTCAGGCGAAGAGCATCCTCTGTCATTCTATCCATCCTATGGAAAGAAATATACAAGTGCTTTATCAGAACAAAGTCCCTTAAATAGTCCATAAGGAAAGAAGAATCATAGGTATATACATGGAAGGTCAACGTTAACTGAGCTAACATTCTACCCTATAACTTCCTAGATGATCTATATTAAAGGAGATTTCATCTCTCAACCTCAGCAGTGAAAGTAAACTTCAAACGCTTTCCAGTCACTGAGGTTCTTACTGTATAGATGCCTGAAACCAAATACCATACTCACCTGGATAGTCCATTAAGAGCCTACATCTCACAAAAAAGTAAACATTCTTTTGTGACTGGCTTTCTGTGCATGCATGCTCAAAAGTCAGATGCTTTGGTTTTAATTCTCATACCAAATTCTTCTCCTGGAGAAGACTCTTTTATGATGGGAAGTTCCTCAGGTCACCCATGCATATCTTTAATTGGCCTATGTTACTGATGGAGACCAAGGGCATCTAACAGGGAGCCTCAGTTGTCTGGATACAGCAAGGGTCAGAGGGGCCCATTTATTTGCCCCCAATTCTAAATAAATTCAGTATCTTGGCTTTCTTTAATGAAGAACTCATGCTGATAAAAGGTAATATTTTCTTTACTCATACAGCAAAATTACTACAGACAAGCTAATTATCATTTGTCCTTCTCATTTTGATTTTTTACACTAACAAAATCTAGACACATAATTTCGTCAGCACTTTTAGATCCAGGGTTATCTTCCTGGTAGGAAAAAGCAATGTGACACTGGAAAGAAAAATTTTTGAGTCATCAAAACATAGGTTCAAACTGCTACTTTTACAAGGTCAAATATTTAATAAGTTACTTTACCGCCCCAAGTCTCAATTCCATCTGTAGAAGTGGGCACTTGGAAGAGGGCTCAACAAAATTTAATTCCTATACCCTCAGGATATGACTACCACACCTAAGATACAAGATCAGGCTTGATAATTCATAGATTCAAGTAGTAGGACAGAGAAGATTACCGATGTTAATTGGTGCTCTTGCAAAGAAAAATATGTATGCACTTGAGACATTTTCCTTCCTGTAGTGCAGAGTAAAATAAGAGCTATCTGATTTTCTTCTAGTTATAATGAGGAAAAACAGTAACCAACAAAAGGATTTCCAGCAAGAGGAAACAGACCTTTTGGAGACCAGAGAAAAGTCAGAACTCAGATCTCTGAATTTTCAGGTAATGTTTCTTAATTCTCTTTCTCTTTTTTAAAGAACAGTTTTGTTGAGATATAATTCACATATCATACAGTTCACCTATTTAAAGTGTATGATTAAGTGGTTTTCAGTATATCCACAGAGTTGTGCAACCATCACCACAATCAGTATTAGAACATTTTCATTATCTCCTCTTTAAAAAAACCCATACCCATTAGCAGTCACTCTCTTCCCCCTTCACCTCTATCCCCCACTAATTTACTTTCTGTCTCTAAATTTGCCTATTTTGGACTTTTTTTTTAAGAGCTCTTTATTGGAGTATAATTGCTTCACAATACTGTGTTAGGTTCTGTTGTACAACAAAGCGAATCAGCCATATGCATACGTATGTCCCCATATCCCCTCCCTCTTGAGCCTCCCTCCCACCCTCCCTATCCCACCCCTCTAGGTCACTGCAAAGCACCGAGCTGATCTCCCTGTGCTATGCTGCTGCCTCCCACCAGCCAACTATTTTATATTCAGTAGTATGTATGTCGATGATACTCTCACTTCACCCCAGCTTCGCCCTCCCACCCCATGTCATCAAGTCCATTCTCTATGTCTACCTCTTTATTCCTGCCCTGCCACTAGGTTCATCAGTAACTTTTTTTTTTTTTTAAGATTCCATATATATGTGTTAGCATACGGTATTTGTTTTTCTTTTTCTGACTGACTTCACTCTGACAGACTTTTTCTGACAGACTCTAGGTCCATCCACCTCACTACAAATAACTCAATTTCGTTTCTTTTTATGGCTGAGTAATATTCCATTGTATATATGTGCCACATCTTCTTTATCCATTCATCTGTCGATGGACACTTAGGTTGCTTCCATGTCCTGGCTATTGTAAATAGAGCTGCAATGAACATTGTGGTACGTGACTCTTTTTGAATTATCATTTTCTCAGGGTATATGCCCAGTAGTGGGATTGCTGGGTCGTATGGTAGTTCTATTTTTAGTTTTTTAAGGAACCTCCATACTGTTTTCCATAGTGGTTGTATCAATTTACATTCCCACCAACAGTGTAGGAAGGTTCCCTTTTCACCACACCCTTTCCAGCTTTTATTGTTTCTAGCTTTTTTGATAATGGCCATTCTGACCGGCGTGAGGTGATACCTCATTGTAGTTTTGACTTGTATTTCTCTAATAATTAGTGATGTTGAGTATCTCTTCATATGCCTCTTGGCCATCTGTGTATGTCTTCCTTGGTGAAATATCTATTTAGGTCTTCCGCCCATTTTTTGGACTTTTTATATAAATGAAATCATACATTATGTGGTCTTTTGTGACTGACTTCTTTCACTTAGCATTATGGATTTTTTTTTTAACATCCTTATTGGAATATAATTGCTTTACAATGGTGTGTTAGTTTCTACTTTATAACAAAGTGAATCAGCTACACATATACATATATCCCCATATCTCCTCCCTCTTGCATCTCCCTCTCACCCTCCCTATCCCACTAGCATTATGTTTTTAAGGTTCATTCATGTTGTAGCATATATTACAGCATATTTTTTATGCCCTAATGATATTCCATTGTATGAATATACAATATTTTGTTTATTCATTTATCAATTTATAGACATTTGGTTTGTTTCCCACTTTTTTTTTTTTTGGCTGCACCATGTGGCAGGTGGGATCTCAGTTCCCCAAACAGGGATCAAACCCATGCCCCCTGCAGTGGAAGCACAGTTTTATCTACTGGGCCCGCCAGGGAAGTCCCCCACTTTTTACTATTATGAATAATGCTATGAACTTTATAGCATTTATACAAGTTTTTGTATGAACACATGTTTTCAATTCTCTCGGATATATACCTATAAGTAGAACTGCGGGGTCCTAAGGTAACTCTCTTTAACATCCTGAAGAACTGTTAGGCTGTTTTCCAAAATGGCTGCACCATTTTACATTACCACCAGCAGTGTATGAGGGTTCCAATTTCTCCATATCCTCTTAACTCTCTTTTAACAGCTATAGATATGAAACATATTATAGCATATATAAACATTCTTTAGCTGCAGGATCCCCAAAGATTTCTTATTTTGACATGTGTTACTTCTGAAGTGGTTTACCTCTGAAAAATACCCCCAGATGGAGTGACTGGAAAGTTGAATGCTACAGAACATCAAAAGTTAAGACCTAATTCCACAATAACAATGTCTTGGGTAACTTGATCAACACCTCATATTGAGAGTATGATTGAGAATACCATGAGGAGTTGCAGATGGTAAAAAGTCTGTCACTCAACTAATTATACACCTAGATGAAAAAAGTACTTTAGAAAAGTACACAGCAAAATATATGAGTGTATATTAACACAGTACAGTGTTCTAAGTTTTGAGATAAATTATATTTATGAGCACTGAAAGTATATGACAAAATGACAAAATTCAACAACCTGGAGCTGAATGGAATTTGGGATGCCATCATTAGCTTGGCTTCTTCAACTGATAGTTATACAAATAGCTGAAATCAGTTCAAAAAATTTCCCCTTTATTATAATGACATAAATGGGTACACTGGAAGTTGGAAGAAACCAGAACCAGATATTTGAATGTCTGAGGTAAATAATCTTTCTCAATAGATGGCTTGAGAACTCGTTTCGTTGCCCACTCTTGACTTTACTGGCCCAACTTTATGTACTCATAGCCATGCCTGCTTCAAAATCCAATGAAATATGGATGAATCTTGAAAACAATCATACTAAGTCAAGTCAGCCAGACACTGACTTTACTTAGTCAGAAGGACAAGTATTTTATGGTTCCACTTATATGAGGTACCTAAAATAGGCATACTCATAGAGAAAAAGCAGAATAGAGGCTATCAGTGGCTGGGGGTGGAAGAAGGTAGTAAGGAGTTATTATTTAATGGGAACAATGTCTCTGTGATGAAGAAAAAGTTCTTAAATGGATAGTAGTGATGGCTGCACAACATTGTGAAAGTACTCAAAGCTGAACTGTACACTTTAAAATGTTTAAAATAGTATATTTTATTTTATGTATATTTTGCCACAATAAAAAAAATCCAATGTAATAGAGACTGATTAAAAATGGGCAAAAGTGATCTTTTGGGGGTGATATAAAACTTGATTGTAGTGACAGCCACACAACTCTATCTATCTATCTATCTATCTATTTATTTATTTATTGTCTGCACCACAAGTCATGTGGGATCTTAGTTCCCTAACCAGGGACTGAACCCACACCCCCTGAACTGGAAGCAAGGAGTCTTAACCACTGGACCACCAGGGAAGTCCCTGCACATTTACCTTAAAAAAAAAAAAATCACTGAATCATACACTTAAATTATACTCCAATGAAGTTGTAAAAATAATATTCAACGTAAGTTTGTCACACACAAATCCCTCTCCAAAAGTAAAACAAAAATTCTATAAAATGAACGTTGTATGTTGCCTTTTAATGCCTAATCCAACTTTTCTGTTTCTTCTGAGCTGCAAATAATAACAACTAATATTTCTTAAGTACCTACTTAAAAGTCAAACATGTTACTAGCTACTAGGCACTTTATTATGTATTCTTATTTAAATTACCTCAACAAGTTACCAAGAGGTACTATTTCTACTTTAGAGGTGGGAAAAAGTGTCAAATCAAGTACCCCAAGACTGCAAAGCTTTGGATAGTGAATCTCGAATTCCAACGCAGGTCTAGCTCACTTCAAAAATCTATTATACATTTTACAGCTATTTCAAAAAAAAAAATCTATTACACAGTACATCTCGCTACTCAGAGAGAGAGAGAATCTTAAGAAGCAGTGTTGTGTATTCATGTATTTGCACATGCATCTAACACATCCATTCCCCCCCAGACATTACATATATACTACGTGCCAAGTTCAGGGTTAGGTACTAGGAGTAAAGGTGAAAAAAGACCAGGTCACTGTCTTTAACAATTTCATTCTGATAGGAGACAGACGTGCATATAACTAAAGTACTTAGATGTTACAAGAACTCATTTCCTCTGCCTTCCCTATATCCTGCTTTTCTTCCTCATAATGAAGAGAATTCAATGCATCCAGAGGCAAAAGCTAGAAGCCTGGAAATCATCTTTGACTTTTCCAGACTCTTAAATCTAAGTTACCAAGTCCTATCAATTCTATTATCTTCCTCTGAATGAGAAAATATGTAACACTGGTGTGTTGCTATTGGCAGCCACCTTGTGACCATGAGGGAAGGCAGCTTGCAGATAAAGCAGATACTGTGCACAGAATACTGAGAGAAGAGCTAATTACACAGCTGTGCCACCAGATCAAACTACTTTGAAGCTAGTCCTGTTACATAGACCAATAAATTCCTTTAATGTTTAAGCCAGTATGAACTGGGTTTTCTGTTACCTAAACTGAAAATATCCTAAAGAATAGATAACTCTGTCAGAAGTGCTGAAATGAAATCAAAGTGGAGATATCCAATAAACAGGTGGATACATGGCACACAAACAAGAGAGCCAGAGTTCAGGCCAGAGTTGGAGATAAATATTTGAACAGGTAAAGGAGGTAATTGAAGTAATGTACAGGGATGAGTGAAACTGTCCAGAAAAAGAAATGAATATATACTCAGAAGGAAAAGAGCCAAGGATAGAACCTTGGGCAGTACCTACATTTAAGGACTGGCTGGTCAGAGGAAACTAAGAGAGCTAGTGGAAAACTAGGAAAGCATGACATGTCAACATATTAAAGGAGAGTAGTTAATTGTGTCCAACAATTACAGCAGAAAAATGTCCAGCTTTAAATTTACTGTTGACTGTTATAAAAAACAAGAATGGCCAGATGGTGACAAAGCTTTAGATTCATGCTTGTCAAGTTTTTGACTCATTGTTAGCCCCAAATCAAAATATAGGTCTGCAGCGAAAACTTTTAGAAGATCCTGAGAGGGAAGAGGAGGGATAGAGGTGAGCAAAATGAATTAATATCTACTGTATTTAGTAGGCAATGTACTAGGCAATGTACAAGGCCCTTTATATTTATTCCCTCATTTAATCACATTAGAGAAATATTAATTTATTTTTAGTGAATTAAGCTTTACAGATACAGTTGAAGCACTCTGTGTCACTTCCCCACCAAACCATTCTCTACCCTCCCTTCTTCCCTTCCCAGAGAAAGACATTATGATGGATTTGTTATCATTCTATTACATATATATGTATCCATAAATAGTACATAGTATAGTATTTATTTATTCGTTTGTTTGTTTAGGACGCACCGCACCTAAACAATTCCCTAGTTCGTGTTTTTTTTTTTTTTTTTTGCAGTACGCAGGCCTCTCACTGTTGTGGCCTCTCCCATTGCGGAGCACAGGCTCCGCATGCGCAGGCTCAGCGGCCGTGGCTCACAGGCCTAGACGCTCCGCGGCATGTGGGATCTTCCCGGACCGGGGCACAAACCCATGTCCCCTGCATCGGCAGGCGGACTCAAAACCACTGCGCCACCAGGGAAGCCCTAGTTCGTGTATTTTTAAAAGTAGCTCTTGGGACTTCCCTGGTTGTCCAGTGGCTAGGACTCCGTGCTCCCAGTGCAGGGGACCCGGGCTTGATCCCTGGTCAGGGAACTAGATCCCACATGCTGCAGCTGGGATTCCATATGCCGCAGCTAAAAGATTCCCGCATGCTGAACTAAGACCTGGCAGAGCCAAAAAAAAAAAAAAAAAAGTAGCTCTTGTATGTATCCTTTTTCATTTTGCTTTTCAATGTTTAATTTTTTAATATTTAAAATTTATCCAAGTAAATACATGAAGCACTAGTTCATTTGTTTTAACTGCTGTGTAGAACTCCACAGCAAAAATATTTGATTTAGTAATCATTCTCCAATTCAACATTTAGGCACCAATATGTTGATGTTTAAACCAATGCTGTGATTTCCACTTCTGGCCAAGATTCTGTAACACAGGACAGATTTGCCCCCTCACCTGAAATAACAAAAAACCTCCAGACAAAATACATGAAACAACGTTTTCAAGACACTGGACATCAGGCAACAAAGGACAGTGATCCCAGAGGGACAGGAAACAAATGAGGTGAGCTCTACAATGCACTCGTTTATTGCCATAGGAGAGTTACTTTCTTTTTTAAACCCTTTTATTTATTTATTTTTTGGCCTCATGGCATGTGGGATCATAGTTCCCTGACCAGGAATGGAACCCGCGCCCCCCGCAGTGGAAGCGCAGAGCCTTAACCACTGGACTGCCAGGGAACTCTGCCATAGGAGAGTTTCTAGGACATGACGTGGGGAGGGGGAAATGAGGCAGAGCCAGGCAGACTCCTGAGTTCAAGAGAGGGAGATGAGGGTGTAAGCGTATAGTGAGAGACAAAGGCAGCTAGATTTCAAAAAGGACAGAGTACCATAGAAGTAAAGAACTACAGAAAGATGGCTATCATAAAAAAGACAGGTTACGTATTCAGCATGTAGAGAAACCGAAATCTTCACACACTGCTGGTAGGAATATAAAATGGTACAATCACTTTGGAAAAGAGCTTGGCAGTTCCTCACAAAGTTAAACATAGTTACCATATAACCTAGCAATTCCATTGCTAGGTATACACCCAAGAGCACCAAAAACATTATCTCTACACAAAAACCTGTACAGGAGTGCTCACAGCAGCATTATTCACAATAGCCAAAAACTGGAAAAACCCAAATGTCCATTAACTGATGAACAGATAAACAAAATGTGGTATATCCATACAATGGATATAAAGTCATTGTATATATATATATACATATACAATGTATAATAGCCATAATAATGAATGAAGTGCTGATGCATGTTACAACACAGATGAACCCTGAAAACATTATGCTAAGTAAAGGAAGCCAGTCACAAAAGGCCCTATATATTGTATGATTCCATTTATATGAAAAGTCCATAATAGGCAAATCTATGGAAACAGTAAAGTAGTTAATGGTTGCCTGGGGCTGAGGAGAGGGGCAAAACAGGGAATGACTGCTAAAGGGTAGGCAGGCAGGTTCTTTTTGGAGTGATGAACATGTGCTAATCTTAGACTGCAGTAACAGCTGCACAACTCTGTGACTATACTAAAACCACTGAACTGTATATAAATGGGTGAATTTTATGGTATGTGAAATATATCTCAATAAAGATGTTAAAAAGTACAATGGATGATACTAAGAGATCAGATATTACAGGAAAAAAAGACTACTGAACCAGAAGACATAGCAATAAACATTATCTAAAATCAAACAAAGATAGACTTCCCTGGCAGTCCAGAGGTTAAGACTTTGGTTCCAATGCAGGGGGTGCAGGTTTGATCCCTGGTCAGGGAGCTAAGATCTCACGGCCAAAAAACCAAAACATAAAAACAGAAGCAGTGACCACCTAGAGGGGTGGAATAGGGAGGGTGGGAGGGAGATGCAAGAGGGAGGAGACATGGGGATATATGTATATGTATAGCTGATTCACTTTGTTACAAAGCAGAAACTAACACACCATTGTAAGGCAATTATACTCCAATAAAGATGTTAAAAAAAAAGAAGCAATATTGTAACAAATTCAATAAAGACTTTAAAAATGGTCCACATCAAAAAAATCTTTAAAAATGAAATAAAATCAAAGATAGAAAAAAAAAGAAAAAAAATAAGAAGAGTCTCAGGGGACGAGGGGACAACTTTAAGTAGCCTAGTATACAGATAATTGGAGTCCCTCAAAGAGAGGAGAGAGATAAAGTGCACAAAAAAATATATATATGAAGAAATACTAGCCCAAATGAGGACTTCCCTGGTGGCACAGTTGTTAAGAATCCGCCTGCCAATGCAGGGAACATCGGTTCCATCCCTGGTCCAGGAAGATCCCACATGCTGCAGAGCAACTAAGTTTGTGCACCACAACTATACATGCCACAGAGCAACTAAGTTCGTGCACCACAGCTACTGAAGCCCGCACGCCTAGAGCCTGTGCTCTGCAACAAGAAAAGCCACCGCAACAAAGAGTAGCTCCTGGGGCTCCCCTGGTGGCGCAGTGGTTGAGAGTCCGCCTGCCAATGCAGGGGACACGGGTTCGCGCCCCGGTCCGGGAAGATCCCACATGCTGTGGAGCGGCTGGGCCCGTGAGCCATAGCTGCTGAGCCTGTGCATCCGGAGCCTGTGCTCCGCAACGGGAGAGGCCACAACAGTGAGAGGCCCGCGTACCGCCCCCCCCCCCAAAAAAAGAGTAGCTCCTGCT
The DNA here is from genome assembly GCF_964165515.1 of Mesoplodon bidens. Taxonomy (NCBI): domain Eukaryota; kingdom Metazoa; phylum Chordata; class Mammalia; order Artiodactyla; family Ziphiidae; genus Mesoplodon; species Mesoplodon bidens. The sequence continues at coordinate 74,365,360 of NC_138177.1, read as the reverse complement.
CGTAGAGAAAGCCCACGCGCAGCAACTAAGACCCAACACAGCCAAAAGAAGAATAAAGAGAAGAAAAGAAATAACAGTCAAAATGAATAAATGATGAAAACTATAAACCTACAAATCCAAGAACCTCAACAAACCTGAAGCACAAGAAACATGATAAAAACTACACCAAGGGACATCATAATCAAATTGCTCAAAACTACTATAAAGGGACTTCCTTAGCGGTCCAGTGGTTAAGACTTTGCCTTCCAATGCAGGGGGTGTGGGTTTGATCCCTGGTCTGGGAGCTAAGATCCCACATGCCTCACAGCCAAAAAACCAAAACAGAAAACAGAAGCAAATAAGTTGTGGTACATATATACAACGGAATATTACTCAGCCATAAAAAGGAATGAAGTTGAGTCATTTGTTGAGACGTGGATGGATCTAGAGACTGTCATATAGAGTGAAGTAAGTCAGAAAGAGAAAGGCAAATATCGTATATTAACGCATGTATGTGGAACCTAGAAAAATGGTACAGATGAACCGGTTTGCAGGGCAGAAGTTGAGACACAGATGTAGAGAACAAACGTATGGACGCCAAGTGGGGAAAGCCGTGGTGGGGTGGGGATGGTGGTGTGCTGAATTGGGCGATTGGGATTGACATGTATACACTGATGTGTATAAAACTGATGACTAATAAGAACCTTCAGTATAAACAAACAAACAAAAACAAAAAAAACAAGCAATATTGTAACAAATTCAATAAGGACTTTAAAAAAAATGGTCCACATCAAAAAAAAAACAAACATGATTACATGTAAAGATAAGGATAACATCAGATTTCTTGCTGGAAACAATGCAAAAGAGAAGACAGCAACATCCTTAAAATACTGAAAGAAAAAAATCTGACAATCTAATTTAAAATACCATACCTGTCAAAAAATTATCTTTTAAAAACAAAGATGAAATAAAGACTTTTTCAGCCATTTTAAATTTCCTTTATCAATCTTCTCCTTTACAATTTATATTTATTTGTATCTTAAAAAGTTCCCCTAATTATGGTCTCAAAGCTTATTTTATCTGAAAACTATATACATAGTTCTACTATAGGTAAAATAGATAAGCAACAAGGATTTACTGTATAGCACAGGAACTATATTCAGTATCTTATAATAAACTGTAATGCAAAATAATCTGAAAGTATATATGTAACTGAATCACTTTGCTGTACACCTGAAACACAATATTGTAAATCAACTATACTTCAATTTTTAGAAAGTGTTATTAACTATAGTCACCATGCTGTACATTACACCTCCATGATTTATTTTATAACTGGAAGTTTGTACCTTTTGACCACCGTCACCCATTTTTGCTCCAGTCCCCCCAGCCGCCCTGGCAACCACCAATCTGCCCTCTGTATCCATGAGTTGGGTTTTTTTGTTTTGTTTTGTTTTGTTTAGATTCAACATATGAGTAAGATCATACAGCATTTATCTTTCTCTGTTTCACTTATTTCACTTAGCATAATGCCCTCAAGGTCCATCCATGTTGTCACAAACAGAAAGATTTCCTTCTTTTTTATAACTAATCCATTTTGTGTGTGTGTGTATACACATATATATCACATTTTCTTTACCTATTCATCCACTGATGGACATTCAGGTTGCTTCCATGTCTTGGCTATTGTAAATACTGCCTCAAAAAACATGAAGGTACATTATCTTTTCAAGTTAGTGTTTTTGTTTCCTTTAGATAAGTATCCACAAGTGGAACTGTTGGATCATATGATAGTTCTAGCTTTAATTTTTTTGAGGAACCTCCATACTGTTTTTCAAAATGGCTGCACCAATTTACATTACCACCAACAGTGCACAAGGATTCCCATTTCCCCATCCTAGCCAACACTAACTTCTTGTCTTTTTGATAACAGCCATTCTAACAAGTGTGAGGAGATAACTTACTGTTATTTTTTGTTTTTAATTTACTTTTGGCTGTGTTGGGTCTTCATTGCTGTGCGTGGGCTTTCTCTAGTTGCGGCGAGAGGGGGCTACTCTTCGTTGCGGTGCGCGGGCTTCTCATTGCAGTGGCTTCTCGTTGCGGAGCACGGGCTCTAGCTTGCAGGCTTCAGTAGTTGTGGCATGAGGGCTCAGCAGTTGTGGCTTGCGGGCTCTAGAGCGCAGGCTCAGTAGTTGTGGCGCACGGGCTTAGTTGCTCCAAGGCATGCGGGATCTTCCTGGACCAGGGCTCGAACCCGTGTCCCCTGCATTGGCAGGCGGATTCTTAACCACTGCATCACCAGGGAAACCCTCACTGTGGTTTTGATTTGCATTTCCCTGATGATTGGTGATGATGAACACCTTTTCTGTTGGCCATCTGTATGTCTTTTTTTTTTTGGCCGCACGTCTCAGTTCCCCAACCAAGGGACTGAACCCATGCCACAGCAGTGAAAGCCCAGAATCCTAACCATTAGGCCTCCAGGGAACTCCCCATCTGTATGTCTTCATGACCACTTATTCTTACTCTCCCCTTCACTAGTTTCTACTGATATTCCTAATTCTAACTGTATGCATGCCCTTGGGCTCAATCATGTACCTTTTCTTTATTTGCACTCACTCGCTACATAATCTCATATATTCCTACGGCTTTAAAGAGCAACTATATGCTAATTTCCTAATTTATATTCCTGGACCTCACCTCTCCTCTAAAATTCTCTTTATATATTCAACTGCCTAACTGTTATCTCCATTTGGATGTCTAACAGGCATTTTATGAACTTATGTCCAAAACTGAATTCCTGAACTCCTGGGATAAAAACGTTTTCTTCCCCTAGTGCTTCCCACCTCAGTAAACAACACTGCCATTCAACCAATTGCTTAAATCAAACTCTTTGGAGTCATTCTTGGTTTCTCTTTCTCACACCCTACATGCATTCCATCTGTAAATTCTGTCAGTACTCCTTTCCAAATATATTTCAAATCTGACATCTTATCACTGTCATGTTATTATTCTAGTCCAAGCTATTGTCATCTCCTGCCCAGACTATTGTAACTTTTTTTTAACTCTGCTTCTGCTCTTGCCCTTCTCAGTCTATGTTCCACAGAGAAACCAGAGTGATCTTTCTAAAATTTAAGTGAGATCGTATCACTCCTTTGTTCAAAATGTTTTAATGGCATCTGCAGTGGTTTACAAACACTGTCACCCCAAACTCTTTGAAATTCCTCATATCAAGAGGTGGTGGTGGTGGGGAATCTGTGCCCCTTCCCTTGAATCTGGGTGGGTTTATGACTGCTTCAACATGTAGAGTATAGCAGAAGTGATGCTGGGTGACTTCTGCCACTGGGTTATAAAAAGCAACGCAGCTTTTGCCTTATCCTCTGGAACACTGAAGTCTGGAGACCTGAACTGCTTTCTAAGAGGTACAACTACCCCGAGGCTGCCATGGTGTGAAGAAGCAAAGCCTCAGGGAGAAGTCACATATAGACATTTCAGTTGACAGGCCTACTCTTCAAGTCATCTCAACCCAGGCATCAGACGTGTAAGTGAATGAACCCTCAGATGATTCCAGCCCCCCACTAATACATCTTCCCCATTTCTGCATCTTCCCAGCTACAGCACCATTCACTAGAGCAGAAACAAGCAATCATCACTGTGCCCAACCTGAATGAATTACTGACCCACAGAATCCAAGAGCATAATAAAACAGCTGTTTTAAGTTACTAAGTTTTGGGGTAACTAACTTGTTGCACAGCAACAGTAACCAGAACAGCACTGCAAGTCTTTATCATAACCTATAAGGCCCTACATAATCTGGCCCACTACCATTTGACTTTGTATCTCCCAATACTCTCCCATCACTCCCTTTCCAGTCAGTTTAGTCTCCTTGATCTCCCCTGATAGCCATGTGGCTTGTTCCCTTATTTCCTTCGTATCTCAGAGAGCCTTTTCCTAATGCATCTATTAGGGAAAACAAACAAACAACAAAAACACAGCACCTTTCATCATTACTCTGTCACCCCCTTATAAAACTTTATTCTTCTTCTTGGTAATTACAACTGCCTGGCCTATTATGTTTATATATGTTGGTCTGTTTCCCACCCACTAAAATATAAGCTCCTTGAGACAGTTTTTTCAGTGCCTGGCCCATAATATGTACTAGATAAATAGCTGCTGAATAGAAGCCCATAATCTTCACTTTTTAAGATATTCTATTTAGTTCTTTTTTCAAATCTGTCTCCAAAGTACTTTTTCTTATCTTCTCAAATCTTTGTATTTAATAAATACATTTATTTTATGGACTATAGCCAATGGCTCTATTATCTGAAGTTTTCAATTCCTGCTGCTTATTGTATCTGTGACTCTTGTTCATGGTAAATGAATTGTTTTCTTGTGCTTTCTGTCTTTTTTTTAAGAGCACCTTGTCTTCATTGGGACTTTATCTGTAGGAATCCTGTGTGGTTTGGATTGTGGACCTGTTCCTCCAGAGCAGTTTTTCATGTGCCTCTGACAGTTACTGCAAGGATATAAAGCATTCTGAATAATTTTTTATATTTATTTCTCAGCTTGGGGATCTCAGACAAAAAAAATTTAAATCCATATGACAGCAGCCTCATACTTAAGTTTTCAGGGGAGATTCCCACCCAGCCCTAGTCAGGGCCTAAGCTGAGACCGAAAAGTTTTCTTGTTTCCTTGAACTAGGGGATGGAATTTTTTATGGTCACCTCCCTTCCCTGAACATGAGCCTTTAAGGATGTTGGCTTTATAAGGGGATTCTCATCTCTACCTCTGTTCCATACAGGCCTAAACTTTGTCTATGGACTCCTCATGAGCATTAAGACCGAGTCTGTTAGGGACTTCCCTGGTGGTCCAGTGGTTAAGACTGTGCACTTCCACTGCAGGGGCCCCCGGTCGGGAACTAATATGCTGCATGCCTTGCGGTGCGGCCAAGAAAAAAAAAAGGACCGAGTCTTTTGGTTACTGAAACTAGAAAAGCCCCCAGAACTGCCACAGCATTAAGTCACAGGCACACTGCTCATTTTTAGTTCCCTTTCATTCATGTGGTTCCTGAGAATTTTCCTTACTTCTTTCAGGCTCAGCTATGTGTTTTTTTTTTTTTTTTTTAAGTTTGCTTTACAATATTTTATCCAGCATCACTAGGTGGTGTTTTGCAGTGGATTGCAAACGGTTTTAGTTATATGGTCTGCTATACTCCAGAGTCAAAACGATGGTCTGGAAGTTCAAAATTTATTTTCATAATAACTAGCTCAGTATCCTTTCAGAGCAGATAGGCCACCCAGCTTAAAATAAACAAAACAACACCAAAGACTACTAATTGCAAAGGGAAAAACACACCTTAACAACAGAGATCTTGCTATCACCTTAACCCAGGGACCAAACTTGGCAGTGTAAACAGTGAGACAATCAGATATTATGTGCCTCCTGATGTGACGCAGTATGAAGTACACAGCATCTCCCATGAAGTATTTTTGCCAAAAACATATAAACTTTACAATGAAGTCCAGTTTACAGGACATAGAGTCCGAGAACAAGCTAAATGATACCATATGGAAACAATCTGACAAATCTACAATGAAGAACATGCTGCAAATAGACTACTCTGGTCTCTTAAAAAGTTGGTATTAAAAGGGGGGGCGGGAAAAAAAAAAAGGGCTTCCCTGGTGGCGCAGTGGTTGAGAGTCTGCCTGCCGATGCAGGGGACACGGGTTCGTGCCCCGGTCCGGGAAGATCCCACATGCCGCGGAGCGGCTGGGCCCATGAGCCATGGCCGCTGAGCCTGTGCGTCCGGAGCCTGTGCTCCGCAACGGGAGAGGCCACAACAGAAAGAGGCCCACGTACTGCAAAAAAAAAAAAAAAGGTGGGGGGGGAGGTGGCACTGCAGACTGTTCTAAAATAAGAGACACTTAGAGACACACCAAATGCAAGGTATGATACTTGACTGGATCTTGGTTTAAAAAGAAAATCTACAAAAGATATTATGAGGAACAACTGGGGAAATTTCAAATGGACTGGGTATTAGATAATATTAGGGAATTACTATTAATCTTGTTAGGTGAGATAATGGTATTGTGGTTCAATAGAAAATTGTCTTTCTTGTTTGGGGAAGCAAATTACCACAAACTTAGTGGTTTAAACAGTACAAATTTATTATCCTACAGTCTGGAAGTCAGAAGTCTGAAATGGGTCTCACTGGACCAAATTCAGGGCATCAGCCGGGACTCTTAATTTCTCCTGGAGTCTCTCGAGGAGTATCTATTTTTGCGCCTTTTCCAGCTAGAAACCACCTGCTTTCCTTGGCTCGTGGCCATTTCCCCATCTTCAAAGCCATCAATGTTGGGCCCACTCCTCATGTTGCCATCTTTCTCTCTTTTGCCTTTTCCCATTTTAAGGACCCATGTGATTACACTGGGCCCACCTGGATAGTCCAGAATAATATCCATATTTTAAGGTTAGCTGATTAGCAACCTTAACACCATCTGCTGTCTTAATTCCCCTTTGCCATGAAACTGAACACATTCATTGGTTCTGGGGATTAGGTGATAGACATCTTGGGGGAATGGGCATTAATCTGCCTAACACTTCAATCGTAAGTATTTAGAAGTAACGTTTAAAGCTTACTCTGAAATGATTCAGCAAAAATATGTATATGTTACTACATATCAATGAGGCAAAACATTCATTGTTGACTCAAGATAATAGTAACATAGCTGTTCATTGTACTTATTCTTTACATTTTTTCTACATATTTAAACATTTTCAAATTTTTAAAAACGTGAAAAGTTTAAAGATTGTTTTAATTAAAAAAAAGATAAGCAGAACAGAACAGACTCCTTTTTCAAAAGGAGGCCTTTAACCTGGCTACAGAGAACAGTAATGTGGATATATTTAATACGGACAGTGTGTGACATTCAATAGAGCAGCACTATTAAGGTAAAGTGCATGTGGACTTCCTGATACTGTGGATATGGTTACCAACTGGGTTTGTTAGGGATTAAGTTGCTCTTTACATGTAGATGACAGGGTCCCACCTGAAAAGTGAGATCATTCCGAGTTAGTTATCATGGTCCTACTAACTGCCTTGGAAAAAAAGACACATCAGATGAGCAATCTGGACTCCTTACGTCTTGGCTTTTATATTTAAAAAGGAATAAACAGTAGCTTTACAATATTTTTACAAATATAACTTTAAAAAAATATATAGGGGCTTCCCTGGTGGCGCAGTGGTTGAGAGTCTGCCTGCCGATGCAGGGGACACGGGTTCATGCCCCGGTCTGGGAAGATCCCACATGCCGCGGAGCGGCTGGGCCCGTGAGCCATGGCTGCTGAGCCTGTGCGTCCGGAGCCTGTGCTCCGCAAGGGGAGAGGCCACAACGGTGAGAGGCCCGCATACCGCAAAAAAAATATATATATATATATATATACATATATATATATATACACACATAGCTCTGGCTTGCCTTTGCTACAGTGTCCTTTCACAGAACAAAGATTCCCTTTCCAACTGTAGACACTAATAAAACTCGTTGCACGTGATAAAATTTTCATGTTAATAAAATATGTAAAGATTAATCACCAAGTCCACTATATTCATCTATTCAAGTCCAAAGAGGACTTGAATAAAAGGTAAAAAGGAAAAAAAGTGATAGAGGGAGAATTCAGACTACAGAAGTCTATGGGGTTCAGAATGGGATAATCCTAGTAAATAAATCCTTATGACAATTATAAACAGGAAGTACTGAAACATCACCCCTTCTAACATTTTAAGAAGAGGCAATTCCTGGTTTGCTTTCTGCCACTGGGAGGCATCAATCAGCTACAGGTCTACCAAGACCTGTTCACTCCCATGTAATATTTTAAATAACTCCAAATCAGACAATCCAACAACACAGAAAGAAGGTTGGAGGAAATGAGAACCTCCATCTCAATGAAGGGATCAAGTGAAGATTTTCCTGAAATCATTCAAACAGTTCTGAAGCACCTAGTATGTACACAGTAGTAAGAAATACAAGTAATTCGAGGATGAATTCAAGGATCATACAGTAGTTGAGAAATCTGGAGATGTGTTTACCCTCAAAGAAGTGACCTAGTAATAAGAGTGTTATGATATGGATGACTTCAAGAATAGAATCTAAGACTCAGACTAGATAGTTGACTTCTTCCCCCTTCTTGCAAGATTCTTCTTGCTTCTGTCACATGAGTTACACAAATGTGAGGAGGTATCCTTTCCTCTTATCAATCTTATTCTTTCTCTTGTATTCCATATTTATAATAGATACTATCATTCCCTTAATCAAGTAGAAACCCTAAAGTCATGTGAGATGACTCCTTCCTACTTCATTCATTCAAATAATTGTTTCATAGATTCTAATATACATAATTTCCTCTGTTTTAACCTCTGATATCAGGGCATATCTTATAATCAATGGCATCTAACAACTGACAGTATTTCTTCTTCCTTATTGGTTCATAAAATATTGACACATCTTAAAACCAATGGCATCTTCACATTTGCAGCAACAAGGATGGACCTAGAGATAGTAAGTCAGAGAAAGACAAATACCATATGGTATCACTTACATGTGGAATCTAAAGTATGACACAAATGAACTTATTTACAAAACAGAAACAGACTCACAGACTAGAAAACTTATGGTTAACAAAGGGGAAAGAGGGTGGAGGAGGGAGAGATTAGGAGTTTAGGATTAGCAGATACAAACTGTTATATATAAAATAGATAGGGGCTTCCCTGGTGGCGCAGTGGTTAAGGATCCACCTGCCTATGCAGGGGACACGGGTTCGAGCCCTGGTCTGGGAAAATCCCACATGCCTTGGAGCAACTAAGCCTGTGCGCCACAACTACTGAGCCGGAGTGCCACAACTACTGAGCCCGTGCACCTACAGCCTGTGCTCCACAACAAGAGAAGCCACCACAATGAGAAGCCCGTGCACCACAATGAAGAGTAGCCCCTGCTCGCCACAACTAGAGAAAAGCTGTGCGCAGCAACAAAGACCCAACGCAACCAAAAATGAATTAAATTAATAAATTAAAAAATAATTTAATTAAATAAAATAAACAACAAGGTCCTACTGTATAGCACAGGGAACTATATTCAATATCCTGTAATAAACCATAATGGAAAAGAATATGAAAAAGAATACATATATATGTATAACTGAATCACTCTGCTGTATACCAGAAAGTAACACAACATTGTACATCAACTACAGTTCAAGTTAAAAACAAATATCAAAGGCATCTTAGATTCCATGAAATACAATATTTATGAAATGCCTAATATTTATTATTAGTATTTTTCTAGGCACTCATGGACTTAACATTCTAGTGGGGAAAAGAAACAATAAACAAATAATACAGGCAGGTACAGCAGTGATAAGTACCTTGAAAATAGTTAAGCATGAAAAGGGGATAAAGCGTCAGATCAGGGGAAGAGACTATTCTTAAAAGCACAGTTGGGGGACTTCCCTGGTGGTCCAGTGGTTAAGAATCCGCCTTCCAGTGCAGGGGACTCGGGTTCGATCTCTGGATCTCTGGTCGGGGAACTAAGAACCCATATGCTTCAGGGCAACTAAGCCTGTGCACTCTAGAGCCCGAGAACCACTAGAAAGCCTTCGTGCTACAACTACTGAGCTTGTGTGCCACAACCAGAGAGAGGCCCCCGTGCCAAAACAAAGAGCTGGTGCACCGCAACGAAAGATCCTGCATGCCTCCACAAAGATCCCGCGTGCCGCAACTAAGACCCGATGCAGCCAAAAAAAAGAAAAAAAAGCATAGCTGGGAAAGTCCTATCTAAAATGATAACGTTTGAGCTAAATCCTGACTTAAGTGCAAAGTGAGCTATGCATGTATATGGGAGAGAATATAACTGGTAGAGAAACAAGAATGCTGCTTGAGACAGAATGGTGCTTAGTATTATGCTAGAAATAGTAAAAAGGTAAAGATGAAGTGCCATATCCAAGAGGGAGAGTGGCAAGAAAAGAGGTAGGAGAGGTAATCCTGGGGCCAAACCAGGTATCAGGATATACCTTGAAAGAAGAGCCAACAGAAATGTTGGTGTACTGGATGTGAAGTATGAGAAAGAAAGCAGTCAAGGATGACTCCAGGGCTTTATCATGAATGATGATGCCTTTTATGAAAATGGTGAATAACGGCATGTTTAGAGTGAAAAATGAGAAGTGTATTTCTAACATGTTAAGTTTGAAATGCCTATTAGACACCATCTAGAGTTAAGAGGAAATGTTTGGCTGAGGATACATATTCAGGAGTCATAAACACACAGACAGAATTTAAAGTCACGGGGGTAGACAAAATCATTTAAGGAGTGAATGTAAACAGAGAGGAGGTATGAGGGCTGAGCTCTGGGGTACTCCAACATTTATAAATTGAAGAAAATACCTAGCAAGTAAGATTGAAGAGTGGTCTGTGAGGTAGGAAGAAAACAGGAGAGCATGGTGTCCTGGAAGCCAAGTGCCTTCCCCCCACCAAGTCTAAATATCTCTAAAAGATCTAAATGTCTCTGTATGGGCTTCCCTGGTGGCGCAGTGGTTGGGAGTCCGCCTGCTGCTGCAGGGGACACGGGTTCGTGCCCCGGTCCGGGAAGATCCCGCATGCCGCGGAGCGGCTGGGCCCGTGAGCCATGGTCGCTGAGTCAGCGCGTCCGGAGCCTGTGCTCTGCAACGGGAGAGGCCACAACAGTGAGAGTCCCACATACCGCCGGGGGGGTAGAGGGGGGGCGGAATCTAAATGTCTCTGTAGTCTCTCCATTCTTTCCAACTTTCCTGCCATTCCTTAATTCAGAATATCATCTTTTCCTCTCTTCATCTATAGCAAATATTTTAAAAGATCTTGTGGTCTCAGTATCTAAGGTGTCCCCCACTTCATCTTCCATATAGCCAGCAAAGTGATCTTAAAAAAAAAAAATCTAACCTTATCATCCCATCCTTAATATCAAACACTTCCCATTATCTACAACACTAGCACACAGGTCCCTACATCATCTCATCCCAATTTACCTTTGCAACCTTATCTTCTACTACTCCTGCCCTCAAGTATTTCACGCGCTAGGCACACCTACATATTCTTTGCTTCCAAGCTTTTCTGTGTTATTTTCTTCCCCTAGTAAATCCTCCAACTCTTTAAGACTACATAGAGACATCTATGAATAGGGTGAAATATGTCCTAGTTTGCATGGGACAGTCCCAATTTATACCTGGTGTCCCCTCCTGATGATTAACAATATTCCTTTCACCTTTAACAGTGTCTCAAATTAGATGGTCATCCTATCTATGAAAACTTCCCTGTTCCCCTAGGCAGTTTTTTCTTCCCATGTGTTCTCAAACCATTTTGAACTTGTCAGTACATGTCTCATTACTGAATTACTTGTCCTTTTCCATTAAAAAAAAAACTGTGAGCTCCCAGAGGTCAGGAACCTTATGTATTATTCATTTTCTTATCTCTTGCACCTAACCTGTTCATAAAAGGCAGTCAAAAACTCCTGTTAAAGGAACTCTGTCTTCTGCAAACACTCTGAGAACAGGAGGAAGTCAGAGGAGAGAAAGGGTATGGTATTGGGCAGCAAGCCTGAGACTGGGAGACAGTTGGGAGAAGGGGTAATCTGCTCCAGGATTAAGAGCACAGGACCCATACATAAGGAGGATAAGAAGCTTCAGTTCAAAAGAGGGCCTGCCTCCAAAATGTTTCCAATCTATTAGAGAAATATGTTATGTACTTTCAAAAAGTTTTTATCTCAGGTATTACAAAGAAACATTCCAAACTTACATATTTAAAAAATGTAAGTATGCTACTGGAGTTCAGAAAAAGACCACACAAGTCTAGGAAAATGTTTATGAAGCTGGAATTTTATCAGCTCAGCATACTGCCAACCTTATGTGGCAAATATGTAACTGAATAGTAAGCTCCTTGTAGTATCTCTATATCCCTAGTTGCTGAAAAGGTCCCTAAACAATAATAAGTGTTCAATAAATGTTTCTGATTAATGTAACTTACATTAGTTTTTTTAGTTTGCAATGTACTTTTACATACATTACACTTTATATGAAGATAACATCCCTAAAAGATAGGCAGAGTAGTAAAACTGTCTCAGTTTTATAGATGAAGAAATCAGGCTTCCTGGGATTTGTAGAAGAGACTAGGTTTCTAGCTTGCCAGTTAACACAAACTCATCTTCATTTTCTGAAGAGCAATGCTACTCAAAGTGTGGTCCACAGACTGGTGCTGGTCCATGAACTGTCTGTTACCACTCTGCAATAATATAAGCATAGAGGTTGCGAGTAAGCATTTAGAAACTTTTATTTTAATTTGACAGAGTAATTTTATGCCTGTTGAATCTAACAATAAAAAATACTGGGCTTGTATTTGGATATCTTTTTTTATCTCCCTTTTCCAGTAATTCACCTCACTATATGTACAAAAGTATTGGTCCATGCTATATTAGAAAACCAAACAAAAAAAATTTTTTTAAATTAATTTATTTTTGGCAGCACTGGGTCTTCGTTGCTGCATGCGGGCTTTCTTTAGTTGCAGTGAGTGGGGGCTACTTTTCTATGTGGTGCGTGGGCTTCTTGTGGTGGCTTCTCTTGCTGCGGAGCACAGGCTCTAGATGCGTGGGCTTCAGGAGTTGTGGCACGCAGGCTTCAGTGGTTGTGGCTTGTGGCCTCTAGAGCGCAGGCTCAGTAGTTGTGGCGCACAGGCTTAGCTGTTCTGCGGCATGTGGATCTTCCAAGACCAGGGATAGAACCCGTGTCCCCGGAATTGGCAGGCAGATTCTTAACCACTGCGCCACCAGGGAAGTCCCAAAATTTGGTTTTTTTGAAGGTTTGGAGAAGTATCACTAAAGAGGGCAATGTAGACCAATGTGTCACTCATGGATGGAACTTAATAAATTTAATTTTGTCATTTTTCTTTTACTTTAAATCCATGTTTCTCTAAGTATCATTTTAGACCCTACATCAGAATTACTTCAGATATGTGTTTAAAATATATCCTCCCAGGGCCATTTCAAAGTAATGAACTGGAATTTCTCAGTGAGGAGCCAAGGAATCTGCATTTTATGTTTTCCTGGTGATTATTATCACTCTATATACTTTAAGAATGACTGCCTTAAACTTTCACAAAAGAAACAGGGAAGTAAGTAACCTAGGGAGTATATAATTAAATAAAGGAATAGGAGTTAGCCACATTTTTCCAACCTCCTTCAAAACTTATCTATAAAACTCCATTTTTATTCGGGCAAAGTAGAGAAAATGTAGGCCTTCCTTAGGAATATTATAAAAATAATACTTAAAAGAAGAAAACAGGGTTTCCCTGGTGGCGCAGTGGTTGAGAGTCCGCCTGCCGATGCAGGGGACACGGGTTTGTGCCCCGGTCCGGGAAGATCCCACATGCTGCGGAGCGGCTAGGCCTGTGAGCCATGGCCGCTGAGCCTGCGCGTTCGGAGCCTGTGCTCCGCAATGGGAGAGGCCACAACAGTGAGAGGCCCGCGTACCGCAAAAAAAAAAAAAAAAAAGAAAAAAAGAAAACAACAAAAAATTTTTTTTCATGTTTTATACCAGGGCACTAATAATAATGGGTGGTAAGAAAGAAAAGTTTTGAACAGCTGTGATCTTTCACATTGCCCTGAAAAACATGATCTCTTAGGTACATTTCATACACACATACTCAAGAGCCTCTTCTCAGATAAATCATTTTTTGAGTGATATATTCATCACACAAATCTGAAAACAGTTGGGGGAAAGTGCACTTCAACAGGAAGAGAAGTAACATGGTGTGTATTGGGAGCAAAGGGGCAAGGGATATAGGAGAAAGGAGAATAACATTTGAGCGAGGCTAAATATCAAAACTGTGGGCTAAGAAAAACAGAAACAACACTTCATTTAATTCTCAAAACATTCCTATGAAGTCTGCATTATCCCCATCCTATGAATGAAGTAATTGAGACTTAGAAAGACTAAATAAACTTGTCTGGGGCTTCCCTGGTGGCACAGTGGCTAAGAATCCACCTGCCAATGCCGGCCGGGGACATGGGTTGGACCCCTGGTCTGGGAAGATCCCACATGCCACAGAGCAACTAAGCCCATGCACCACAACTACTGAGCCTGCATTCTAGAGCCCGCAAGCCACAACTACTGAGCCTGTGTGCCACAACTACTGAAGCCTGCACGCCTAGAGTCCATGCTCCACAACAGGAGAAGCCACGGCAATGAGAAGCCCGCGCACTGCAAGGAAGAGCAGCCCCCGCTCGCTGCAACTGTAACATTCTGTTCCATCAGTAAAGACTTTTATTCAGTTATTGTCTGTCATAGGTACATCATATGAAAGTAGTAGCACACACACCAACTAAATATTTACCATATACACACTCTCATAATCAGACTAGTAAAACCAGAGGTATTTGAATTCAGTGGACTGTGAGGGTAACCACATTTTTTTTTTAATTTTTATTTATTTTTGCCTGTGTTGGGTCTTCGTTGCTGCATGCGGGCTTTCTCTAGTTGTGGCGAGTGGGGCTACTCTTCGTTGAGGTGTACGGGCTTCGCATTGCGGTGGCTTCTCTTGCTGCGGAGCACCAGCTCTAGGCGCGCGGGCTTGAGCAGTTGTAGCTCGCGGGCTCTAGAGCACAGGCTCAGCAGTTGTGGCGCATGGGCTTAGTTGCTCCGCGGCACGTGGGATCTTCCCAGACCAGGGCTTGAACCCATGTCCCCTGCATTGGCAGGCGGATTCTTATCCACTGTGCCACCAGGGAAGCCCGTAACCACATTTTTGCACTTTGAGGAAACAAGAGCCAGGAGGTGGGCATGAAAGGGAAACAGCAGTGATTTGTAAGCTTTAGGAGAGTCTTACAAAAGTTTCTGGCTTCACAAAAATTTCTCCAGAATATCCCTCAAGGATATTCATAGCTCTGTACACTACGTTACTCATAACAGAGAAGGGAGAATGTTAGCCAGATATTTATTCCACAAAGAGTAGGTCTAATAAAGTTTCTGTAATGAAAAGTCTTGTACTTTAAAGGGATAAACATAACCATACCGATAAATTCTATCTCAATGGAGCTTCAGAGATTAGTAGGCTCATGCCCACTACTTGCAAATGTAAGCTGAATGAATGGCCATTTGACTTCCACCAAACTGGAAGCAAATTGTACTTCCAGGTCCTGGCAAAGATCACAGAGCAATGGTTCTGTTCTGCACATCTCCAAACTACCCTAATGCAAACCAGATAGCTGAGCTCCTTCCAAGCTATCTAATGCTTCCTACTGCCAATTATTCCCAACAATTAACTCCACACTTTCCTAGGATGGAACCTCTCTATTTTAGTTCCCTAAAGGAACTTAAACACATACAAACCAAACTGCAAAACGAATTCCTCAAATCGGGGTAAAAGCCCCTAAGGAAAAACAAAATGGCTACAGAATATGTTAGATGCTACGAAGAGTAAAATTATCTCTGAATGTACCATTTTATTGGATCACCTTAAAAGTTGCTTCCATACAGTCCTAGAGGTAACAATCTCTGGAATTCAACATTTGATGCAACAGAAAAGACTGGACAAGGGCTTGAGAAGAGTATGCATCAATGTGAATATATGAGCTCTATTAACTATTTCTCATTAAAAGGTTTCGTAACAGGGAACTAAGAGAGACCACCCTGATCTCTGTATAAGACAAAAAGACACAGGACAGATCATACCCTAAAATGTTTATTATATTACAATATATCTAACAATATTATCAACCATAGGTTAGAAATAAACCTGACACAACTATAGAAGACACTGGCAGATTACTACAAATATCACTAAAGCTGTTACAAAACATCAAGCCTGCAAAGGAGGAAGCTGGGATCCAAAGAAATCACATTTCACTTTTACCAACTTTCTGCTAGTCAAGACTTACCTCTACAAATTAAAGGTGCAAAAATTACATGTATGACACAGTTAGAGCTTGTCTTAAGCCATTCTTAGGTAGAATACCACAGGTCCTACTTAAATTGATCTACACTGAAAACAAAGGCACATTAATAACCCTTTCACCCAAATCCTGATTTATTTTTCTGATATAGTATGCATTTGGTTATTGTCTTCCTTCTTCCTCTACTAACTTATAAACACTATAGAGTGAAGGATTCGTCTACTTTGTTCACTGCTATATCCCCAGTTCTGAGATAAGTTCCTGGCACTTAAAAAAAAAATCACTCAATGATTACCTGTTAAGTGAATAACTGAACCCTTCATTTGCATGCTACTTTGGTAGTGGACAATGGAGCAAATGAGACTGAGCAAATGCTACACAATTTTAACTTCAACAGCAGAGCTGATTCATTTCTGCTATTTCAGGATTATTCAGCCTTCTTACTAGATGGAGACTTTTGATGATTATTCTCTATGTAAACATCTTCCCATTTCTAAAGCAAGAAGCCTCAACCCCCATACAATATCCCCACCGTATTCTAGGTGGTCAGTAAGTTTTGGCTCCCCATTTTTCATTTGGGTTTGTAGGTCAAGGAGGCGAGGGGATATACCATGCAACTGCCACCCCCTGGGGTCACATTAGAGAAAATTATGTATCAGATACACATATATGGGTAATTAACACCAAGGCACCAAGAGCCCCTAAAATGACTTCTGTGACTATGATTTAGAGTGGGAAAATAACAACACAGAGCATCATCAACAGAGAAGGACCTTAAGACCCTTACAGCAGGAGAGAAGAGCTTCTCAGCTGGCTTCTTGCTGAATCAAGCCTTCTTGCAGTATAATACCTTCCACTATTACTTACTACCTGGCCCCCTCTACTCTGCCCTCCTAACCAAGTTACTCTGTCCCAATCTTCCAAAAGACAGTTTTACTTTTATATATACATATACTACTCTCCTAGACTTTCCCCTGCCACACTTCTAAGTAAATTTCTGTTCTTTATCTGATAAAACATATTGCCTAATTAGTCCTATCCAAGTATTTATTCTTCCAATGTCTTGATACTGTGGCTCACTGCCCATCAAAATTAATACCCCCCTCCTTCCATAGTAATGGAAATACTGGCTACCTAGCTGTTCAGCTCACTACATTTCCTAGCCTCCCTTAGTGATTGTTAGGCTAAATTCTTGCCTTGCCGGTGGAATAAAGAGGAAGTGATGTGTGCCGCTTTCAGCCCAAGAACTATAAAAAGCAGGCAAACTCTTTCATGCTTTTTCCCCTTCCTGCTGGCTGCAACACAGTTTCAAGCCTGCAGACAAGGACAATACCGTAGAAGTTGATCCCCCTGATAGTGGTATCAGCATCTCTTGGGAATCTGTTGGATATACAAACTCTCCAGCCCCATTCCAAACCCATGAATCAGAAATTCTAGGGAAAGAGACTAGGGACTGTGTTTTATGTTTTAACAAGCATTCCAGGTGACTCTGATGCACGCCAAAGTATAAGAACCATTGTTCTAGGGATCAGCAGGAAAATTAGTATAAAAGAACCTGAGTTCCTGAATTACCACACAAAACAACAGAGCATCAGGAACCAATCACCTTGGGCAATTACATGAAAGAAATACTTTCTATCTTCTTTGCGCCCTTGAGTTTTTGGATCTTTGTTGCAGCTCTTAGGCATACTCTCCCAGCTCTCAAAACTTTTTGGTCTCAGGATCCCTTTAAGAGGACATTCTTAAAAATTAAGACTCCAAAGAGATTTTTTTTGCTTGTAGGCTATAGCTATCAATAGTCACCGTATTAGAAATTAAAACAGAATTTTAAAAATATTAGTTCATTAGGACTTCCCTGGTGGTGCAGTGGTCAAGAATCCGCCTGCCAATGCAGGGGACATGGGTTCAAGCCCTGGTCTAGGAAGATCTCCCATGCCGCAGAGCAACTAATCCCGCACGCCACAACTACTGAAGCTCACGCACTTAGAGCCTGTGCTCCACAGCAAGAGAAGCCACCGCAATGAGAAGCCCGCGCACATCAAGAAGAGTAGCCCCGGGGGCTTCCCTGGTGGCGCAGTCGTTGAGAGTCCGCCTGCCAATGCAGGGGAAACGGGTTCATGCCCCGGTCCGGGAAGATCCCACATGCCGCGGAGCGGCTGGGCCCGTGAGCCATGGCCGCTGAGCCTGCGCGTCCGGAGCCTGTGCTCCGCAACGGGAGAGGCCACAACAGTGAGAGGCCCGCGTACCACAAAAAAAAAAAAAAAAAAAAAAAAAGAAGAGTAGCCCCCACTTGCTGCAACTACAGAAAGCCCGCGCGCAGCAACGAAGACCCAATGCAGACCAAAAAAAAATTAAAAAAACAAAAAAGACAGCTGGATTCCCGTGACTGCTGCTGCATTCAATCTGCTGTGATGTTGTTTTAGTTGAAGTATATATATATGGAGAAAATAAAATTTTTCAATATTTATTACTTATTTGTCTGCGTCAGGTCTTAGCTGAGGCACGTGGGATCTTCGCTGCTGCATGTGGGATCTTTAATTGCAGCATGCGAACTTCTTCGTTGCGGCATGTGGGATCTAGTTCCCTGACCAGGGATCAAACCCAGGCCCCCTGCATTGGGAGTGTGCAGTCTTAGCCACTGGACCACCAGGGAAGTCCCCCCAAAAATCTGGTCTTAAACAGATGAGTAGTTAGAAAAAGGGCATTTTTTTTAATTTAAAATCTTTAATGAACCCATTATTTAAAGAAACTTTTTCAGCTTTGAAATGATTTTAAAGTTACAGAAAGTTGCAACAGTAGTTCAGAGAAGCCCTACATACTCTTCATCCTGTTCTCCCTAATGTTAACATCTTTTTTAAAAAATTATTTTTAAAATTGAAGTATTTTAAAATTAAATTTTAACTGAAGTATAGTTGTAGTGTTGACATCTTACATAACCACAGTACAACATTACTGAAACCAAGAAATGAATATTGGTTTTTCTAAAATTTCTGTTTATTTTTGGCTGTGTTGGGTCTTCGTTGCTGTGCACAGGCTTTCTCTAGTTGCAGCAAGCAGGGGCTACTCTTGTTGCAGTGCGCAGGCTTCTCACTGCGGTGGCTTCTCTTGTTGCAGAGCATGGGCTCTAGGCACGTGGGCTTCAGTAGTTGTGGCGCACAGGCTTGGTAGTTGTGGTTCACGGGCTCTAGAGTGCAGGCTCAGTAATTATGGCACATGGGCTTAGCTGCTCTGCAGCGTGTGGGATCTTCCTGGACCAGGGATCGAACTCGTGTCCCCTGCACTGGCAGGCGGATTCCCAATCACTGTGGCACCAGAGAAGTCCCCTGAATTGCTGATACAATACTATTAGCTACTCTACAGGCCTTATGCACATTTCACTAGTTTTCCTACTAATATCCTTTTCAGACCCAGGATACAATCCACAATCCCACATAGTATTTAGTTGTCATGTCTCTTTGGTCTCCTCTAACATGTGGCAGTTTATTAGTCTTTCTTACCTTCACATTTTTGAAGAGTACTGGCCAGTTCTTTTGTAAAATATATCTCAATTTGGGTTTGCCTGATGTTTTCACTTGATTAGACTGAGCCTATGTATTTTTGGCAATGTCACAAAAGTGATGTTGTGGCCTTCTCAGTGTATCATATCAGGAAGTACATAATGTCAATATGTTGAACTATGGGTGATGTCAACTCTAATCACTTGACTGAGGTGGTATCTGCCAGGTTTCTCCACTGAAAAGTTATTATGGGGAGATACTGGAAGGTTATGCTAAATCCCATTTTTTTTTTTTTTTTTTTTTTTTTTTTTTTGCGGTACGCGGGGCTCTCACTGTTGTGGCCTCTCCCGTTGCGGAGCACAGGCTCTGGACACACAGGCTCAGCGACCATGGCTCACAGGCCTAGCCGCTCCGCAGCATGTGGGATCCTCCCAGACCAGGGCACGAACCCGTGTCCCCTGCATCAGCAGGCGGACCCTCAACCAGGGAAGCCCCTAAATCCCATTTTCCATCAAACTTCCACCCACTAATTTTAACATCTAAAGATAATTTTTCTTCGTTTTTAATATTTATTTATTTTTTAGCTGTGTTGGGTCTTAGCTGTGGCACGCAGGATCTTTCATCGAGGTGCGGGCTCTTCGCTTCGTTGCGGTGCACGGCCTTCTCTCTAATTGTGGCGTGCAGACTTAGTTGCCCCTCGGCATGTGGAATCTTAGTTCCCTGACCAGGGATCAAACGGGCAGCCCCTGCATTGCAAGACAGATTCTTAACCACTGGACCACCAGGGAAATCCTTACAGGTAATTCTTGCCTGCAGCAATTATTACTGTAGCATTTACCCAATGTTTCCATCATTCTTATATATTTTGAATTTTACTGGAATAAATGGCTGTCCCCTCTTCCCCATTTATTTATTCAAGTATTTATTTATAGCAGTATGGACTTGTGGATATTTATTTTATCCCATGGGTTATAGTTCCTTACTATCATTACTTATTTTATTCTTCAAACTGTCCCAGACTTGGTCATTGGAAGCTCCTTCAAGTTGACTCTCCTTCTTTTTTTTTTTTTTAGCATTTCATTACTTTCTGGTTACACATGATATTTCAGATTCATGTGAATTTTTTCTCTGCCCTAGTCATTTCTCCAAGGAGCTCTGGTTCCTTTTATTGGATACTGACATCTAGAAACCAAGAACTAGTGTCATATGTGCTTGCTGTGCTACGGTGGTGTCCTCTCAGAACAAGAGTATGTGCATACAAACACACGTCCATGTCTATATCTGTATATGTGTATGTGTGCAAAAACATGTATATAGATTAAAACTCGTGAGTTCATACTGATACCAGAGAGAGGTATTCTAATACTCTTTTCAATTGGTCAGAATTGTGGACACCTTCATCTTTGATATATTCAAAGCTCAACACACATGGGCAAAGGACTTGAATATTTATCCAAAAAATATACTAATGGCCAAAAAGCACACGAAAAGATGTTCAACATCATTAGTCATTAGAGAAATACAAACCAAAACCACAATGAGATACCAATTCATACCTCCCAGGATGACTATAATCAAAAAGACAGAAAATAAGTGTTGGTGAGAATGTGGAGAAAGTGTAATTCTAGTGTACTGCTGGCAGGAATGTAAAGTGGGACATCTGCTTTGGAAAATGGTTTGGTAGTTCCTCAGAAAGTTAGAATTATCAAAAACATAGAATCATCATATGGCCCAGGAATTCCATTCATAGGTAAATAACTAAAAGAATGGAAAACAGGTATTCAGGACTTCCCTGGTGGCGTAGTGGTTAAGAATCTGCCTGCCAATGCAGGGGACACAGGTTCAATCCCTGGTCCGGGAAGATCTCACATGCCACAGAGCAACTAAGCCCATGTGCTACCAAATACTGAGCCTGCACTCTAGAGCCCGCGAGCCACAACTATTGAGCCCACACGCCACAACTACTGAAGCCCATGTGCCAAGAGCCCATGCTCCACAACAAGAGAAGTCACCACAATGAGAAGCCCACACACCACAACGAAGAGTAGCGCCCCCGTCCTCCACTCACCACAACTAGAGAAAGCCTGCAGGCAGCAACGAAGACCCAACGCAGCCAAAAATAAACAAATAAAAAATAAATTAAAAAAAAACAGGTATTCAAACAAAAACCTGTACAAAATGTTCGTAGCAGTACTACTTACAATAGCAAAAAAGGTGGAAACCACTCCCAATGTTCACATGAATGTGAACTGATGAATGGATAAGCAAAATGTGGTATATTCTTATAGTGGCTATTATTCAGGCATAAAAATGAATGAAGTACTGATACATGCTACAACATGGATGAACCTCAAAAACATGCTAAGTGAAAGAACACAGACCAAAAAAGTCACATACTGGATGGTTCCATTTATATGAAATATCCAGAATACATAAATCCATGGAGACAGAAAGCAGACTAGTGGTTGCAAGGCGCCGGGAAATGGAGAAATTGGAAGCGACTGCTTAATGGGCACTGGTTTCCTTTTGGGGTAATGAAAATGTTCTGAAATTTGATTTAGGTAGTGGTTGCAAAACACTGTGAATGTACTAAATGCCACCGAACTATACAACTTAAAATAGTTAATTCTGTTGCATGAATTTTACCTCAATTAAAAAAAAACACAGTAGTTTCTAAAGGTTAGTTGCAACGTGAAATCTGAAACCTTATCAATAAACTTCATACTGTTACTTTAAAATCCATTGTCTATCTTATACTCTGAACGGCTTTTTTACCCAAGCATGATATTTTTACATCATGCATTGATCATCTGGAAAATTCTGATCCACTAGGTCATGCAGATTTCAAATGCTGATACAGTTCATTATAAAATATATTTTTTAAAAAATCACATTTGCCAATACCACCACTAATCTCATCAGAAAAGTATTGATATTTAAGTCCTGGAAGCTGTCAAACTCATGGTTTAATTTTTATTCGAATTTTATCACTGAACACAAATATAGTCAGTCAGTTGCTTTCCCTGAAAAATTTTAAGAATATGTCTGCCAAATACCCAAATCTAAAGATCACAGTTCACTGATTATTCTTTTTTTAAAAAATTTTGTAGGCTGCGCCGTGCAGCATGTGGGATCTTAGTTCCCCGACCAGGGATCAAACCCGTGCCCCCTGCATTGGGAGCACAGTCTTAACCACTGGACCACCAGGGAAGTCCCTAATTATTCTTTCACCAAGTAACAAGTAAAATCAATGTTCTATGATGAAAGCAGCTAGGTAGCTTGTAACTTGATTACACTTTTCCTTGAGACCACCATTGTAGCTCAACATGTAGCAAAAGTGCTTTATAAGTACTTCTCATTTTATCACAAAAAATATTCAAAACCCATGTTCTGAAAGGCCAAGATTAAATAAAATTCATTTTTACTGCTTCATCAAGAACATTCTAAGTGAAACTAGATTTTTTTTTTTTTTTTACCTGCAAGTTTAAACTGTATGGCAATGAAGAATACAATGACTACTAGTACACTTTGGTGCCACCGCTTTGATTCATACTAAGGCATCAGAGCAGTTTTACTCACTACTGTTTTTGGATCATCAGTGCAAATGCCAACACAGGGAAAAAGGCAAAATAATGCCTTTGTATTACTATGAAATAGCTTTCATCGCAAGACTCCCTGAAAGGGTCTCAGGGATCCACAAGAGTCCATAGATCACACTTCTATTTTTTTGTGTTGGTTTCTGCTTTATAACAACGTGAATCAGCTATACATATACATATATCCCCAAATCTCTTCCCTCTTGCGTCTCCCTCCCTCCCTATCCCGCCCCTCTAGGTGGTCACAAAGCGCCTAGCTGATCTCCCTGTGCTATGCAGCTGCTTCCCACTAGCTACCGATTTTACATTTAGTAGTGTATATATGTCCATGCCACTCTCTCACTTTGTCCCAGCTTACCCTTCCCCCTCCCCGTGTCCTCAAGTCCATTCTCTAGTAGGTCTGCGTCTTTATTCCCGTCCTGCCCCTAGGTTCTTCAGAACCTTTTTTTTTTTTAGATTCCATATATATGTGTTAGCATACAGTATTTGTTTTTCTCTTTCTGACTTACTTCACTGTATGACAGACTCTAGGTCCATCCACCTCACTACAAATAACTGTTTTGTTTCTTTTTATGGCTGAGTAATATTCCATTGTATGTATGTGCCACATCTTCTTTATCCATTCATCTGTCGATGGACACTTAGGTTGCTTCCATGTCCTGGCTATTGTAAATAGAGCTGCAATGAACATTGTGGTACATGACTCTTTGAATTATGGTTTTCTCAGGGCATATGCCCAGTAGTGGGATTGCTGGGTCGTATGGTAGTTCTATTTTTAGTTTTTTAAGGAACCTCCATACTGTTTTCCATAGTGGTTGTATCAATTTACATTCCCACCAACAGTGCAAGAGGGTTCCCTTTTCTCCACACCCTCTCCAGCATTTACTGTCTGTAGATTGTTTGATGATAGCCATTCTGACTGGTGTGAGGTGATACCTCAATGTAGTTTTGATTCGCATTTATCTAATGATTAGTGATGTTGAGCATCCTTTCATGTGTTTGTTGGCAATCTGTATATCTTCTTTGGAGAAATGTCTATTTAGGTCTTTTGCCCATTTTTGGATTGGGTTGTTTGGTTTTTTTGATATTGAGCTGCATGAGCTGCTTGTAAATTTTGGAGATTAATCCTTTAACACTTGCTTCATTTGTAAATATTTTCTCCCATTCTGAGGGTTGTCTTTTCATCTTGTTTATGGTTTCCTTTGCTGTGCAAAAGCTTTTAAGTTTCATTAGATCCCATTTGTTTATTTTTGTTTTTATTTCCATTTCTCTAGAAGGTGGGTCAAAAAGGTAGATCACACTTTTAATACACTTGTTAGAGTAACCTACCAATTCATACTATTTTTCAGGTTTAATGCAAACTCCTTGGCAGCAAATCTCTCCTTTGTACTTCCCTTATTACCCACTACTATGAAATGCCCCAACAGACCATGTAAGCACTGTTATTGCCTACCCAACTCCAAATGGTACTTTCTTTCACCTAACTCGTATCAGCTATGTCAACGGACCTCTTCCCCAGGCTAAAGAATCCCATTCCTAAAGCCTGAAACAATTAATTCCTTCTGGTCCATTTAAATCTAGTCTATTTTAATTACTTCCCTTTTGATTTCTAGAACTTGCTTTCTGGTTCACTTTTCTTTAAAAAAAAAAAAAAAGGACTCTTGATTTAGAACAGGAGTCTGCAAACTTTTTCTGTAAAGGGTCAGACAGTAAATATTTTAGACTTTGTGGGCTAACTTCTCAACTCTGCTGTTGTAAGCAAAAGGGTGTGGCTGTGTTCTAGTAAAACTTTATTTATAAAACCAGGCAGTAGCTGTAGTTTCTGACTCCTGATCTAGACTCTTCCAACATATACGTCAATCAACCCTGTGTAACTCAGAAGATGCCAAAAGTTTAAAAAGGATATAGTTACAGACTGGCTAAAGAAACTAATAGGAACACTGAAAACAGTATACACAAACCCAATAGATAGGAATATTAGTAATAGCTGCTAACACTCACTGAGGTCTTATTATTTGCTAAGCACTGTGCTAAAGTGCTTCACAACGCATTACTTCATTTAAGCCCTTTAAAGGAGGGCTTTAATAATTTACATAATTCTTCTTTTACAGAAGAGAAAACAGAAACAGATAAGGTCTCATAGTTTGTAAGTAGCTAAGCCTGACTCAAACACAGGTCTTTATTACTGCACGGCCCATGTTCCTAATCATCAGACTATGCTATCTATATTGTCGTTTTAAAAAAAATAATCCATTTTTAAAACTTTTATTGATTGATTGATTGATTGCTGTGTTGGGTCGTCATTGCCGGGCTTTCTCTAGTTGCGGCCAGCGGGGGCTGCTCTTCGTTGCGGTGCATGGGCTTCTCATTGCGGTGGCTTCTCTCGTTGCAGAGCACAGGCTCTAGGCGCGCAGGCTTCAGTATTTGTGGCTTGCGGGCTCTAGAGCGCAGGCTCAGAGTTGTGGTGCACGGGATTAGTTGCTCCATGGCATGTGGGATCTTCTCGGACCCAGGGCTCGAACCCATGTCCCCTGCGTTGGCTGGAGGATTCTTAACCACTGCGCCACCAGGGAAGCCCCCTATTTTTAGTTTTTTAATCCAAACTGCTAAGGCAGTAATTCTAAATAAAAACAGACTGTCACTGTTTTAACAGTCTCTTCTATTTCATTGAGTTTACTGCACAAACCTTGGCTCACATCCTTGAATGGAAGAGCCTAGGTGACCCTGCCTTAGATGACACACTGTTCTGTTTAATAATACACACCAAGGATCATAAAGGCTCCTATGCTTAAATGAGACAAGTTAGGATGTGCTGCCTAAAAAGCTCATGAATAGGAGGTAAGCAGCCCTCTCCCACTATCACCTTATAATAAATCAGCACAAATATATTATCTTATTATACTAATATATTTTATAATAATATATATTATAAAGAATAATTATAATAAATCAGCAGAAAAGTTGATATATATCAAAGGAAAGCTGTCAGACATTATTTAAAATATTAGAATGGGCAGATCAGCTCAGTGCTTTGTGACCACCTAGAGGGGTGGAATACGGAGAGGGTGGGAGGGAGACGAAAGAGGGAGGAGATATGGGGATATATGTATATGTATATGTATAGCTGATTCACTTTGTTATAAAGCAGAAACTAACACACCATTGTAAAGCAATTATGCTCCAATAAAGATGATAAAAAATATATAGAACATTAGAATGAAGGAGACAGAGGTGGTCAAAGAGCCTATTTTTCACACATCCTTCAAAACTACTCTTCAGTCACTCCTAAACAGTAACTAGAGCCTATGGGAATTAAGGGAAAAAAAAAAATCTGTCCATTGATAGAATGTGCTAACTTATGCCTCACTGATTTTAACTACCTAACCACAGATTATCCTTACTAATCTGCTTCCAGGTACAAAGAGAAAAGTTAAAAGTAAAAGACTGCAAGAGATTTCTGAAACCTATCAGTCAAATAAGCAAGCATCCTACAGACAGAATTAAAACATAACAATATCCATATACATACATATACATACGCACCTGTAAAACGGCTGGTTCCCATGGAGGACATTAGAAATAATATTGGGTTGGCCAAAAAGTGCCTTCAGTTTTTAAGTGAAAATAAAAGACACATTTTTCATTTTCACCAAGAACTTTACTGAACAACGTATTCACCCTTTTGTTCCACTACCTTATGCCATTTTTCAGGCAACTTCATAATTCTATCTTCCCAAAACTTTTTTTTTTTTTTAATTTTTGGCTGCACTGGGTCTTTGTTGCTGCGCGTGGGCTTTCTCTAGTTGTGGCGTGCGGGGGCTACTCTTCTATGTGGTGCGTGGGTTTCTCATTGCGGTGGCTTCTCTTTTTGCAGAGCACGGGCTCTAGGCACGGGCTTCAGTAGTTGTGGCTTGTGGGCTCAGTAGTTGTGGCTCGCAGGCTCTAGAGCGCAGGCTCAGTAGCTGTGGCACACGGGCTTACTTGCTGAGGCATGTGAGGTCTTCCTGGACCAGGAATAGAACCTGTGTCCCCTGCATTGGCAGGCAGATTCTTAACCACTGCGCCACCAAGGAAGTCCCACAAAACTTTTCATCTTTTTGAGCAAAGAACTGTTCCAGGTGCCTTTTACAGTCTTCTAGGGAACTGAAATTTTTTCCATTAAGAAAATTTTGTAGGGACTTCCCTGGTGGCGCAGTGGTTAAGAATCTGTCTGCCAATGCAGGGGACACGGGTTCGAGCCCTGGTCCGGGAAGATCCCACATGCCGCGGAGCAACTAAGCCCATGCACCACAACTACTGAGCCTGTGTGCCACAATTACTGAAGCCCGCATGCCTAGAGCCTGTGCTCTGCAACAAGAGAAGCCCCCGCAATGAGAAGCCTGTGCACCACAATGAAGAGTAGCCCCCGCTCGCCACAACTAGAGAAAGCCCACGCGCAGAAACGAAGACCTAACGCAGCCAAAAATAAATCAATCAATAAATAAATTTTTTTTAAAAAGAGAGAATTTTGTAAAGACCGAAATAAATGGAAATCTGAAGGTGCAATGTCTGGTAAATACAGTGGATGAATCCAAACTTCCCAGCCAAGCTGTAACAG
Organism: Mesoplodon bidens; assembly: GCF_964165515.1. Lineage (NCBI taxonomy): Eukaryota > Metazoa > Chordata > Mammalia > Artiodactyla > Ziphiidae > Mesoplodon > Mesoplodon bidens. Next base: position 74,337,729 of record NC_138177.1, on the reverse strand, counting down.
TTTTTGCCTGGTCATCAAAGAAACATGTGGTCTTGCATTATCCTGATGGAAGATTATGCGTTTTCTGTTGACTAATTCCGGACACTTTTTGTCGAGTTCTGCTTTCAGTTTGTCTAACTGGGAGCAGTACTTGTTGAAATTAATCACTGGGTTTTCCGGAAGGAGCTCGTAATAGAGGACTCCCTTCCAAACCCACCATATACACACCATCACCTTCTTTGGATGAAGACCAGCCTTTGGTGTGGTTGATGGTGGTTCCTTTCACTTGCCCCATGATCTCTTCTGTTCCACATTCTTGTACAGTATCCACTTTTCATCGCCCATCACAACTTGTTTTAAAAATGGAACATTTTCATTACGTTTAAGTAGAGAATCGCATGTGGAAATACGGTCAAGAAGGTTTTTTTTCACTTATGTGGAACCCAAACACCAAAGCAATTAACATAACCAAGCTGGTGCAAATGACTTTCAACGCTTGATTTGGATATTTTGAGTATGTCGGCTATCTCCCGCGTGGTATAACGTTGATTGTTCTCAATTAATATCTCGATTTGATCGCTATCAACTTCAACTGGTCTACCTGACCGTGGAGCATCATCCAGCGATAAGTCTCCAGTACGAAACTTTGCAAACCATTTTGACACATTTGATCAGTCACAGCACCTTCTCCATACACTGCACAAATCTATTTTTGTATTTCAGTTGCATTTTTACCTTTCTTGAAATAATAAAGCATAATATACTGAAAATGTTGCTTTTTTCTTCCATCTTCAATATTAAAATGGCTACACAAAAATTCACCAATTTTGGTAAGTCTTTTTTTAAATGCACGCTGATATGACAGCTGTCACATACAATCTAACAAAACTGTTCTGAATGAAGTTGAAGACAACTAAGTGCTACTAGAGCCATCTTACGGAAAAAACTGAGCGAACCTTTTGGCCAGCCCAATAGCATAAGAGGATAATATCAACTCAAAAACGTAATTATTACTTCCAAGAACTAGGGAATCACACACAACTTGGAATGAATCTTTATCTAGCCTTTAGGTTTGAGCTAGGCTGGTCCCTATTGCTGTTTTGTTTTTAGTATTCAACTGACAGGGAAAAAAATCTCCATTAATCAAAATGGATATTTGGAAGAGTGAGCTCCAGCTACTTGTGGTGGGGAAATAACTGGGGGCAGCCTAGGGAATAAGCAGGCCAGCCACTCTTCTAAGTCCCAACCAGCAACCCTTAAAGAAAGTACAACCTCATATGCACCTCCTCACACTTGCATCGACACTCACATATCAAAGAGAAAAATATACACAGTATATTCAAAGATTGTTGCTTGTGAAAACATGGCAAGAACACAAATTCATGGGCTATAACACAAAGAATCAAAAAGACTGAATTAAGGAACTTCCTCTAGACTGCAACATGACAAACCTTATTACACGATAAACTAGTTCAAAAGTTCTCTCTTACTCTAAACTCTCCCTACCCACTTACTGCACATCAGCATCATTACTCCAAATAGACAGGAGCAAAAATAAACTTACATAAAATGACTGTAACAGTATGACCTTCTTTTATTCACTAACACACTTTGTTTCACATTTCCACTTAACACAAGAGCTGTTTCATATATACGTTAACACACCTAAGAAGCACATAAAGAGAAATTAAGAAACCAGGAAAAAAGGCACCATGGTAAATTAGTGGTAAATTGAAATACCATCTCTAAATGGGCTCTTAATGACCAATTAAAGATACAATCACTCCAACTGAATCCCAAAATCGTTAACACTTGCAATGTCTGGAAGCTTTAGATCTTTCATTTTTCCTTCCTTTCACATGCTGTTTGACCTTCCCTTTGAACAATCCTAACTCTGCAGCAGATGGCAGGGGGAGACTATTGCATTTCCATAAAACACGAAATAAAACAAAAACAAGAAATAAAGAGAAAAGAGGGAGAGGACTCAAAGGAATAGCTAATAGATAGTATTTGGTCTATTACCTGGCCTTTTGCTTCTGTTTAAGAGCACCTCCCCCAGGACTTCCCTGGTGGTGCAGTGGTGAAGAATCCACCTGCCAATGCAGGGGACACAGGTTCGATCCCTGGTCTGGGAAGATCCCACATGCCGCAAAACAACTAAGCCCGTGCGCCACAACTACTGAGCCTGCGCTCTAGAGCCTGCGAGCCACAACTACTGAAGCCCACGCGCCTAGAGCCCGTGCTCCGCAACTAGAGAAGCCACTGCAATGAGAAGCCCGCGCACCACAACAAAGAGTAGCCCCCACTTGCTGCAACCAGAGAAAGCCCACAAGCAGCAATGAAGACCCAACACAGCCAAAATTAAATAAATAAATAAATAAATAAATTTCTAAAGGAAAAAAAAAAGAGCACCTCCCCCCTCACCCCATACCCTTGGCAATCCTGAATGATTAGAAACAGTCTGGAAAAAAAGAAAAAAGTATCTAACAAATTATAGCTGTTAAATTCAGGAGGCATTTCTCTTCTAGTCACCCCTCTTCCTCAAGCACACACACCTCCAAATCGGGGCAGGAAGAAGAGACTTGGAACAAACTGCTTCACCTCCCAGAAGAGTTATTACTACACTTCACTAGGAACGAGGTCACTACCACCTGGACAGAGAAGCCCTGTCTCATTCTGCCACAACAGAAATGTGTATTTTTGGTTTTTTTTTTTTCAAATAAAGACAGGAAGGAAAAAACTGTGTGTATGTATATACATCAAAAGGGTATTTTTCTTGCTCTAAGCCTCCCCGTTCCTTGTCCATCAGCACAAGTAAGCAAAGATGACGCAGACTTCCTTATATAATAGCCTATGATTTCCTAGACTGCAGGCTTTTCCCTTTGTGTTCTGTATACACTTACACATGCGAGTGCGCGCACATTCTCATTGCTTTGCAGCCCCTGGCACGATGCCAGCACTCAGTCAGCTGGTTGACTCCATTCACAGAGCAGCATCGGAGCTGACACGGGAAGGGGGGTGGGTAGTGAGGATAAGGGGGAGCTAGAACCATCACTGCTACAGACAAAAGAAATTTAAAAAAAGAAAAAGAAGACCTTAGCATAACATTCCTCTCACAGCTTTCAGCTTGAAGAAAACTAGAATCCAGAGACCATTATAGCAAAAGGATGAAGTAGAAGGGTTGAGGATACAAACCAAAAGGAGCTTTGTATGAGAAACAATTATCCTGCAACAAATTTTTAAAAGCAACAGTACTTATTACTTCAACCCCATCAGAAACCTCAGCATATCGCCTTCTACACATAGTGAGGAAAAGGCTGTGAAGAACTGAGTTTCTGCTTTTAGAAAAAGAAAAAAAGGGCAGGGGGTGGGACGGGCAAGACAGTTAAACGTACTTACAGGTATACATTTTTCTGCTCCCTCCTTTAGCTGCCAGGAAAGCTGGAAACAAGGAAGGGGAGGAAACAGAAAAAGGAGGAAAAAAAGGAATAAGAGATGGGTTTAGGTTTGTTTGTTTTGTTTTGTTTTTTAGGGGGGGTTCCCTTTCTCTCTTCTATCGTAAGAGAAGCTCTTTCTATTGCACAGGGGAGGCCCCATACGTGCCAGCCCCCCTGGGAGACCTGCACAAACCCGGTCTCCAAGCGGGCACTGCCCTGCCAATCACATGGCGTACTGTTATATTAAACAAAAGAAACAGGGGATGCTTACTTTTACCCATGATGCCTAGCGGGGGCAGGAGCGGGGTGGGGGGGATAAAAACCAGTTGTAGCCGGTTTATAACCTCAGGACATGGAATTATCTCTTAATTTTTAAAAGTCATTTGTGGTACAAAAGTCAGTCTCCCCACCCTAACTATCACCCCCATTATTCTGGACTAGTGCCAAACTTTGCCTTCATTCATGAGAGCTAGTTTCCTCTCAAATCATGATGCTTTAACTGTTTAGTTTCCAAAGCCAACATCCAAGACAGGAAATCACAGCATCAATACCAAACCCCAAATTACCAAAAAATGAAGACACTGGCAACCAAGCTCCTTTTCTTTATCCCTTATTGCTAGTGCTAGGGAACAGACACTGATAAGACACTAGATAAATTTACTAAAGATTTTTTTCCTGAAGCTGTCTCACAGGTAGATAGCTCATTTAGCCCTATCAATTCATACCACTCAGGGCAGTTGAATCCACATCTAACAAAAATCATATAGCAAGGTTTCACAGCAAAGTAGTCGTAACAGTACATGCAAACTATAAAAATGGCTTAGGCCCTTGTAATATATATTTGACAACAATTTCTCCTAATTAACATTTTTTTTTGTTTTATAACAAATGTCTCCAATCACTTTATAAGGAGTTTATATTTCCCAAGAGTACTGATTAGGGGTCAGAAAGCGGTGGGAAAGAAATCCAAGCCAACCAAAGAGGAGGTAAGGCAGTGGTAACTGTTTTGGCGATCTACTAGCTGGACGATCTTTACTCTAGGATCTCTGCAAGAAAATAATTCTTTATAAACAGTAACAGGGAATAATGGGGGCAGGGGAGAGATTTCCTTACTTTTCAATTGATATCTCTTATCAATATATCACCCAAATACGTGCCTCACTTAGGCCCCTGAAACTCAAATCATAACTGTACTTACTCCATCAGAATCTCTCACAAGGGACTTCCTTGGTGGTCCAGTGGGTAAGACTCCGTGCTCCCAATGCAGGGGGCCCGGGTTCGATCCCTGGTCAGGGAACTAGATCCCACATGCATGCCACAACTAAGAAGTCCGCATGCCGCAACTAAAAAAAAAAAAAAAATCCCGCATGCCGCAACTAAGACAAATAAATAAACATGTTTAAAATGCCTTAGAAAAAAAAAGAATCTCCTACAAAACTCGTTTTGTCCAAATATTAAAGCTTCTAGAGTCTAGAGAATAGAGAAAAATAATTGACACCCTACCCAAAGATATTAATTTGTAAATAAAAGTTTTCCTGAGCAACCTAATATTAACTTCAATTTTCAGAAAAGGAATACTGAGCTAAATTTGAAATAGGTGGTATTGATCACTGGCATAAGGCATTCAATAATTTACAAACTACAAAGGAAAACCCTACATCTACAACTACACCAAGCTAAGCTTCAACTGGTTGATGTTGTACCATCTCAGTCACAATAAGCTGTACTTAATAGAAGCCCATCAGAGGTCTCCAGATCTAGATACTATCATTTTAGGAGGTAAAGGAAAACATGATGTCTGTGATAAATGGGGGAAAGAAAATAATCAATTTTCCTCTTAACACATTTCCACAAAATACCAACTATGAATTTCAAACTGAAGTTCACTAGTTTCATGTTTAATTAGGGTAGGGAAGACTGTCCATCTTTTAACAATCATTCAGAGGTCATGCCCATTTAAATCCATACATTTGACTGCATTTAAACATTGGTCAGCCCGTGTGCCACAACTAGAGAGCCCGCGTGCCGCAATGAAGAGCCTGCATGCTGCAACGAAAGATCCTACATGCCGCAGTGAAGATCCTGTATGCCGCCACAACTAAGACCTGATGCAGCCAAATAGATAAATATTAAAATAAATAAATTTTTTAAAAACACCGGTTATCAGTGTTTAAGATAACATAAAAGGCTTAGATACAGTTAAGCTGTCGGGAGTGATTACCTTTAGCAAAGAGCTAATTCTCCAACACTGTACAGGCTAAGACAGTATACTGTGTTTACTACAATGCCTGCCTTTATATTAAACTGATTAGTAGTCCAGAGGTACCAGAGATGCTCTCAAACCAACAGGTATTTTTCTTCAGGATCCTCAAAAATTAAGAACTATCTGGTAGCCAGTGACCCTGCTCTTTTCAGCTAAATCATCATCATCCAAAACCAAAGGTATTTAACTGTGTAAGCTGAAAACTTTCAATTTAGAAATACTCCTTGGTAAATGTTATCCAAGTTGTGATGCTCTGAAGAATATCAAATTCTTTAAGAAAAAGAAAAGATCTAACATTCACAGAGCATGTAATACACTAAATATTTATTTAATCCATGCAACAAACCAGAAAAGTGAGGTCCTTTCCCCGTTTTATAGATATGGAAACTAACTTGGTAAAATTAAGAAATTTGAATGAAGTCACTCATTCAGCTAACTCATTCAGTAGATGCTGGCTCCAATGTCCACACTTGGTCCACTACAGCATGATGACTTGAGCATTTCTTGGCCAAAACTCAAGAGCCCAGTTCACTATGCTTGCTGTGCCAATCTCCATTCTATGCCACTGGACTAAAGAAAATATCAGCCAAATACAACTGAAGTAAAACACAAACTCTTTGATTTCTACTCCTAGAAGACTTCATCCAGGACTTCTTTTGAAAGGCTAATAAGCATATACAATCTAGATATGTACAAAAGACATCTGATAGATAAACATCTGGGAAGGTCAAATCATAAAGGGTAATAATCATCGTGAGGAAAGAGGTGATTATCTATCTGGACTCAGGAAACAGGATTCAAATTAATTATAACTAAAAGCTGGAAGGTACTCCTAAAAGACAAATATGAACTTCAGAGAATCAAATAATTTTTTTAAAACCTCAGCAATATCAGAAACAAATTTACAAAAACTATTTAGTTACCCATCTCTGCTCTTTACAAATTTTATAAGCAATTTGCTAAATTTTTTGTGCCAGTTTTTTTTTTTTTTTTTTTTTTTTTTTGCGGTACACGGGCCTCTCACTGTTGTGGCCTCTCCCAATGAAGAGCACAGGCTCCGGACGCCCAGGCTCAGCGGCCATGACTCATGGGCCCAGCCGCTCCGCGGCATGTGGGATCTTCCCGGACCAGGGCACGAACCCGTGTCCCCTGCATCGGCAGGCGGACTCTCAACCATTGCACCACCAGGGAAGCCCTGTGCCAGTTTTGATATATATCCTTGGGCTCAGAGAACAAGTGGATCAAAATTAGAACCACTGCTAAAGTTTAAAAAATAAGATCTAGTTTTTCTTTTTTTCCCCCCGCCCACCATAAAAAATCTATTTTTTTAAAAAAGCCAACTGAAAAATGTTAACATACACCTAAGATTACTTTGTATAAAATTCACAAGCTATTTATTGGTGTCCAAAGGAAACAAAAAAACAAAACAAACAAAAAAACCCCAAACCAAGCTAAAGTTAAAAATCCCAAGCTAAAAACCCAAGCTGCATAGCTGTTAGTCCTCTCCTGCAAACTCCTTATAGTTCTGTTCTCAGTGGGTCTAGTCTATTTGGAGAAATCAGCTCATGATTTTGAAATTACTACTATTACAGTATCAGATCAAAGAAGAGTAGAACCCCATTCATATGATCAATAAGCTTCCATTTTTTCATTAAGTGTAGATAAGCTCAACTAATCAAAATGAGAAGTTAATTCTTAAGGCATGGGAGTTCTTCTCCACATATTTAGAAACAGTACATGCAATCAAGCAGTACTACAAAGAAAACCATTTTGCTGCCCCAAGCTTGATGCACAAATTGGGAATTACTTCCAGAATAATGCACTGATTTAGTCTTTAAAAACAAGTGATTCATGCTCATTAGGTAAAACAGAATAATTCCTATTTTAATGGGGGAAAAATCAGTCTTCAATTATTTCTGAGTTATAAATTAGTGACTGACTGATGATACTTAAGTGTCTACCACTAATTGGGAGGATATATTCATTAAAAATTTGGTTAAAGCAAATAAAATCTAACTACGCTGATACAGCAGAATATGGACTGGGTCTTACACAGGTACTAAAGAAAATGAGGACAAGAATTCCTGTTCTGAGATAGTATTTAAATTAAGGAGTACTGTTTTTTTTCAAAGTAGTATTCCTCAATGTGCTCCGTCCTGGGTTTATAGGAAATAAAATTGTTGTAGAGGGAACTCGCTGGTGGTCCAGTGGTTAGGACTCAGTGCTTTCACTGCCAGGTCCCAGGTTCAATCCCTGGTCGGGGAACTAAGATCCTGCAAGCCACGTGGTGTGGCCATTAAAAAAAAAAATTGTTGTAGAGGCGACAAAGATCTCTACTGTTCAAGTACTGCAAATAATAAAAAGTTACTTTTATACCCTACTCTCAATGACTTAATCAGCATATAGAAGAAGCAAATTACATCAAGCATTTCATCTCTCATGAGACATAAAGTGTTCCTAGACCAGTCTTTTCTATGAGGGTGGTTTACCCTCCCAAGGGCACTGGGAAATTTCACTATCCCTAGGAAAAAGAAACATGAAAATCATCTAGAGCATTAAGTTAGTATTTAACACCTACAAAATAATAATTCTCTTCCAAAAGACAAAGCAACTCCAGCGGGGATCCACAAGGTATTTAACTAGTATAGCCTCAGGGACTTTCCTGATGGCGCAGTGGTTAAGAATCCACCTGCCAATGCAGGGGACACAGGTTTGAGCCCTGATCCGGGAAGATCCCATGTGCCATGGAGCAACTAAGCCCGTGCACCACAACTACTGAGCCTGCGCTCTAGAGTCCACAAGCCACAACTACTGAGCCTGTGTGCCACAACTACTAAAGCCCACGCGCCTAGAGCCCATGCTCCACAACAGAAGCCACCACAATGAGAAGCCCACACACTGCAACGAAGAGTTGCCCCCACTCGCCGCAACTAGACAAAGCCCATTCGCAGCAACAAAGACCCAATGCAGCCATAAACAAATAAATAAATAAATACATTTAATTTTTAAATAAATAAATAAATAGTATAGCCTCAAATCTCTAACTTATTCTCATCCTTGTATCAGCAGCATGCTATTGATTCTTAGGGGACCAGGCCTGAGAACATCTCATTTCTTAATACTTGACTGCTGTTTTCATTCTCTCCTATCTGTACCTTCCCTGTACCTTTATAGGGGCACCAAGTTCTTTTCAGACAAGTCACATTTAAATGTTCATACACATCTGACAATAAAAATGCAACTCAAGGGACTTCCCTGGCAGTCCAGTGGTTAAGACTCCACGCTTCCACTGCAGGGGGCATGGGTTCCATCCCTGGTCAGGGAACTAAGATTCCGCATGTCATGTGGCACGGCCAAAAAACTAAACTAAACAGACAGACGAACAAAAAACAAAAATTTCAACCCAAACATCCTAAACACCTGTCATCAACTAAGTGCCACAGAGAAAAGTCATGTTTTAGTAGTCAAATTAACATTTTGTCATAGATTTTCTAAGCACATGGATTCTTTTTGACCTGGCTTCTTCCTGTTACTAGGTATCCACCAGTGTCTCTCCCTCTCTAGCTTTCAAAGGGTAGAGCTCCCAGTCTATGAGCAGCTTTGCTTAAAGCTTCAGATATTTTACTCTGCATTAAGCTTCCCATCTTTCGCTTCTGTTGTAAAGACTGCTCTTAGTTTTATCACTAAATCACAGACAATGCCTATAACATATATATTATATACACACACACACACACGCGTGCATGCACACACGCACGTGCACACACACACACAGAGCTACCCACTATATGCTCATGTTCCACTCAATCTCTGACTTTAAAAGAGCCTCCAGGGACTTCCCTGGTGGTCCAGCAGTTAAGACTGAGCTCCCAATGCAGGGGGCTTGGGTTCAGTCCCTGGTCGGGGAACTAGATCCCTGCATGCTGCAACGAAGAGCCCACATGCCGTAACCAGAAGATCCTGCATGCCACAATGAAGATCCCTCGTGCCACAACTAAGACCTGGCGCAGCCAAATAAACATTAAAAAAAAAAAAAAAAAAAAAAAGAGCCTGCAACAAGGAAGAATCTAAGATAAAATAAATTATCACAGCTACACGACTTCCATAAACTTTAAAAATCTATCCTCTACTTTAATAATTACCACACTGAATTCCTCTGCTCAACAGGCTATGCTAAAACTAGATCTAACTATCCATTAATGATCAGAGATGGAGAAATCGCTTTGGAATCTAACCTACTGTCCTGACTGGGCAAGTTAAGAATTCACTTCAATCTGTGACAATCTTGGTACACTTATGAGACAATCAGTTACTAGAATTTCAGGACAACCACCTCATATCACACTAATGAGACAAATGGAGGCCAACATAAAAGGAAAGATTTGGAAAGAGAAAAGTGGTAAATGTCTGATTGTCAAATTTAAATATCTTCAAAATATGTTCTCTGTATTTTCAACATTAAAATTAACAACCTCAGTAATAGTGACACTTTCGGTCAGCTAATTCTTTGTTCTAGAGTCTGTCCTGTGCACTGCAGGATGCTTACTCTGGCCTCTACATACTAGACACCAGTAGTAGTACCACCACCACCAGTTTTGAGAACCAAAAATGTCCCCATACACAGCCAAATGTCCTGTAGGGAGCAAAATCCTTCCCAGTTAAAAACCATTACATTAGAGTGAACACCACCAACATGATTTTACTCTCAAAGAGGTCTGTGGCTAGTATTACCAACAACCTCAACCCTGAAGTTTAACACAAATACTACCAGAGGAAGTAAGAAAAGAAAGAATAGTGTCAAATACCTTTAGGGGTGGGGAAGGACCACCTCTATCTAGGTGGTCACCTTATAAAACATTTTTTGTATTTATACTACACCTCAATTAAAAAAAAAAGTTTACCAAAAAAACCCAAAACAAAACAGAGGGACTTCCCTGGTGGCGCAGTGGTTAAGAATACGCCTGCCAATGCAGGGGACACAGATCTGATCCCTGGTCTGGGAAGATCCCACATGCCGTGGAGCAACTAAGCCCGTGCACCACAACTACTGAACCTGCACTCTAGAGCCCGCGAGCCACAACTACTGAACCTGTGCGCTACAACTACTGAAGCCCGCATGCTCTAGAGCCTGCGTGCTGCAACTACTGAAGCCAGCGTGCAACAAAGAAATATCTGGCCCAAAGTGTCACTATTACTGAGGTTGTTAATTTTAATGTTGAAAATATAGAGAACATATTTTGAACATATTTTAAAGAGCCCATGCTCTGTAACAAGAGAGGCCAACGCAATGAGAAGCCCGCACATCGCAACGAAGAATAGCCCCCACTCCTCACAACTAGAGAAAGCCCGCACGCAGCAACAAAGAACCAATGCAGCCAAAAAAATAATAAAATAAATAAATTAAAAAAAAAAACTGATAGGCAAGAAGCTTGATAGTATTTCCTTGCTTCAATGCTGCTAGAAATCAGGTGCAAAAGGTACAGAACCAAGACATCTGAGGAACAGGGAGATGAGTACCTAAATATTTCTTGGTGGTGCAATGATTTACTCTTGAATTCAAGAGAGTTGACAGTATTCAGGTCCTTCCTTCAGCCACACAGCTCCAATTACTCATTCTTTTTTACCTACAAAGCTTTCTAAGATTGATAATCACATCTGAGATTAGGGTCATATATATCCTGTTCACTGAGACTTTCATACCTTTGATTTTGGAAGTTAAGAATGGCCCTTCAAAAACCCCTCTAACAAGAAAATCTCTAAGTAGCATTAAAGAGGTCTGCATGAGATCAGGTATGAAATATACTGGCTCCTAACACTAAGACAGTTGCTTATCCCCAAGCAAAAACCCCACTCAAACAGGAACTGGATTCTCTACTCCAACAAGTAGGGCAGATAAAGGGGATAATCTGAAACAAAAAGGAAAGTAGGAGGGATCATAAAAACTGAACAGCTTGTGTGCCTGTAAGAGTGGACTGGAATATTTTCAGACCAAGAAGGCAATTCCTAATACTGACTGAAATAGTAACTACAGAGAAGTTTAGAAGATCTTCCTATATCCTACTTGTACATCCATAAATTTCTTAGGAAAAAAAAATGTCATCAGACCAGATATTTTATGCTTCATTGCTTTTTATATCCAAGGCAATGGTATTAAGATCCCTTTTTGAAGGGTCTTTTAAAAAAGAAAAATTCATTAACCAAACATTTCCAGTTGAATAAAAAATACTGTAGCTATGGCTTTGAAAACTAAAACAGTATCTCTTAAAACACTTTTTATAAGGAAGAAAAGATGAAGAGCACTGATTTTATTTTTCCATTTCTTCTAATATAATGAGAGCAGAACAGTCTTATGTAACCTGGGGAGAATGTGAACAAGACAGTTACCTCAAATAGGATTACTTGACTTTTGGCGCTGAACGTCTCAGACTACCCAATGGAGTGCAAGGGAAAGATTAATGTTTCTCAGGGAAATAAGTCATGACGTTTTTACAAATAATCAAAATTACATCATGTTGCCCTGAAGCGGAAGCATCTGCATAAGAAAAATTTCTTCTGTAGGGACCTAGCACTATGTCTTTAAAAAACACCAACTATACTGCAATGGATTCAAAACACCACTACTGCTATATAGGTTAAGTTCCCAAAACTAAACATTTGGCCAAAGTTTAATACACCTAAATGTAAAAGAAGGATTAATGAAAGAGATGTCCCTACTTCAGTGACTTTGTATGTTTGCATATTCAAATATTACATTCCTTTAAAATGCTGCTGCTCTACTGAAAATTGTCGGAAATAATAAACAATAAGCTACCAAAACACCAATCCCAAATCACAAAGCTCTGGTAGGTATTTAGAACTGTCAAATATCCAAGGTTAAATGAGAATCAGGAACTTTAATAGCAAGTTAAGGAGTGATTCAAAGGGGGAAAATACATTAGATTTAGACTTATTCAAGAAGGTGAGACTACTACTGGGCAACCTTTTTTTTAATTTTTAAATATTTATTTATCTATTTATTTATTTACGTTGTGCTGGGTCTTAGCTGCAGCACGTGGGGTCGCAGCATGTGGGTTATTTGTTGCGCCATGTGGGCTCTTTAGTTGCAGCATGCGGACCTCTTAGTTGCAGCATGCAAACTCTTAGTTGCAGCACACGTGTGGGATCTGGTTCCCTAACAAGGGTCCCCTGCATTGGGAGCACCGAGTCTTACCCACTGGACCACCAGGGAAGTCCCTGGGCAACCATTTTTAAAACATCCATGGAAGTCAATATCTGGCTGACTTTTCTTTGATTAGGATGTTCTTTCAAAAAACACAATCTGGGGATAACTACCTCCAACTTATTACAAGTATTCACCAAATAGCAGCTCATCTGCCCAGTTATATCACCATTATTCTAGGAAAAGAATTCATCTATACCACAGATTGGCCTTTTTCTGTAGAGGGCCAGACAGTAAATATTTTAGGCTTTGAGGGCCTTATCTTTTTTTTTTTTTTTTTGCAGTACGCGGGCCTCTCACTGTTGTAGCCTCTCCCGTTGTGGAGCACAGGCTCCGGACGCGCAGGCTCAGCGGCCACAGCTCACAGGCCCAGCCGCTCCGCGGCATGTGGGATCTTCCCGGACCGGGGCACGAACCCGTGTCCCCTGCATCGGCAGGCGGGCTCTCAATCACTGCGCTACCAGGGAAGCCCAGAGCCTTATCTTTGTTGTGACTATTAACTCTGATATTGTAGCAGTGTGAAAGCTGTCATCGACAATATGTAATAAATAAGGGTGATAATTTCCAATGAAACTTTATTTATGGACACCAAAATCAGAATTTTGTATAACTTTCACATATCATGAAATATCCTTATTTTGATTTTGTTCAACCATTTAAAACCATAAAAAGCATTCATAATTCTTAGCTCACGGACTGGACAAAAACAAGCAGCAAGCAAAGTCTGGTCTACCAGCCCTTAGTTTTGCTGACTCCTGATCTACACTTCTCATTTATTTTTTTTTAAATAAATTTATTTATTTTACTTTCAGCTGTGTTGGGTCTTTGTTGCTGTGCGTGGGCTCTCTCTAGTTGTGGCGAGCGGGGGCTACTCCTCATTGCAGTGTGCAGGCTTCTCAATGCGGTGGCTTCTCTTGTAGAGCACTGGCTCTAGGTGCAGGGGCTTCAGCGATTGGGGCGCGTGGGCTCAGTAGTTATGGCTTGTGGGGTCTAGAGCACAGGCTCAATATGGCTGTGGTGCACTGGCTGAGTTGCTCCGCGGCACGTGGGATCTTCCCAGACCAGGGATCGAACCTGTGTCCCCTGCATTGGCAGGCGGATTCTTAACCACTGCACCAACCAGAAAAGTCCCCCTCTCATTTTTTTTCAATTTATTTATTTAATTTATTTATTTTTGGCTGCATTGGGTCTTCGTTGCTGCACACGGGCTTTCTCTAGTTTCGGTGAGTGGGGGCTACTCTTTGTTGCGGTGCGCGGGCTTCTCATTGCGGTGGCTTCTCTTGTTGTGGAGCACGGGCTCTAGGCACATGGGCTTCAGTAGTTGTGGCTTGAAGGCTCTAGAGCGCAGGCTCAGCAGTTGTGGTGCATGGGCTTAGCTGCTCCCCAGCATGTGGGATCTTCCCAGACCAGGGCTCGAACCCATGTCCCCTGCATTGGCAGGCGGATTCTTAACCACTGCGCCACCAGGGAAGCCCTCTCATTTACTTTTATTAAACACTTCAAATTTACAGAAAAGTGTAGAGAATAATATAACAACCATTTACTTATCACACTAGCTTAAGAGATATAACATTACAAATAAAACTGAAGCTAAGGGCTTCCCTGGTGGCGCTGTGGTTGAGAGTCCGCCTGCCGATGCAAGGGACGCGGGTTCGTGCCCCGGTCCAGGAAGATCCCACATGACGCGGAACGGCTAGGCCCGTGAGCCATGGCCACTGAGCCTGCGCATCAGGAGCCTGTGCTCTTCATCAGGAGAGGCCACAACAGTGAGAGGCCCGCGTACCGCAAAAAAACAAACAAACAAACAAAAAAACCTGAAGCTAAGTATTCCAATCCTATTTCTCTTTTCCTTTCCCCAAAGGTAACCACTACACTGAAGTTGGTTTATCACTGCCATGGTATTTTTTTGGTTTTTTTTTTTTTAGTACTTTTACTTTATGTGTGCAGGTATAACTAGATAAAACATATTATATCATTTTGCAAGTTTAAAATTTTTATGGGATTATATCACATATATTTGTGTATCACTTTGCAGCTTACTTTTTTAACATTACCTTTGATAATTCATCCAGGTTGATACATGTAACTAGTTCATTCATCTTAAATGGTATACAGAACGCCAACTATGGGATATCACAATTTAGTTTTCTACTTCCTGTTCACTCAACAAATTAATTACATATTATATGGCAGGAATTGTTTTAGGTGCAAGGGCTACAACAGTGAATAGGCAAAATTCTTCTCTCCATGGAGTTTACTCTGATAGACACTAGCACTTGCTCTGTACTGATATTACCTCTTTCCAAATGAAATCTCAAAAGTGACCCTAACCTAATTTTATCCAAAGCATAAAAGAAAGTGAAAAAAAAAGCCACCAATTTTATTTAGTAAATGGAAGAGAAATCCTTTCTCCTTCATTAAGGTTTGTTTAAAGATATTTCTTGCTAAGCTAAAAGAGATAAAAGAAAACTTCAAGAATAAATTTCACCCCAAATATCAAAATCATTAAGCTTCCAACATTTTAAAATTAGAACCCAGGGCTTCCCTGGTGGTGCAGTGATTAAGAATCGCCTGCCAACGCAGGGGACACGGATTCGAGCCCTGGTCCGGGAAGATGCCACATGCCGCGCAGCAACTAAGCCCCAGCGTCACAACTACTGAGCCTGCGCTCTAGAGCCCGCAAGCCACAACTACTGAAGCCTGTGCACCTAGAGCCCGTGCCGCACAACAAGAGAAGCCACCACAATGAAAAGCCCACGCACCACAACAAAGAGTAGCCCCTGCTCAATGCAACTAGAGAAAGCCCGCACGCAGCAACAAAGACCCAACACAGCCAAAAATAAATAAATAAAGTAAATAAATGTATTAAAAAAAAATTAGAACCCCGTTCACAGTTGCCTTCATCTAGACTTACACTACAAACAGGGAGTACTGATGATAAGACATCTGGAGCTTCCAGTTCCCGTTCCTCTTCATCTCCCAAAACCAGTGTCAAGCAATAAGGAAGATAAAGATCAGCAGTAGATCTAAATCTTTTGGTCAACAGAAGGAAATATTATAGTAATCCAAAACTTAATAGAACTGATATTAACAGGCCTAGAAGACAAGTTTTGCTCCTTGGAAATAAAATGACAGACTTGGAATTAAACAAGACATCACCACCAACAATAATAAATTAATGAAACAGTCTCCAATGCTCTTTTAATTCCAAAGGAGACGGTAACTTTGAACACATCTCATACCCTTGAATTAGTCAAATTTCCTGTCGCTGCTTAAGGATGTGTACGAAAACTAAGTTTGTTTCATTTAACTGCTGCCAGTAGGCCATGAATGTGGGATAAAATAAAGAATGTATGTAGGGTCATGGTACCACCAAAGGTAACCCCCTCCCTACTCTGGGCAAGTGAAAGCCTACTAATAAGTTCTAAGTTCACTAAACAAAATTTAAATCTACTGAATAAAACAAATCACCTTCACCCTAAAAGCAGAGAAATGCGATGAGGAAGAAGACAAATAACTGAACAATGAGCAGAAAACTAGTTGGAAAGGAAATGAGTCCTATAAGGCATTTGGTCTTATTTGTCTTAACATACCCATTCCCTAAAAACCATATAACCCTGCTGATTTAGCAGTGTTTGACTTTCTGCCTCTGCCTACTGGGAGTTTAACAAGAACTCCAGTAAGGAGTTTCCATGAGAGCAGTCAGCTGGGAACTATATATGCTCCTTATTCCTGAAGTCGTCCTGATTTTAAGACTGTGGTGACAAGAAATCAACTTGTCAAAACTTTTACATTTAGACTGACAATTGAGAGGTTTGAAGGACATTTCAAAAAAGTAAAATTTACTTCTAAAATACGTACTCCTCTTCCCAACAATTGGCTACAGTTACATGCCCAATAATCAAAATCCAAAGATATCTGCATTTAAGGAAGGAAATTCTAATAAGGCACAAAAGTGCTTTCAGGGCTTCCCTGGTGGCGCAGTGGTTGAGAGTCCGCCTGCCGATGCAGGGGACACGGGTTCGTGCCCCGGTCTGGGAGGATCCCACGTGCCGCGGAGCGGCTGGGCCCGTGAGCCATGGCCGCTGAGCCTGCGCGTCCGGAGCCTGTGCTCCGCAACGGGAGAGGCCACAGCGGTGAGAGGCCCGCGTACCGCAAAAAAAAAAAAAAAAAAAAAAAAAAAAAAAAAAAAAAAAAAAAAAAGTGCTTTCAAAGGCACTTGAAGACAGTACTCATCAGTGTCCAGCCACACTACTTCCCTCAAATTTAGATTTAAATTGAGTTGTTTTAGAAACTCTCATAACCTGTTGGTGTGAATATATTAAATATAAATCCAAATTATTGGAAGATAATTTAGTATCTAACAAAATTTTAAATGTGCATGCCCTTTGGTCTAGTAATTATATTTCTAGGAATTTTACCTACAGACATACTAAAATGTATAAAGATGTATGTAAGATGTTTCACTGGAACCCTGGTTATGACAGTATTCCCACACACTGGAAACACCCTAAATGTTCCTCAGAGGGGATAGAATAAGTACAAATTAAAATATATCCATACAATGAAATATTGCACAGCCACTAAGACAATGACAAACATTGTGTAATACACACACACACACACACACACACACACGAAGAGTACAGCATAATGCTCAAGAATTTTTTTTTTTTTTTTATTGCAGTACGCAGGCCTCTCACTGTTGTGGCCTCTCCCGTTGCGGACGCACAGGTTCAGCGGCCATGGCTCACGGGCCCAGCCGCTCCGCGGCACGCGGGATCTTCCCGGACTGGGGCACGAACCTGTCCCCTGCATCGGCAGGCGGACTCTCAACCACTGCGCCACCAGGGAAGCCCCAATACTCAAGAATTAGAGCGTAACAGTCAAACTTCCTGATTTTGTATCCCAGCTCTTTTCTGACTAGGTATGTGACCTTAGGCAAATCACTTAAGCTCTCTGCGCCTCAGTTTTTTTTACCTGTAAAATGGGGATGATGACAGCGTCTACCTTTAGAGTATTGTGAGGATTAAACAAGTTAATTAATGTGAAGTGCTTAAAATAGTGCCTGCACATAGAAAAGCCCAGTAAATGTTAGTTATTACTAAAAACATATCCAAGGGAATTCCCTGGCGGTCCAGTGGTTAGGACTTGGAGCTTTCAGTGCCGTGGGCATGGGTTCGATCCCTGGTTGGGGAACTAAGATCCTGCAAGCTGCACAGTGCAGCCAGAAAAAACAAAAACAAAGAAACCACATATCCAAGGTATTAAATGGACATGGGCAAACAATTACAATGGCTAAAACTAAAACAACAGAAGTTGGGATAGACACAGATAGATGGAATAAAGAGAAGTTTTGAAAATAGAATTTTCAGGATTTGGTAAGCTTAACTCGCACTCTGACCCAAGTTGTAAAAGGTGCTGATATGTTGTTCCTCCTATGTTGGTTACTTAATTTATAAATACATTGTATCTAGTATTGCAGTTATTTTAATACCTGTTTTCTCTTCTGTACTATGTATCTTCTTGAGGACTGAGGCTGTATCGTTTATCTTTACATACTCTACAACACCTATGTGTATGTCTTTTACATAGTAGGTGTACAATAAACACCTAATACCTATGAATGTTCATATGAATATATGCATGGTCAGGCTTTTTCAGTTCCCCACAACCAGCCGATTTAAGTGGTTACAAAGTAAACAGAGCTCCATGGAAAAGAGACCCAAGTTTTCTCTTTAACTGTCATTTTCCTAAACCAAACCAGTCTATGAGAGAGAAAACCACCTGGGGTCTATACTCTAGGAACTGGAAAAATAACCCTGATATTATATATAAAAATAATCACTGATCAGAGCCTAGGATTTTCTGACATAATTTGGGATTTAGGACTACCAATGAAATTACAAAACAGACTTTATGAACTACGTAATCAGCATTCCTAAAATAAGTTTAATAACCTAGCAGTACTTGAATTATGTTTACTTAATGCTGACTAAGAGAATAATAGCAATGAAAGTTACTAAAGAGCAAGACCTGCAGGCAATAGGAAAGGTATACAGCCATAAAGTTGAATATTCTTTCCCAACAAAGTTCTGGTATCCATGAAAAGATTTTCACCCTTAAAATTTTCATTTAAAGAATAAGTAAATTCTCTACATATAGATTTGAAAAAAATCTCCTATATTATTAAATGAAAAAAAGCAAGACGTGGAAAACTATGCCATCTTTTGTGTAAAAAGAAAAACTAAAAATAAATTAACATTTGCTTGCATATATATAAAAAACTCTGAAATGATAGAAAAGAAAGGAATAACAATGATGGGGCTTAAAACTAAGCAGGTGAGAAACAATGATGAAAAACTTTTCACTGTGTATCTTGATTTTTTTTTTAATTTGAACCAAACTTTTAACAATAAATAAAATGTTCCAACCATAACAAACAAATTCATTTACAAGAACGAAAGCTATTCGGAGTAACCTTGTTTCTAATACCGTAGAGAAAAATACTGTGATCCAAGGAGCTAGGTGAAATTAAAGCTCTCCATGATAGGAATCAGCTACCATATTATAGTAACAGCATCCCATTCAGTTTAGCTTTATACTGTTTGGCCCAAAATAAAAAAGAATGTGAACAGAAAAACCCAGTCTAAAATTCATATGGCATCTCAAGGGATCCCAAATAGCCAAAACAATCTTGAAAAAGAAGAGGAGTCAGAGGACTTACACTTCCTGACTTCAAAATTTACTACAAAGCTAGAGTAACTGAATCACTGTGGTACTGGCATAAAGACAGACATACAGACGAATGGAACAGAGACTCCAGAAATAAAGCCTTGCATATATGGTCAAATGATTATCAACAAGGGTGACAAGGCCATTCAATGGAGAAGGGACTGTCTTTTCAACAAATGGTGCTGGAAAAACTGAATATCCACATGCCAAAGAATAAAACTGGACCCTTATCTTAGAGCATATACAAATATTAACTCAAAATGGATCAAAGACCTAAATGTAAGAACTAAAAGTATAAAACTCTTAGAAGGAAACAGAGGAGGAAAAAGCTTCATGACATTGGAGTTGGCAAAAATTTCTTAATACAACACAAAAAATAGGCAACAAAAGAAAAAGTAAACTGGATCTCATCAAAATGAAAAATTTTGGGGACTTCCCTGGTGATCCAGTGGTTAAGACTCCGTGCTCCCAATGCAGGGGGCCCAGGTTCGATCCCTGGTGAGGGAACTCGATCCCGCATGCCGCAACTAAGACCCGGTGCAGACAAATAAACAATTTTTTAAAAAATTAAAAATTTTTGTGCATCAAAGGACATTATCAACAGAGTAAAAAAATAACCCACAAAATAGGAGAAAACATTTGCAAATCATATATCTGATACAGGATTAATATCTAGTATAAGGCACTCCTACCACTCAACAACAAGAAAACAAACAACCCAATTAAAAAATGGGCAAGGCCTTGAATAGACACTTCTCCAAAGAAGATATACGAATGACCAATAAGCACATAAAAAGATGCTCAAAATCACTAATCATTAGAGAAATGCAAATCAAAACAATGAGATACCACTCCATAGCAATTAGGATGGCTTTTATAAAAACAAAAATTAAAAAAAAAAGAAAGGAAATAGCCAAGTGTTGGTAATAAGAACACAGAGAAATTGGAATCCTCGTACATTGCTGATGGGAATGTAAATGATATAGTCACTGTAGAAAACAGTATGACAGTTCCTCAAAAAATTAAACATAGAATTGCCGTATGATCCAGCAATTCCAATTCTGGGTATATACCCAAAAGAATTGAAAGCAGGGACTCAAACAGATGTCTGTACATTCATGTTCACAGCAGCATCATACACAATAGCCAAAAGGTGGAAACAACCGAAATGCCCGTTGACAGATGAACAAATAAAACGTGGTAAAGTGTGTATATATATACACATATATATATACACACACATACATATATATATATATATATAATGGAATATTATTCAGCCTAAAAAGGAATGAAATTCTGACACATGCTACAACATGGATGAACCTTGAAGGCATTATGCTAAAATGAAATGAGCCAGACACAGAAGGACAAAAATTGTATGATTCTACTTACGTGAAGTCCTTAGAGTAGTCAAATTTACAGAGACAAAGTAGAATAGTGGTTGCCAGGGGCTAAGGGGAGGAATAATAGGGAATTATTTTTTAATGGGTACAGAGTTACTATTTGCCAGGCAGAGAGAAGTTAAAGGTCTTACAATTAGTAAGCAGCAAAGTAGAAATTTGAACCTAGGACTTTCCAACTGCAGAGCTATACTTTTAAAAGTGACCAAAACTTATTCTAGTTTAACCAAAGAAGGAAAGATTTCAACTAATTATGTAAAAATACCCCCAAGATTAGTACCAACACTAGACTATTTTCTCATATCCAGACACCAGAATTAAATGTATGCACAACACCAAGAACAGTTGGTTCTGAAGAACAAGAGAGTGCAAAGTTTTTCAGAATAACCAGCAAAACCTAATGTGACACTCTAGGCAACACGTGAAAGATGTGCTAAGCAGCCCCAGTAACAAGAAAATTAAAATGACCACTTTCAAAAGCTTCTTCAGATAATTCTTAAAGCTAGAAAACAATGAGTAAAAATCTCACTGCTTTCCTCCAACACACCTCTGCACCATAAAAGTGCCCCTTATACAGTCATCTTCACACTCTCAACCAAACTGAATCTAGAAGACAGCAAAGAAGTCACACATAACTAGAGACACTTCTAAGTTTTATTTTTTGATACAACTTTATCATATTGTATTTTACTCCCTCCTGTGAATATTATCAGGTATTCAGCCAGCCAGAATAGAAGGCTTAATCTGGAAATAGAAACTGCTCATATTCTAACCTTGGTTATACTCTTCTGTGACATCTACCACTCTGTCTTTGACAAAACTGGGAACCTACAATTTAATACCAGATATATATCAAGTCTTCGGTAGTATGAATGCAACAGTCTAAACAGTTCATTACAGATAGTACCCCTTCATGTATAATAATTCATTAAATCTCAAAAAAAAATTTTTACACCACTATTTAAGCTAGAGACATCTTATTCCCTTGAACCCTCAAGGGTTTTCAAAGTTGCACTTGCTATTTTTAAGATGTTTCTGTCCGCTGCAAGCACAGCTGTAAAAGATCCTTTTCCAGTCACCCATACTCCTTGAAAGCTTTCAGTTCAATATTAATGCATTATACAGAACTCAACTGGGAAATAGCTCTCCAAGCAGAAGGTGAAGAGTTAAAAATGCAGGCTAATGAAAACTTGAGACTGAATCCTAGTGCAGTAAGAGACCCATATTCTGGGCTTCCCTGGTGGCGCAGTGGTTCAGAATCCGCCTGCCAATGCAGGGGACACGGGTTGGAGACCTGGTCCGGGAAGATCCCACATGCCGCACAGCAACTAAGCCCGTGCGCCACAACTACTGAGCCTGCGCTCTAGAGCCCGCATGCCACAACTACTGAAGCCCACGGGCCTAGAGCCCGTGCTCCGCAACGAGAGAAGCCACTGAAATGAGAAGCCCGCACACTGCAACGAAGAGTAGCCCCCGCTCGCTGCAACTAGAGAAAGCCCGCGCGCAGCAACGAAGACCCAATGCAGCCAAAATTAATAAATAAATAAAATTAATAAATTTATATATTAAAAAAAGAGAGACCCATATTCTAGTTTCCATTCACTTGGCAGAAAATATCTGGATTTAATATACTCTTAAGATTGGGCTTCCCTGGTGGCACAGTGGTTGGGAGTCTGCCTGCTAGTGCAGTGGACACGGGTTCGAGCCCTGGTCTGGGAGGATCCCTCATGCCACGGAGCAACTACGCCCGTGAGCCACAACTACTGAGCCTGCGCGTCTGGAGCCTGTACTCCGCAACGAGAGAGGCCGCAATAGTGAGAGGCCCGTGCACCGCGATGAAGAGTGGCCCCCGCTTGCCACAACTAGAGAAAGCCCTTGCACAGAAACGAAGACACAACACAGCACCAATAAATAAATTAATTAATAAGCTC
Source organism: Mesoplodon bidens (assembly GCF_964165515.1). NCBI lineage: Eukaryota > Metazoa > Chordata > Mammalia > Artiodactyla > Ziphiidae > Mesoplodon > Mesoplodon bidens. The sequence goes on along the minus strand of NC_138177.1, from coordinate 74,314,762 downwards.
CTACCCTCAACATCTTCTTTAAAAAAAAAAATATATATATATATATATACTCTTAAGAAAGCAAAACTTTCAAATTCACAAGGCACTCAGACAAGGAACTCAGCAAGCATTCTTTACTAACTGAATTATAAAATGAGAAAAGAAGAGCATTAGAGTAACATAATAATTATTCATGGACACTACTACATGAGAAGAGTGTCATGCTACTCACATCATTTTCCATAGAATCTAATATAGGGTCTTCTAGCCAACCTGTCCAGGGCAGTAACAATACACATGACCAACTGCTTCAATCCATTTAATAACAACAATCAATCTAGCCATATAAATGTTAAAGAGTGGTTAGAAAAGTGCCTCTCCCTCCAAAATATGTTATCCTCTTGGGGAAATATTTTCAACATTTTTCGCTGGTAGCTCAACCTATTTAGTGGTGAACACCATTCAGGTAACCTTTATGCCTTTAAAGAACATAGGACAAATTTCTCAAAGTTTTGTTTTAATTTCAAGGCTAACGTATCATCTTTAAAGGACTGAAAAAAATCAAAGGTATTGTTCCTTCTTGCCTCTGATCCCCAGGTCTGTCTGCATGACTCACAGAAGAGAAAGAATGGGGGGCTTTACAGATTTCTTAGTGTGATACTACCATCTTTACAGAAAGGAAGGGTTTCTTGCTCCTGGCTCAAGGGATTCTGCTCACTCACAAAGTTGAAACCTTACTCTCCTGCTTCCTAGAACGTTAGATGAAAGAAGGTGGGGGCAGCAGCTCAGTAACAGTTATCCTCCTGAGAACTCATTGGAGGTGAGGGCCAAGCTGGATGAGCTGTGCCATTTGCCTTAGAAGATTCATAAGGAAAAAAACTGCAGCCTCCGAACCACTGAAGTTTCTAAAATATACCTAGTCTAATGCCACCATACTAGTTCTCTGAAAAACCAGCACACTAAAGTAGTCAATTCCCTCATTCAAGAGTGACAACCCTTAAAAAACAACAACAACAACAACAACCCATAAAGAACTACAGGGAAGCAGAATATCAAGGATGCAGTACTGTCTTCTGGAAGAGATGCTCTTTCATGGTCAAATAATTTCCAGAAGCTTTGCATCCTTTAGCCGTTCTTTTACCACTCCTAATACACAATGTATATTTAGACACGCAAGGCTCTGGGACATTATGTTGTAAAGAAATCTGCCTTAACTTAACGCAGAATTTTTCAAAACCCTATTTGACCACATTATATTTTCATATAAGACCTATTAATATTGAGGAAAACTATCTTTCTTTTGTTTGTTTTGTTTTTGTAAAGGCAAAACAAAACTCTATAAGAAGTGTTAGGAGAATGGTAAGATCACAACTTTTGGAGTCAGGCAAAGTTGTTCAAATACTGGATTCACCACTTTTATTAATTTTTGAGATTCTAGCAAAATGACAACCTCCCTGGGAATTGAGTTTTCTCATCTGTAAAGTGATCATAATACCTCCCTCACAGAGTTACTGTAAGAATATAAATAGCATAAAGCCTTACACAAAGAAAGTGCTCAACAAATGAGTTTATATTTACATTTTAAAAATTCCCTTCAGGGACTTCCCTGGTGGCGCAGTGGTTAAGAATCTGCCTGCCAATGCAGGGGACACGGTTTGAGCCCTGGTCCAGGAAGATCTCACATGCCGCGGAGCAACTAAGCCCATGAGCCACAACTACTGAGCCTGAGCCCTAGAGCCCACGAGCCACAACTACTGAGCCCGTGTGCCACAACTACTGAAGCTGGCACGCCTAAGGGCCCGTGCTCTGCAACAAGAGAAGCCACCACAATGAGAAGCCCATGCACTGCAATGAACAGTAGCCCCCGCTCGCTGCAACCAGAGAAAGCCCCTGTGCAACAAACACCCAACGCGGGCCTCCCTGGTGGCGCAGTGGTTGAGAGTCCGCCTGCCGATGCAGGGGATACGGGTTCGTGCCCTGGTCTGGGAGGATCCCATATGCCGCGGAGCGGCTGGGCCCGTGAGCCATGGCCGCTGGGCCTGCGCATCCGGAGCCTGTGCTCCGCAACGGGAGAGGCCACAACAGTGAGAGGCCCGCATACCACAAAAAAAAAGAAAAAAAAAAAACAAACACCCAACGCAGCCAAAAATAAATAAAATTAAATAATTAAATAAGTAAATAATAAAAATTCCCTTCAAGTTCCAAAAGTTGCAAAAATGCAATTTTTTAAAATCTGAGGGAAAAATTACAGAATCCATGACTGAAATACTCCCTGAGAAGTGTAATTTCTCAGGATTTTGCAAACTTTTTAATCCACTGGACTGAGAAAGCCTTTAAATTTGCCACATTTAAGATGATATAGTGGGACTCCCCTGGTGGCACAGTGCATAAGACTCTGCGCTCCCAATGCAGGATGCCCAGGTTCAATCTCTGGTCAGGGAACTAGATCCCACATGCATGCTGCAACTGAGAGTTCAAATGCCACAACTAAGGAGCTGGCGAGCCACAACTAAGGAGACGGCGTGCCGCAACTAGGACCTGGTGCAACCAAATAAATAGTATTAAAAAAAAAAAGAATGATACACAGGAACACACTACACCTACTGATAAAAAATGGATATGAACAGAACACATGTTGTAGAAGAGTATTTATGGTTTCAGTGATAAAAAGGGCCTTACATGAATATAAACAAGAAAAAATGAGTTGTGAAAAAGCTCAGCTTGTGTCAGCACATAATAACTAACAACTATACAGTGTTTTAGCTTATAAAACACCTTTACATGCATAATCTCATTTGACTGACAAAGAGACCTAGTGAAACAGATAAAGCAGCTACTGATCCTCATTTCTACGCTGAGAAAACTATGGCTTGGAGACTTCAAGTGACTCAACCAAGGTCACACAGATGATAAATAGAACCAAGACTCCAAACTTGTTCTTCTGCTCCCAGAACATAACAAATAGGGCATCTTCTAAATGTACGCAGCATTTTCTCAACCCACAGAATTATTCATATTTTAAAATACTTTTTGGGCGACAGGCACCATGCTAGGCACTGGAGACACAAAAGTAAAAAGACATGGTATCTCTTTATTTCAGAATGTTGTCAGACCACTGAGGGGAGACAAGCAATATTTATAAATTAGAGTGAGATCAAAGAAGAAAGCATATCTAAGTCTCTCTGGGCAAGTCAAGGAAGGCTTCCCAGAGACAGCAGCATTTGAGATGAAATTTGATAGCTGATCTGGGAACTAAAAGAACTGTATTTGCAGGACTTCCCTGGTGGCACAGTGGTTGGGAGTCAGCCTGCCAATGCAGGGGACATGGGTTTGAGCCCTGGTCCGGGAAGATCCCACATGCCACAGAGCAACTAAGCCCATGCACCACAGCTGCTGAGCCTGCTCTCTAGAGCGTGCAAGCCACAACTACTGAGCCTGTGTGCCAAGAGCCCGTGCTCTGCAACAAGAGAAGCCACCACAATCAGCAACCCACACACCGCAACGAAGAGTAGCCCCCGCTCACCGCATCTAGAGAAAGCCCGCACACAGCAATGAAGACCCAACGCAGCCAAAAATAAATAAATTAATTAAAAAAAAAAGAACTGTATTTGCTCATGTATAAACTGTAAAGGGAGAAAAGTAAGGCTGGATAGAAAAACGAAGGTCAAGATTTACAAAGGGGCTTTGATATTATGCAGAGTACCTTTAAATGATTGGAAACTATTGAATACCTTTGAGAAGGGCAGGTAGAATAATCAGATCTCCATTAGACTATTTTGAAGAGAATATGATTGAGAGTTTAAAAGGAAACAAGACTAAAAACAAACAGAACTGTAAGAGATCATGGCAATATTCCAAATAAGAGTTGCTGTGGTCCTGAATTAGGAGACCCGTAATGGAGATACAGAAAAAAGGAATAGATTCAGAAATGTTTGCAAAGTAATGGATAAGGGAGAGAGAGAGAACTGACAATGATGCTCTCATTTCTGGCTTAGGTGACTCAATGAATCACAAAAGGGGAACAGATGATGAAAATGTTGAGCTTGAGGTACCCATGGAATACAGAGATGGATATGTCTAGCACAAAGTAGACAACTGGAAACAGAGGGCTGGAGTTTAGGAGATGTGATAATATATGTGAATATATATGAAGATTTTTTTCCATAATCAAGTGTTATTTACCATTTCAATGGGAAAGCAATCATTTTATCATCATTATTTGTATAATGCTTCAAAGTTCAAAAAACATTTTAATATCCTGTATCATACTTACCACATTTCACAGTTTTGTTATAAATACGAGGTTAGGAAAAGTTATTATTCCTATTTGATCAAGAAATAGTTATTGAGTATTAACTATACACCAGACACTGCACTAGGCATTAAACAAAACACCAAAGTAAATCCATGCTTTCACAGACCTTCCATCATACCAGGGGAATCGATAAGCAATAAATGTAACAAATAAGTATATTAAAAAGCTGTAAGTGCTATATGAAAAGGAAAGAACAGAGAAGGATTACGAGTGAGGGGTGGAAGCTGAAGGTGAAATTTTAAATAGGGGTAGGATAAAGCCTCATTGAAAAGGTGACATTTAAACAAAGGCTTGATGGAAGAAGGTAAGAAAATTAGTCATTTGTATTATCTCTGTGGGAAAAACTAGTTATTTCCCACTAGAGGGAATAACTAGTGCACAGGTCCTGAGATAAAAGAGTGTGGCTGATGCACTTAAGGAACAAGTCAATGTGGCTGGAATGGAGTGAGCAAAAGGGAGGATGACAGGAGATCAAAAAGAGAAGAGTAGGGAGATGCAGATCATGTAAGACCTTAAAGCCCAAGGTAAAGACTGGCTTTTACTGTGCAAGAAACAGGAGTTCAAAAATTTGGTGGCTTGGGAATTCCCTGGTGGTCCGGTGGTTAGGACTCCGTGCTTTCACTGCTGAGGACCTGGGTTCGATCCCACAAGCCACGTGGCAAAAAAAAAAAAAAAAAAAAAAAAATTTAGGAAGCTTGCCCAAAATCCTGTATCTAATAAATGGTGAAGCTAGGATTTGACCCGGGATTTCTAGACTCTCTACACTTGTGTTCTGCTATTCCAATTTGCCACTTATTAGCCCACAAACTCCCTCCAAGGAAGTCTGAATTTAAATATCTTCAAAAAGCTAACTTTATAAATACCTTCTAGGTTAGAGATGCACAACCTCTCCAATTAACATTTCTAATCCCTCACAACCATGAGAATTTACTAATCCTAAAGTCTAATCTAAATCCTAATATCCAGCCTATTTTTTGTTAGATTACAAACTCCACCTTCCCCGTAAATGAGACAAGATCAAGAAAGCTTTATTAGGAGACGTAAAGCATGACTTTCAGGTTCAAGTAACGATAACCTGAATTACTTTTAAAAATGTATACTAACCAGATGTGGAAAAAAAACAAGAGAATGGCTCAGGAATGCCACAGTATTGTCATTTTCCTTAATAGTTTACTGTTAGTATTAATAACAATTAAGTTCACATGTAGTCAAAGAAGCTTCTGCAATTATTATAACTCTTTGAGATCTGGGATTTGATCATTTCATACCTCAAAATTAACAAAATATGTGTCCTCATTCATCTGTTGCTTTTGGTACTACAAGCCAGAACTCTTGATAGCGTCCTGCCGGTTGATGGCAACTTACAGCAAACACCAGAGGATTTGAGGGAGACATCAAACATTACTGAGATACCATCTAGAAGTATATCAGACTGGTTAAGCCCTTAATGACCCTGGGTCACTCCTTTCCTACTGAATAAACTCAAACTGTATAGGGATATTTCATATATCCATAAAATAGAAGATAAAAGATGGAACATGAAGAGGGAGCACTTCAAATCAAATCTACTCTTCAGAGGCTTTCATCACTACTACGCAAATATAGGAGGCTCTCTGCTTCATGGACTCTGGAGCCACCAAAATCCCCAACCAGTACCTACAGAAAAAACATCACAGGGATTACTGAAGATAAACTATATATGGCTAATAGAAGCTTCCCCCCACCAAAGCCAGTTCTTTTCAACAGAAACTGAACTTCCTTATGTATCCTTTCCCAGGCTTAGCCAATGCAAGAGAACTGCAACTTTGTGTGGCACTGCCTGATAGGCTGGATTTTTCCTGAGCAAGAGGTGAACAGCTTTATGCCAGGACTAGATTTATAGTCAATCTGACTGTGTGTCTTTTTTTTCCTTCCCCTCTAAACTGTCTCAGAAAATGCCTGGCTATTGTGCCTTAATATGTAATGAAGCAGAGCTTTAAGTACTGCAAGTGGTCTGGAGAAGAAAGTCCTTCAGTTCCAGTATGGCTCAAATCATGATTTCTCTAGCAATTATTTTAATCAACCAAAGCTGGTTTGGCTTTTCTCAATGAACTAAATAAGCATCCTGAGCTGAGTGCAGAGGGGCTACTTGTCAGCATGACTCCCAATGAGGTGGCTAACATGGAATATGCTCCAGTCTAGAAACCAGGACAGCACAGCTGCTGTTCCCCTAAATATGCACCTTCAGCTTGGTGGGTGGGGGAGGTAAGGAAGGAAGGAAGAATCAGTAAATTGAAACAAGAGGGACATCGCTGGTGGCGCAGTGGTTAAGAAGCCGCCTGCCAAGGCAGGGAACCCAGGTTCGAGCCCTGGTCCAGGAAGATCCCACATGCCTCGGAGCAACTACACCCGTGCGCCACAACTACTGAGTCTGCGCTCTAGAGCCCATGAGCCACAGCTACTGAGCCCACAAGCCACAACTACTGAAGCCCACGTACCTAGAGCCTGTGCTCCGCAACAAGAGAAGCCACCGCAATGAGAAGCCTGTGCACTGCAACGAAGAGTAGCCCAGGCTCTCTGCAACTAGAGAAAGCCTGGGCACAGCAACTAAAACTCAACACAGCCAAAAATAAATTAATTAAATTAAATTAAAACAACAACAGGCCTAGTTTACATACAACATACTAGATAACGCTTAATCCAGACGTCCCAGCAGAAGATTAGGATACTATTATTGACACACTGACTCTTCTTCCACACTGCTGTTCTCTAAACAAAACCCAACCTGGACATCTGGCCAGGCCCAGCTTGGGGGGGGGAAAGGTGGGGGCGGTGGGTGGTAAGGAGAGACATTAGTCCAAAAAAGGGGAGGCAGGCAGCACACAGACTTTTGAATGTACTTTAAGACTATGAAATTCAGAACAGAATTCTCACGTTTCCCTTCCCCACCACCCTACGGCCTTATGCTGAACACAGCAGTAAAAGTTACTGCCATAACTTGCATCTGAAGTGCTGATCAGGGAACCTGGTTAACGTTGTTCCTAGACAAGTATTTGAATGTAGCCTCTGTTCAGACCCTACTGGGACTGCCTCTAAACAGGAAGTTAACAGACATCACACATAGGCAGGGAAGGCAAACCACAGTGTCATAAAGATGGATTCTGCTGTCTGCTACTCATCACTCTCACCTCATCAAAAGTGTTCTCAAGTCAGGAATAGGCAGGACAAAAGTCCATAAGCCTCACCTCTTCTCAAACTGGGTCGCTCAGCCTAAAGGTCCAGCCTTCTGATTCCTGCTAATTAATACTTATCTACTTCATTCCTTACCATGATGACTACCACTGCCACTAGACTAAAAAACTATATTCCTCTTAAAACGGAACACAGTACTACCAAATCAGTACTCCCATTAACTCGTTATTTATACAGCCCATCTGCTTAAAAAGCCCAAGGAAAGACTATTCTTGACCCAGCCCATTCCAACACAGTCAGAGACTGAATATCAGTCACAAAAAAGCAGCACCATTTCCAACAGGTGTGGGCCTTCCCTCAAAATATATTGAGCCTGTCCATAGCACCACCTTTACCAGCTCCAGCAGTAGCCTCTTTCCCAACCAAGCACCAACAGAAATGCTACTCCAAGACAATACTCTACCGAGACTGCTCCAACACCAAAAATATGAATCCAAATGGTTATCTCAAGGAAGAGTTTAAGTCAGTGTATCAAAGAAGGAGCAGTAAAGTTAGCACTAAACTCCCAAATAGGATAATCTCCAACATACAGACAACAACATATAGACAGCCCGCTGCTGCAAGAAAACAATCAGAAGTCAGCTGTACTGGGACGGGGACTGGATGGCTGGAGAACACAGGTGAGAGAGAGACTTCTTTTCACTTTGTATCACATGCATGCGCTGTCTTTTTTAAAAATAATTTTGAGAGAAAAATGTTTTAAAGACTCAAAAGCATCAGCTCTTCTTCCAACACAGATCTGTTCAACGGGCTTTTACTCCAGCTGCTGCAAGTTCAAATCTCTCTTTCAGTCTGGCCTGAAAGCACTGCTCTTTTCCTTTGCTGAAACACACTACGTTAAGCATCTCCCTGCTCTCTTCACACGCACACAAAAGCCCTCTAAATAATCATTTATCAGAAATGAGAAAACTGGTTCTCGGAAGGCTACCTGATTCTCCAGATGACAGCAGCAGAAAAGGCTGATAGCTAGTTCAGTTAGCATCCACATGCCACCCACCAACCATCAATGCCTCCATCTCCACTTCAGTGCCAGCCCTATGAACTAACACCTTGTGTGCGGAGGGAAGCTGATGCCAGGGAAGAATCCAAAGAGGCTACCATGCCTTTATGAAGGGGGAAAGGGCCTGGGCCGGCGAATGGCACCGAAAGCTCTGCACTCATAGGAGTGGCTAGCTCCTTAGAGCAGGGAGGCAAAAAGTACTCTAAGTCCGGATTTGGTTTAGGAAAAGGTAAGTTCTAGCTCCATCGACCCTCAGGCACTGAACTGGGATACAGGTCCAGTGGGTCCCAGAAGCCCAGCTGAAGAAAGCGGTAGTTTAGTCCTTACAGAACACAAGTACCCACACAGGCTTAGACAATTCCCTTCTAAGGGAGGACGAGGGAACGGTGGACGATGAAATAAAGGAGTAAGGTTCTGCGCTCCAGATTCCTTCGCCTAAGAAAGGTAATCATCCCGTGCTTCCTTCACCCTTAAGGATCCCCCATTTGTCCCAACCGCCAGCAAACACAAGACTGAGAGCAGGGAGCGGCCCCCGCACCCTGAGGGCACCACTGGGGGTGGAGAGAGTTAAGGGGGGGCGCGCTAGAGAGGAAGGAGGGGAGCATGGCGGGCCTGAGGCAGTGAGTGAAAGCGGGGAAGGCGGGGGAAACGGGGCGCGAGGGAGGGGAGAAAGAGTAAAAGGAGAAGAAATGAAGGGACACGAGCTGGGGGCGCGCGAGGCCGAAGTGAAAGACCGGGGCGCGCGCGCGGAGCGGGGGGAGGGGATGAGGTGAAGGGGGAGAGCGAGGCGGGGGCGCGCGGTGCCGGGGTGGGGGGAGGGGGGACGCAAGGCGGGGGCGCGCGGGCGGGCGTCGGCTCGCGGGCGCTTCCCCTCCCCCCGCCCCTCCACCTTTCCCTTCCCCCACCTCCGCCACCACCGCCTCCTCCCAGCCTCCCTCCCTTCCTCGCTCCTCACCGCCCCCGGGCGGGCGGGCGGCCAGGCTGGCCTAGGCCAAAGCTCCTCACCTGGCGGTGGCGGTGTAACTCCCGGCTAGCTCGCCTCCCCAGGCGGCGGCGGCGGCGTCGAAAAAGGAAGAGGCGACGGCACAGTAGGTTCCGGACCCCGCTGACGGGACCGGGGGCGGGGGTGGGAGAGGGGGGCGGGCCGGACCCGGGCGGGCGGGCGGAGCAGACACTGCGGTACAGACGGGGGCAGCGGCGGCGGCGGCGGCTGCACCGGCGGCGGCGGCACCACACAAACAAGGACGCTGATTGGGCAGCTGCCAAGCGCCTCGACTCCGCCTTCCCCACACGCCACGACGCCCATTGGGCGACCTGAGCCGGCCTCCCCGCCCTCCTCTTCTCGGCCATACCAATAGGAGACGGGATGCCGGGGCTACACCCCACCCTTGAAGAGTGAGTGGCTGGAGAAGTGATGATTGGCGTACTTAAGACCCAATCGTAAACGGAGGAGGGGGATGGTCTAGCGGGGGCGCGTTAATGGGTACCTCGGCCAGTCCCAGACACATCCGGGTCTTCAGCAGCCCATTAAGTGTCGGGGGTCAAAAAATCGCTTCAGGCTGCAACTTTACCTTAGAGACGTTTTGGTCCCCAGGCAGCCGCCGTACCCCAGTATATCCCAAAACCGGGATTCCCCTTTGGCCTGTTCTCATTCTTCCAATTCTAAAGATGGAGACTGGCGAACGGCGCTGGGCTCTGTGTTGGGTGGTGTTTCATCCCGACAGAACCCAGAAATTTCACGATAGAAGTAGCTTGAGGCGCTCGGGCCTTGCAGTCTGTTTGGGGCGTGGCCTGACTCCGTCTGCCAAAGGCCTTGAGCTTCCTGGTCTTCATTGTATCCCAGCATGGTCCTGTCGTGACTGAACCACGACAGGAGAAAAAAAGGCAGCTAGCCAAACTGCTGAGAAATTACTCCGTGCAGAGCCCTCGCAGCTCCTCTCGGGATCTCTTGGTCTTGTCAGGTTCACAGTGAGGGAAACAGCCTCCCACTCCACCGACTCCACCTAACTCGAGGCCCAGCTCCTGCTAGCCTCCCTACTTCCCCAAAGCAGCTAGGCCCACCTAAACTCTCAGCGTTTCTCGAGCACTTACCACAAGTATTGTTCTTGAGCATCTGAGGATAGGGACCAAGTATCAGAGTCAGTGTGTTGAAGGAATAATAATAGCTAACGTTTTGGGAAAAGAGACTGAGGCACTGTGCTATATATGCATCCTTTTTTATTCTTTTAAGAGCTATGCGTGGGTTATTTTATTTATTCCTCATAACTCTGTGGGGTAGATGCTGTTATCCCCATTTTACAGATGAGGAAAATGAGGTACAGACCAAATGACTTGCCCAAAGTTACACATGGTAAGTGGCAGAGCTGAAATTTGAATCCAGGTAGATCAAGAAACAGGTTCAGAGAGGCTAAGGAACTTGAAAAGGTCAGACAGCTAATTAGTGACTAAGCAGTGGTTTGAACCCAGAAATAACTGGTTCCAGAAGCACTAGAATGTGTTTTTCGAATCATTTAGAAGTCATGCTGTGCAATAGAAATGAAACTAATGAAGACTTGTCCACAAAAATACAGGTGGGCCCCCGAACACACACACGTGCAGAGGCATGCCCCAATTCTAAAGTGGGTAAAACACCTTCTCTTTCCAAAAACATGGTCTCTGGAGTCCAACTGTCTGGGTTTGGATCTCTTACCAGTTGTGTGATTTGGGTGCAAGTTACTTAACCTCTAGTTTCTATGCCCTACTTTCCCTATCTTTAAAATGGGAATGCTTGATGAGTACCTAGTTCATAGGGTAATGGTGAGGATTATAAAATATACATTTTAAATGTTCAGAGGGGTACTTCCCTGGTGGCACAGGGTAAGACTCCACGCTCCCAATGCAGGGGGCCTGGGTTCGATCCCTGGTCGGGGAACTACATCCCACGTGCATGCTGCAACTAAGAGTTTGCATGCCACAACTAAGGAGCCCACGAGTCGCAACTAAGGAGCCCATGTGCTGCAACTAAGGAGCCCGCCTGCTGCAACTAAGACCTGGTGCAAACAAATAAATAAATAAATATTTTTTTAAAAAAAAGCTCAGGATAGTGCTAAGCCCATAGTAAGTACTCAGTAAACATAATATTAACTATTACGAGAATTTTCCTCACTTTTCCAACAATTTCACCCTCTTAGTTCAAAATTCAGCTTCGATTGGTATTCTACCTGTAGTACCTTATACCACACTGAAAATTATGTCATTTTAATTCCTTCACTGGCTCGGTTATTTCACACACGATACAAGACCTATTATGTGACTAGATACTCTTCTATGTGCTGGGGATATACAGTAAATGGGACAAAGTCACTGCCCTCATGGAAGGTACAGCCCTCTTTCCCTAACCTGCTGCTTTGTCCATTATCAGTCTAGTGCACTCTCTGCTGTCTGAAGGGCCATTCTTCAAGGGCTGCAAGGATATGAGAAACACAGTGGTGGAAGATACCAGCCTGAGGAAGATACTAGTGACGCCTGAGAAAATGCCTTTCAGCAAAATTAAAATCAGGCCGTGGAGGGGAACTTTCAATCTGGAGTGATCAAGCTCCAAGACAGACAGGTAAGCAAGGCCACTGGTGTAGTGGACATGACTTTGCCCTATGCAGGCTCTGTTTGTTCATTTTCTTTTTGTGGCTAACATTTATTGAGTGTGTTTAGCACTTTATGTAGATTATATAATTAATCTTTGAACAACCTCCCCAATTTGCAGATGAGGAAAAACTGAGGCACAGCAGTTAAGTAACTTGTCTGATGTAATAAAATTAGTAAGTGCCAGAGACAAGATTTAACTAAAATTTGTCATACTCGAACCTACACACTCTAAAGTCAGGGAAGAGAAATGCGGCCAGGTAATTTGAACTTATCCTGCCCCTCATACAGCTCCCTAAGCCACAGGACAGAGATGTCAGATGCTGTGGTGAGTACTTTGCTATTGGAATCCCCAGATACTCTCGTGGTTAAAGAATTCTGTAGTTCCACCCATCTGACTATAGGCCTGTTGAAAACTGAGAAGCATAAGCTGGGAGGCAGAGTCATCATTATCATTTGTGAAGCAAGGGGCCCTCTAGACCAGGAAGACTGTATGCTCTATTAAGGTAGGGACTGAGCCCCAAAATTCTTTCTGTAATTCCAGACGGTTCAGTGCACAGCTGGGCATGCTACACTCAACAGAAACATGTTTTCAGGAAGGAAGTCACTCAACTTTGCAGAAGGTTGTTGGGGATGATACAGGGAAAGTTTGATTCTAGGGAGCGAGGTCTGATCAGAACCTGGGGTGACATGAGGGTTCCCCTCTGAAGAAGGCATCTCCTAGTCCCTGGCAAAAACAGATGGCATTTCCTAAGCCCCTCCTTTGCAGCTCCTTTAGGACACTGCTCAAGTTAGGATGGGGACGCATCCTCTGGCTTGAAGGTCCCAGAATTCAGAAGTAGTATGGCTCTCTTCGTCCACCGATATCCACCCCCAGGAATTTGCGCTAGAGGCTCATGTAAGTTATTTCCTCCATTGACACTCCTGCCCTCCTTCCCCAAGATATTTCTGTTTTGTTGACTAATTCCCTTTGGTAATTGATTTTGCAGCTCTGTTAGGAGTGTTTCCTGTGTTTATTTCATTATATAGGAAAGAAAGGGAGAACTCCGAGTGGACCAAAAGGATTAGAAAAATGATGCCTGGATGCCTGATGCCCACACGCAGTGAGCCCCTTAATCCTTGCCCCTGTCTTCCTGGTGCTGGCCCCAGGCTGAGACCCTGGTTGGAAGAGTACTGCCTTCAACTAGAGCAACTAAGGAGGCCTAGAATGAGTTCCAGGGCTCCCAGGATGCGTGAGAGCTGCCCTGTGGAGGTACTGGAGAAGTTGGGAGGGGGAAGCTGTGGGGAGAGGAAAGAAGGCAGAGATGAGCTCAGGGCCCCCAGAGAATGGAGTCTTTGTGTGGGGTACAGATGAGGGACAAGGGGGTGATTGTGTGGGAGGGCCGGAAGTACCACACAGACTGGCACCACCATAGCCAGCACCGGATTCACCCCTCTCCTGCTCCAAGAACTCCCTGTGCCCCAAGGGACCAGTACCAGACCTGGTCAGGGAAAGCAGTGTGTGCCTGAAGGCAGCAAGGGATGAAAAGGTGGAAAGGAGGATGTGCAGCCAGGAGAAAAAGTAAGGTATCCCCCACCATTATCCCAGACTCAGAGAACAGGAGGCGGAAGAAAAAAGACAGAAGCAGCTTTTACTATATTACATCCAACAAAACTTCGCAAGGAACAATCCTTATTGCACAGTCAGGGCCCTGGGTGGGTGAAGCATTCCCCAAGGTGGAGTGGACAGGAAGGATCAGGACTAGAGGGGCACCGATTTTTCCTAAGGGGACCCTGGGACTCCTCTAGCTCCCACCTCCTAACTTTCAAGGAGCTACAAACCACTGGACCATGTGGCCCCATTTCCCTTCTCTTTCTCACTGTCCATAAGAACCTCATAAGCAAGGGGGCTGTGGCTCCAGAATAAATAACTTAAAATAAAATACAAACACTAAGGTAGAAAGGCATGGAGAGCCTTGGGCTCCTTCGGCAATTCTAGGGAAGAGGGACCATCATTGGTGGGGAATGACATCCCTCCCTCCCATTCAGGGCAAAGGCTCAGTAGCTCTGTATCTTTCTAGTTGTTTTTTAAAACAAAAACTTCTAACATGACCAGGGCAGTGCAGATCTGTGGGTACCCTGGAGAGGAGCTCCTGGTATAGGATGAGGCAGAGCAGAGACGTGCCAGCTCCCCCCAGGCCTCCTCCAACATCAACATGAGCACAGAGGGCAGGCTGGAGACAGGGGAATGGTGACTTTCGGGAACAGTGGGTCCCTCTTCCCACTGCCCCCATTCAGAGCCTACGGCTCGGCATACTTCCCAGCCTATTCCCAACTCCTCTATGAAAGCAACAGGGAAGCAGGTTATCTCTAGAATCCATTCTCCCTCACCTCCTCAGCCCAGGCTGGAGAAGGAAGCTTAAGGGTCCCTAGCATTCCAGAGGTGCTCCAAAATATTTTCGGCAGTCAATGGCCTTTGGGGTGGGCATCTGTGCCCGCCGCCGCCTCAGTTCCTCCTTGCCCATGCTGCTGGCCAGCTTGTTAAAGGCGGACTTGTACTTCTTGTCGAAGGCCACTAGGAAGGAGGGTGGAGGTAGGTCAGTATATTAGAATTCCAAGCTTCCACACCTGGCCCCAGATCCCTAAACTCCTCAGCCCCCTGCCTGCTCCCTCACCTATGTCCACGTGGTCCTTGCCCAGAGCAGCCAATGTCAGGAATAAGATCTCACGGTAGATGCCCCTGGAGTGGAGGCAAAAGAGTGTAAGTGAGATAAAGGGGGTATGGAGCCCGGGACCCACCAGGGACCTCTCAGATAGGAACACGATACCTCTGTAGGTGCAGGCCAGTGGGAGGGGGCCCTAAAGTTTCCAGCAGGAGCCCTATTGCCTTGTGCACCTCATTGAGACCGACGTGGCGCAGCAC
Organism: Mesoplodon bidens; assembly: GCF_964165515.1. NCBI lineage: Eukaryota > Metazoa > Chordata > Mammalia > Artiodactyla > Ziphiidae > Mesoplodon > Mesoplodon bidens. The sequence goes on along the minus strand of NC_138177.1, from coordinate 74,299,717 downwards.
GGACTCCAGCAATGCTAGACTAAGGGATGCAGGTACTGGGCCTGGCCATACCACCCGCTGGGGGATCTGGCCTGGGTGAAAAAAAAGAAGGTAGCCAGGATTATTGAGCCCTCTAAGTCTGGGACCTTCCCCTTCCCATCCTAGGCCAAATACCAGACTTACTGTGGACCCTCCAGAGCACATAGAGAGGTGGGCAGCTATTGGGGTCAGGGGTCAGGACATCCCACAGCAGCCGCACCTGCACAGATGCTGGATCAGGCATTATCCAAGGAGATGGGGCCTGCAGGGAGCCAAGATAAAGGAGAGAGGCTCATGGGGTGGGAGGCAGGGGACAGGAAATGAACAGGCATTATTCCAAGAGACAGGAACATTACAGGACATAGCCAAAGAGAAGAGAGAAAGAAACTCTTGTTCCCCGTGGGAATGCAAGCTCTATGAGAGCAAGGACTCTGTTTTGTAACCTGCTACATCCCTAGTGCCTAAAACCCTGCCTGGAACCTAAAAGGTGCTCAATAAATACTGGTGCAGTGAATAGAGCAATAAATAGATGAACATTAACAAATTACTGTCTGGGTACCAGGCACTACACTAGGTGCCTTAACAACAGCCCTTGGTCGGGGGGTGGGGGGGCGGTGCGGCGCTTATGCCATTTTACAGATGAGAAATTGTAGCTCAGAGTAGTGAAGTGAAAGGGCCGGGAGTCAAACCAGGTACAACCAACTCCAAAGCCTGTGCTCTTTCTATAGCACTGAAGACACAGAGTACTGAGAAACAGAGCTGGGAGATGAGGAAGCAGGGACCATATCAGGGAACTGACCTGGGGAGGTGGGGGCCCATCACAGGAGGCCAGCACCAGGCATGGCAGAATACTGGGCAGGCGTAGCCGCTGGAAATACCACAGAAGGTTCCAGAAGATGATGGGGTGAGCAGCAGGCAGCTCAGGCAACGCGAGCACCTCACTGCCCTCGTTCTCTACCAGCGACTCCAGTTCCTTACGCAGCACCAGGGGGCTCAGATATGCCCATGCCCCACTCTCAACACGCCGGGAGGTACCCTGTCAGGCACAAAGCAGGAGGGCAGTGGAGGGCATGTACCACGGCCCCATCCTCAGAGCCACAATCCCCACTGGGCCACCATGTCCAACAGCTTCTGGGACGTCCCTTGCCCTCAATGCCTACCTCCCCCCAGCACCACTGGGGCCACCCACAAGGCAACACACACACACACACACACACACAGCTCGTGCCCGTTTGGCCCAGCCCTTACCCCCACATGTCCGTTGCAGAGCTGGGGCTCATCCAGGGCAAGGCAGAGCCTGCGGTCACTAAGCACAGGGCCCGGACCCCCAGGGACAGGAGCATCTTTGCTGCCACTGGCACCAGCAGAGGCAGGCTTGGGGCTGGGGGCACTGCAGCGAGATAGCAGGTGGGTCAGCCCTCGGATCTCCACCTCCCTGCCCCACCCACAGCACTCGCCCTGCTTTGGGCACCTTGGTCGGGAATCAAAGGTCTGGACACTGAGTAGGGGCACAAAGGGGCAGGTGCAGAAGGGACAGGTTGTGTTGAGGTTGGAGTCGTCAGGTGCCCAGCCAGCCATGATCTCCTCATCATACACCAGGGAATCACAGGCGCGGCACAAGGAGCAGCTAGACAGCAGGATCTGCAGGCAAGGAGACCCCGGGAAGCAGGCCCCTTTTGGCCTCTAGGCTCAGGAGCCCGTGCTCCTTCCCCAGCCCCTCTCATCTTCACATCCCAGCCCAGGCTCCTCCCACCTCCTCCCAACCCCTGCCTTTGACAGAGTGAATGGGTGTGGTGTATGTGTGTGTTCAAGCACATCTGCGTGGGAGGGGTTATCCTCACTTCCAGGGAAGGTGGCTGGAAGGATCCAGGGGTGTCACTGAGGCGCTCTGAGGAATGGCGAACGCTCACGCTGCTGAGAGAAGATTCTGAGAGGTCCCACTCACTGCCCAGAGAGGCTGAGCTCTGCCATTACATGAGAAAGCATAGTTAGCCACACCCATGCTCCTCTTCACCCAGGATGCTGGCTTCAGCCACCCCTCGAGGCCCTCTCTGGGCACTCCTGGTTAGCAGCTCCTCCCCAGGCCTCCTGGTGCTAAAGTGTCTGGACCCTCCCCTCACTGGCTACCTCGGATGCAGTGGATCCAGGGCGCTCCCGGGGGCGCAGAAGGCTGTCCATGGGGCTGCGGCGGGCTGGGGGAGGCAGGTCAGGGGGCAGCTCAGGTGGGGGAACATGAGAGGCAGGGGAGCGGCGGGAAGGAGTGAGCAGCTGTTGGAGGCGGGCACCCAGCCCTCTTCGGGGGGTGCTGGCCTCATCCTGACGCCAGCCAGCCTTGGGCACCCGCCCACTTGGCCCTTGCAGGGTTTCAGTGGACTGGGTACTCAGGGCTGAGCCTGCGTCCCCTGGGCTGCCTCCAGGTGCCGGCTCCTCCCCGGTCAGGCTCAGGTCTGAGAGGCTTCCATCGTGCCAGGGCACAGGTGATCCCCGGGGTTCCAGTATCCCCAAGGCCTCTATCACTACAGGGCAGAAAAGAATCAGGGAAGATGGAGGCCAGCCCCTCCTCCAGGAACTGAGTAAGCACAATTCCTGGTTGTACAGACTCTGGCACCACAGCCCCCACCATAGTGACAGTCCAGGCAAGATTCCCTCAGCGCCTACAGTGCCCACCACAAAGCACCACCCGTCCATCCTGGCTCTGGCCTTCCCCTCTTTCACTGGCAAGTGGTCAGGGAAGCTGACGGGGCTGAGGGTTGGGGTGTGGGACAAGGGCACTCACTGTGGGCCACGCCAGCCTCCACAGTGGGCTGTGCCCCTCGGGCACTACCCAGGCTGCCACTCTTCACCAGGCGCCCCATAGGCGAGGCAGGGTCCCTCAGGCTTCGCCCAGCCCAGGTAGTCTGGCGCTGAAGGGGGCGGGTAGGGGAGGGGCGCTCCAGATAGGGCTCTGTAAAAGACAGAGGGGGTTGAAAGGCAGCCAGCTAGAAACCCAGCCCCCAGTTCCAAAACAGAACTCCTTACGTGGACCTGGATTTACAGGGCTCCTCCCAGGCAGAACTTCATCTGTTTTGTTACCAGCCAAGTATAGTTTATCCACTCTGAGAACACCCAGTGCCAGCCACTACACCAGCCCCAGCTCTCCATGCCTATCCCCCTGCCCATGTCACCAGCCCCTACCCACCTGTCTGGGAGCCGCCTGCCTCTTGTGCTGCCGTCTCTGCCTCCTCCTCCTGCTTCTGACGCTGCCACCGCTGCCGCCGTTCTCTTAAGGGCTGGCGGAACTGAGCAGCCCCCAGGACCACGTTCCGGAGCTTGGCCCAGCGCAGGCGCCCACCCGGTGTACCAGACGGCCACTTGCTTTCCAGCACGGCCTGCCAAGCACAGTGCCCATGAAGATGGCCTACTTCCATACCCTGGCCTCAGCCTGACGCCAACTGCCTGACCTGGAGCCCCAGGGACCACCTTCTCCTCCAGACATAGTGCCTAGGACTGTCCTGCCAATGGCTCAGCCAGGAACAAGAGCCCAGAAGAGACAGTTGGCAGCTGCTACCCTGAGGGGTTCTAGAGGCAGCCAGAAGCAGTGGAGACAACCTGGATCCAGACTCTGCTGTTTATAAACTATGGGCTTTGAAGAAATCGGTTCATTTTTTTGGTCATTAGTTTCCTCATCTAAAAAACAGGAAATATAGGTTAGTATCACGGTTGAGGGCCTGAATTCAGGAAACATCGGCATGCCTGTGTGCATCTCCTAACTCCCTAACTCACTCACTGTGGTACCTCGGACACGTCACTAAGCCCCTGCAACCTCATGGCCTCATCTGTAAGATGGGGACAATAATCATTCCACTTCATGGGGCTGTGGTCAAGGTAAAAGGACTTGATGTGGAAAACGTATTTGGAACAGTGCCTGGCACATTGGCTCCCACTATGAGCTATCGTCAGGAGGCGGCAGTACTCGCCCAACCTCCTTGTCAGGGGTGCTGTGGGTGAAGGTCAAAGCAGCCAAGTATGGGAAAACCATCTGTAGGTGCTAAGGCACTAGAGGAGCACAACGGGGGACAACGGTGACAGGACCTTGTTGGATTGTATGGGCCCGACCTCCAAGGAGAGGGGAGAGCAGCAGGTGCCAGGGAGCAGCATCCTCCCCCCACACACACCCAGCACAGGCTTCCATCCCCCCCCACCCCAAATTAGGTACCTTGTTATAGTAGCCGTAGGTGATGGTGTTGGGCACGATGCCTGCCCGCCGCATGTCCAGCATGACCCGCACGGACAACACGGGCTGTCCATAGTGTGAGCAGAGCTGCATCAACACCCGGTAACACACCTGGGCCAGGAGACACGTAGGATGAGAGCGGACTCGCTCCCAACCCAAATCCTCAAGTCTCAGCGAGCACCCTTCTCCAGCCTCCCCAATTCTCACAGACTTCATGGGCCCCTGGCAGCTCCTGGGCTTGCCTCAGAGCCACCTACCCTTCCTGCTGACCCTGCCACCCTGCAGTCTCTACTGCTACACCCTGAACATGCTCATTAATTCAGTGAATGTGATGAAGCACCTGCCCAGCTCTCAACTTGTGTCCGTGCTCCCCATCTGCTTTCCACGGTCACCAAGTTTCCCTCTCACAGCCCCCATGCCTGCACAAGCCCCTGGGACTGGGCACGGGTGCCCACCTCGTCGGGCAGCACCACCTTGCGGCTCTCCATCTGGCGCAGCACCTGGTAAGCCGTTTGCAGTGCCCGCACCCTGGAGGGCGCCGACCGCACATAGGCAGGCAGACACAGGAACCACAGCCCATAGCAGTGGCCCAGCAGGCACTGAGCCCAGAGCTCAGGCACAGCTGCTGACTTCTGCGCCATCCGCTGCGCGATCTTCATCTCCTACATAGGGCAGGGGACACACCTGGGTGAGTACAATGCCAGGGCAGGGCAGATCTTAAAATAGTGTAGGAGAAGCAGCACCCTCCCTGAGGAAGGGTCTGTGCACTGACGAGGCGGGAGAGATGCTGCACACACAGCCCAGGATCCCCAAGCAGAGATGCCTAGCTTGAGCTTGGGCAGGTGCCCTGGAAGAGGCAGCAAGCCCCTGGTTTCCCAGAGTGCTCAGAAAATGAAGATGAGGATGATGACAGTGGTAACAATAGCTAATATTTCATGTGCCTTTTATGTGCCAGACATAACTGAAACCTTCCAACGACCTTACGGGGTAAATACTATTATACCCATTTTACAGATGAAGAAACTGAAGCAGCAACCCTTGGCCTGAGCCAGATGCCTCTGGGGGGCCCACCTGCGGGTTACCTGTTTGGTACGGCGAGGGGCAGGACTGCTGGGGGCACTACGGGATGGACCTGGCACAGGCAGAGCCCCGGGTTGCTCTTGAGGAGACTCAAACAGCTCAGCCCGTAGTTCGGGGAACCCATCGTAGCTGGAGGGGCAGAGAGAGGCAACATCAGGAGCAGTCGGCACTAAGTCAGCCTGTAGGGCCTCACAACAAGTGAGGGGACAAGAGGCTCTCACCAGTACTGGGGGGTAGATTCACTGCCCTCTGGCACCGGCGGCTCCTCGGGAGGTGTGATAAAGACAGTGAGCTCACTTCCCGACAGCTCCTCCAGCTCCACCAAGGGTGTTGGCTCCGGCTTCTCCTGCTCTGGGTGGACCTGGAGCAGGATGGTAAGAGAATGAGCATCTCGCAGGAAAGCACAGCCACAGGGAAGGAGGTAGTGGGTCAAGATTCCACCAAGGCCCTGGAGACAGAGCTGGGGGATGGAGTGAGGAATGGGAAGACGGTATGTCTATGAGGCCGGTCACGTATGCTGCATAGGCTGTGCCCTGTATAACTCCAGGGGCACCATCCCTGCCACAGATGAGATGTAGAGTGTTTATACCTGGGATAACAGAGACTGCCAAGAGGAGAGCAGAGGGCAAAGGGCATGAGGAGAAGGGATAATGCTCAATACCTTGTCAACACAAGAGTCAAAGAATTCCAGGGCAGCATGCCGAGCAGAGCCAAAAGAACATTCCTCAATGAACTGCGAGAACATCTGTGTGTGCAGCAGCTGGGAGTACAGCTTGTGGCTAGAGCGTTCCCGGGATTTGAGGAAGCCTGACGAATGAGAATGGGGCAGAGAGGAAGGTTACCAGGGGTCCCTACCACAGGCACCCCCTTCCGAACCCTTTTCTTGGCTCCCTGCCAACTTGGCGTCCAAGGCCATCAAAGCCATCCCCTCTTTGGCCCCTCTGGCACCACTACACCACATGCCAAGCCGAGCAGCTCAGCTACCCCAGCACCACAGTCCCATGGAATCCCTCCCTTTTATCTGTTGGCCCCTAGGACCTCAGCCTGGGGAGTCTCCAAGGGAAGAGAGTTTCGCCCATGGGGGTGGCTCACCCCAGGCGTCACTGTGTCCCCACCAAGCCCAGGGCTTCCCAGAGGGCAGGGCCACAGCTGGTTCATCTTTGTACCCTTATCCCCTCTCCAAGCCCAGAAGAGCATACAGCTCAAAGCTGGTGCCCACAAAAACGTGTCCTGAGTGAAGGAACAAGAAACTGTGTGATTCCCCGTCCCCTCGGGCTTCCCCATGGAGCCCAGCCCCTGGCCACCCCTCCCGTGACCCCCTCCCCAAGCAGAGACAGGCCCCCTTTACCCTGCAGGAAGAAGAGGTTGTCGACATCACGAGACCCCTCAGAGGGGGCCTGGGTGAGCGGGCGCAGGAAGTCCCGGTAGCCCTTGAGCAGGCAGGCCATGAAGCGGAGGAAGGCTCCCTGCACCTCGCGCTCCAGCCGGGCCCGGCGGCCGCACACTGCCTCATAGTCTGTCAGCAGGAATTCCAGGGAGGCCTCCTCCTCGGGTCTAGTATATGCTGGGGACCAGGGCAGCCTGAGAATCAGGGCCAGCACCCGTAGGGCTTGCCTCAACCCTGCTCTTCACACAGAAGTCACTGTTGCTACCCCACCACCGGCAGGTCCTAACAGACCTGGTACCAATAGTAACTAAAAAGTTACCTTCAGGGACCTCCCTGGTGGCGCAGTGGTTAAGAATCCACCTGCCAATGCAGGGGACACGGGTTCGAGCCCTGGTCCAGGAAGATCCCACATGCCACGGAGCAACTAAGCCTGTGCACCACAACTACTGAGCCTGCGCTCTAGAGCCCACGAGCCACAACTACTGAGCCCATGCGCCACAACTACTGAAGCCCACGTGCCTAGAGCCCGTGCTCCTCAACAAGAGAAGCCACCGCAACGAGAAGCCTTCACACCGCAACAAAGAGTAGCCCCCGCTCGCCGCAACTAGAAAAAAGCCCGCACGCAGCAATGAAGACCCGATGCAGCCAAAAATAAATAAGTTAATTAATTAATTTTTCTTAAAAAAGAATTTACAAAAAAAAAAGTTACCTTCAGGTAACCGTTTCCAGCCTCCCCAATGACAAGCTCAACCTCCCTGACATGTTCAGGAATATTAATGTGACATGCGCTTCCCTCTTGCTTAAACTGGAATTTGAATTCCTCTCACTTCCACCAAATGAAAGCCTAACTCCTCTAACCTCCTCAAGTAAGGTCAGCTCTCCACAGGCCTCCCCAAACTGGAGGCTTAAGGTCAATGACAGTTTCCAGCCTCCCACCCCCACCCACGCTCCTCACTCTGATCCAGCTGCTGGTACAGGTTTGTCAGTGTAGCCAGCAGAACCTTGTAGGGTCTGCGGGGCAGGATCCGAGGGGAGAGGGGCTTCTTTTCCTCAGTCCTGTGAGATAAACAGAAGGAAGAAAGGGTGATGGGGCTCCTCGCCAGCCTTCTCCACGTTTTGCCTGAGGCTCCTTTTGAGCAGGTACACTGCATACACCACCCCTCTCCTGCCCCCACCTCGAAACCCCCTGGACAAGACCCAACCCTCTTACTGGAAGAGTGTGTTGGTATCAAGATCAACACAGATGACATCCGCAGGCGGGTCATGCAGATCGAAGTAACTGGAGTGGATACCCACGATGAAGGGCACAGGGGCGCTTAGCACGTCTGCCAGCACTAGCGGGCACAGCGGAATGTAGGGGCACTGCCAGTGCAGCGGGAAGATCATCTAAAGCATCAGGGAGTGAGGACCAGTGAGCAGGGCGTAGGGGCAGCAGGAGAGGGGGCCTTGGCCCTGGGGGGTGGTGCCTGTTGAGAGAAGCTGTGGGAGTTGGGCTCCAAAGAAGAGCTCCTGACGGAAGCTGTATGTCCTGTAGGTCGTGCCCAAGGGTAAAAGGCTGAGGAACCCTCCCCAAGAAAAGAAAAGTAAGGAGAATCTAGGTAGAGACCGGGGCATCAGAAGGAACACTCTAGGCAAGGCAGTCTGGGCACGGTAGCACTCACAGAGACGAGGGCCTCGCAGACGCTGGTGAGCAGGTCCGGCCGCAGTGAGTGGACTAGTAGTTTGTGCTCCGTGAGCACAGCCAGCAGCAGCGTGATAGCCACCTCAGGGCCCAGGCTCTGCAGCAGCTGCAGGAAGCTGGCACCACTGCGGGCAATGCCAAGGTGGGGGAAGAGTCAGCAGGAGGCCTTTCCCTAGTCACTGGGCACAGACACCACCTGGGCCCAGCCTGCATAGACCTCAACACCTGTGCCCACCTGCCTGGCACCTACCATGTCCTTGGTCATCAAAGCCCCCCCAACCTGGGCACATACCTGAGGGGCAGGGGTGAGGACACAGGCTGGCAGAGGAGCAGGTTGTCATAGGGAGACATCTGGGAGACAGAAGAGCCACAGGTCAGGATGATGAAGACTAGCCCCTGGCAGTTCTCCTCCTCCCATCCAGCCCCAGCCTCAGCCTCAGCTCTCACCTGCACCAGGATGCGGGGTCTCTGTGGGGAAGGGAAGGGGACATTGTGAATGAAGTGGGAGATGTGCCTGGGGGAGAGAGGGTTCCAGTCAGAGGCAGACTCCCAGTCTACTCCATTCAGCCGCATTTGCTCTTCTCCTTCACCTGTCCACAAAAGCCTTACTCCTCCCTGAGATCCACCTTGAGACTGGTGTCAGCCATCAGAGCCTCCATTATGTACAGCATTTATGCAAATCAGAAAAGAGATTCCCTCTGGGCCTGCACAGCCCCTGGCCAGGACTTAGCTAACAAGTGTAGCCTGGATTTCAGGCCCCACTCAGCCCCTCAGCCAGGGGCACTTTTGCAGTGGACCAACTCTCCAGCCACACACTACAGCCCCATCCCCACTCCTCTGCCCACCCAGGTCCCCTCCCCCCCCACCGCTCCAGCCTAATCTCGTCCATCACTCCTGGCCTCCCGAGATCCCCTCATAACCCTTCCCAGTGTCGGGGAAGTTTCGTGCTCACGCTTCCAGGGGCAGGCGGTGGGGGCCTGAGATGGAGTAGCGGTAGAGGAAGGTGAGGAAGGCGCGGAAGGCAGGGAAGGCAGGCCAGCGGGACAGCACAGCGATGGCACGGCGGCTGCGCACAGCTCGGCCCCCCAGTGCCCGGCCCCGCTCCACGGCGCTCAGCAGGCCCAGGGCCCGCGCTTGCCGCTCCGAGAGCCTGGTCCTCGGGAATGCCTCGTAGAACTGCAAGGCAGCACCGTACACCTGGCAGGGGCAGAGGGGCAGTCAGGCGGGCCCTGTGGAGCCCGGACCCCTGACCACACTCTGCACACCCACCTTATCACCAGCTGCACCCGTGAGCACAAAGGTGGAGAAGACGGGCACGGGGTACTTGGTCTGGGCAGGCCAGCACTCGATAGTGGCCCCCATGGGCAGGCAGAAGACGGGCACTGACTCGGGCAGCGGGAACGCCTCATTGTCCTCCTCTGGGTAGCGGCCCAGCAGCTCTGCACCCCCGGCAGAGTGGGGGTACCCAAAAGGAGTAGGGTCCATCAGACTCCAGGGGAAGGAAGCAGGGGATCCCAGAGAAGGGCCAAGCGGCAAAGGGGAGGTGAGTTCTGTGGACACTGAAGGTACCAGCCAAGAGGCACCAGGGCAGAGGGACACAGAGGGTCAAGGGGTTGGAGAGACAGAGGGGCTACTCACCTGCCTCATACACCAGCGTGTTGGCCTTGGCCAGGCCCACCTTGTAGCACAGGTACACTGCTGGGCCCCACTGCCCCAGAAATGGCAAGAGACAAGCAGACACACAGCTAACAAAGATTTCTGGGGTTCATTTTCTCCACCACCCCTACGTGGTCTTTGTCTTTATAACTCCCACTAATCCCAGTCCCCCAAGACGAGTCACGCCTCTGGGCCCCACCCTGCCGTTAGACGCCTTGGTCCTAGGATACCCTTTGTGCCCAGGGTCCACACCATCACACAGAGATGGTGCAGGTCTCAGTTTCTGGCTCAGGGCCCTACTCACCATGCCAGGGTTGAGGTTGTGGGGCAATTGGCAGTAAGTATGAGGCGTGACCTCGCCCTTGCCGGGCAGCACCAGGCAGAGGTCAGTGATGCCCAGGGCATGCAACCCTGCCCCCTCTGCTGCCCGCCGGTAAGTGAGGTAGGTGCGGGGGTGCCCAGGGCCTGGAGGGGCCAGGTTGGCTGAGTGGCTGTAGGGTGTCGTAGCTAGCACTTGGAAGCCAGGCTTGAGACGTTCCTTCCCCTCATACAACACCCTTGGCACAGAGAACAGAGAGAGATGTCAAAAGTCCAATACAGAGGAGAAAGACCCCAGTCCTACTAGGTCTGCCTACCTAGTCCTACCTACTCAGCCTCGTCAAACCCCAACACCAGGGCCCACTTCTTGCTGAACTCTGCCCTCCAAAATCCTGTGCCCCTCTTCTGCCCTTGGCTCTACTTCTTGATCAGTAACAATTCCTCAAACCTTCCATGGTTCTCAAGCTCATTAATAAATACTAAGAATAAAAGCTACCATTTATTGACTCTCTGCTAAGTCCCTTATATGGATTATCTCATTTAATCTTCTCAACCACCCTATGAGGAGGTATTATTTTCCCCAATTTACAGATGAGGGAAAAGGCCCAGAGGGGCTCAATAACCTGCCTAAGGTCACATAGCTAGCAAGTAGCAGCACTAGTTTATGCACCCAAATCTGTGTGCGAACTAAGTACGCACAACTTCAGGCCCTTCTCCCTGGCCTCTAGCCCACTCTCTTCCCATTCCCATTGCACATCCCTCATCCCATACCCCTACCTCTCCCTGCCTCACCCCAGATCTCCCAGCCTCCCTTGGTGCCAGCATGGGTAGGTGCACACACCCCAGCTCAACGAGGGGGGGCCTGTCACGCCCCCTCCGGTAGCAGATGACTGGTTGAGTTCCACCCAGGAGCCCAGCACTGAGTTCCAAGGGGTGGCCCCCGGCAGAAGCCTGGATGCATGTGTAGCCCTGGGGCACCTCCTCGCCCAGGGCCCTAGTGATGACTGCCACATCTGTGATGGGCTCAGCTGGCCGGGGAGGGCGAAGGGGCCCGCTGGGTTCAGGGACCCACGTTTCCTCAGGGATGGGTGCTCCGTTCCCTGCAAGCCCAGCTATCACGAAGTAATCCACCAGCCGGGGGGGCCGCTCCTCCGCCATGGCCCCCCCCTCACTCACTGCATCTGGAATGGTCAAGTGGGGGAGAGATGAAGCAAGGAAGGCTGGTGTTGCCATGGCAACCAGGGAGTCCCCCTCTTGCTTCCCTCCTCTTCCTAGTCCTTTCAAGGAAAAGCAGGATCAGTGGTCAGCCAATCCTAAACTCTCCCACCTGTGACATCACCAGGCCCTCACAGCCCACCACAGCTCCTTAAAGAGACCAGGACCCTCCCTCTTGGTGGTACCAGCCCTCTTCCCAAAGAACCCAAACTCCACTCCACCGCACACAGCTAACCTGGGCTCTGACATCATAGTTTCTGTATCCCTTTTAAAGACCCCACCCCGCTTCACTCCCTAACATAACAGAGATCAGTCTTTTCTGTAATGGCCTGCAATGACATCATTCCTTCTGGCCATGACATCATGCCAACTTTACATTCTTTTTATGGGTTTCTGGCCTTCCTACTCTAGTTGATATTCTAAGAACCTCATGAGCCAGCTAATATTCTTAAAGAGCCCACTTCTAGGTTTCTGTGAGGACTCCACAAAACCCAATCCTTAAGCGTCTTTTCACCAGATTCAAGTGTCCTTTTTTCCTAACTTAGCTCCACTATCTGACAAAAAAACCCACTGCCCTCCAACCTCCAGGATCCTTAGGTATCCCCAGTTAAGTCCAAAGCAGCAGTGGGAGACAGTCCCAGCAATCCCCAAGCCCTCCTCCATGGAGCCCAGAGACAGAAACAGGCTCACAACGGGTCTTCAGTAACTCTTCTCACCTGCCTTCATGGCCCAACCCCAGGGAGTAGGAGCCCCAAGGGTCCCGGGGTGCCCCAGGGTGCAGAAGCTGGGAAAGAGCTTGGTGGGTGGCTTGCAGCTGAGGACCGAAGGCGTGGGGGCCGCTTCAGAGGGGAAGGGAGGTGACTTCCTGAAACAGCGGAGGGGAAGCTGCAGCTCAGCGGAAGCCAGCCTATGGGTGTGAGAGTGTGTGTGTGTGCGCGCGTGTGCTGGGGGGGGGGGTACCGTTGAAGGTGCCAACACAGCATCATTCCAAGTTGGAACCTTAGACTAAAGGACCCGGAGCAAGGCAGAGGAGGCTCAGACTGGATCCAGGATGTACAATCCTACCTAACCTCCCACCCTTGCCAAGAGAAGAGGGGGCAAAGGAATCTCAGTAGCCAAGCTGGCTCTCCTTAACCTGGCCTCTGGCCACACACAATACACACACCAACTCCAGCTTAATTTAGTCTCCACATCTGCGAGGTGAGGCCAGGAGTTAGCGTCAGCCTCCTGATTTAGCTCTGGGACACAGCCCCATGCCTCGTCCCGTGCTGGCGAATGGGAGCCCTATGCCCTATGCCCAAGGCAGCAGCGGGAGCCATGAGGTTGAGAGCAGCAGAAGAGCGAGTGGCCCCCATCGGCAGGACCTCCGCACCCGGGCCTCTCCTCACCGAGCCAGGGAAGAGTCCTGCAGAAGGCAGCCCTTTCTCCCTGGGGAACGCAAGGGGCAGGGGCGCCACTCCGGGTCGCAACGCCCAGAAGCCGGGCGGCGGGAAGTTCGCGTTGGGGCAGAGGGCGCGCCGAGCGGGAGGAGGCTGAGGAAGGAGCAGGAGGGCAGAGAGGAGCGGGCGCGCAGGCGGCCGGAGACATGACGGCAGCAGCGCCGGCCGCCGCGTGACCCGAGCGGAGGGAGGGGTGCTCGAGCTCTAGGACCCGCGGGCGCAGGAGGGGTGCAGGGCGCCGGGGAACTGCTAGCTAACTCCGGGCTGCGCCCTCCCCTCCACTTTCACTTCCCCAGGAGAGAGGAACCGGAACCAGATGTGCAGCGCCGGAGAACAGCTGGGGGAGAGCCCCCGCCCCGCCGGCGCTCCCTCCCTTCCTACCCCGCCCCCCGCCCCGCCCGGTCCAGCCCCTACCTGCCTGCCCCTCGACGCCCCCGCCGGCCGGCCCGCGGGCGGGTGGCTCGGAAGGCGGGTTGGCGGGCCGGCGGGCGGCTCGGCTACCCGGCCCCGGACATATCGCACCCGACTCGGGCGCCGCTCCCGCCGGGGTGACGAGTGAAGGAAGAAGAAGCGGCCGAGGGCGCCGGGGCGCGGGGCGCCGTGGAGGGAAATCCGGGCGATCCCAGCGTCCCCGCCGCGCTGCGCCACGCGGGGACTGTGCTGCCGCGCCGCTCGCTCGCGCCGCCCGGCCCTTCCGGCTCCCGCTGCGCTGGGGGCCGGGTGCTCCTCCGCGCGCCCCGCTTTCTCTGCTCCCCCCACCCCCCCTCCCCCCTCCCGGACCGCGGACGCCGCGGCTCCCCCCCACCCCCAACCTCCCAGGCCGGCGGCCGTGACCCTGGCAGCGCCTGCCCAGCGCCCGACCGCCTGCAGCGCGACCTCTGGCGGCTGGGAGGGCCCCTTGCACCCAGGCGGCTTCCCACCAACCAACCATTGCCGCAGGACCCTGACCCCTGAAGTCTGGGGCGCACTTCCGTCCCACCCTCGGTCCTACTCAGATGTGGCTTTCCTGCCTGGATGAAGGCCCTGAAAGCCTAGTTTGCGGAGACCCAGGTGGCTGCCCCTACTTCCAGGTTTAGGGCACACTGCATTCCCTTCTAGCCTAAGCCAGAAGCTCTCAGTTCTCTTTTCTGAAAATGATAACAGTTTTGGAAAGAGTAAGAGGAGAGGCCAGGACTGTAGAGTGTGGGAGAGCAGAAGAGGTGGGGGTAATGGAGAAGGGGCACAAACTACTCTTCTGTGCTGCATGGAGGAGAGAATAGAGGGCAGAAGCTCAGATGGTCAGAGGGCTAGCAACCCAAGCCAGAAAGAGGAAACCTCTTCAGAACAGGTTAGCACTCAAGCATCTGAATGAATGAGTGGAGAAGAGTGGGGAGGGTGAAGTGAATTCATGCATTGTGAGGGGGCAGGAATGAGACCTAGGAGCATGGGGTCAGAGGCTGGCCAGGTATCACAGCTAACTTCCAGGTCCTCTGGGCTTAAAGGGCCATAAAGAAGAGGGAGCCAACCTGAGACCTACCTGGCGTCAGTAGTTTTTAAATCCTCTCTCCTTGGGAGCCTTAGCACTGAGGCCAGCTACCCCCAAGAAAACTGGTATCATTCTACCATAAAAATCCAGAGCCGAGAGCTCAGCCAGCAGTCACCTCTTCATCTCCTGACTCACTGCCAGGCCCTCAGGGTTGAGAAAGAGCAGTAACTTGTCTGGCCAGTCACAGCGCCTGTCCCGATGCTGCAGCAAGGCCCTGGACAGATGAGAGGGCGCATGTGCTGCCCCGGGGACCTATGCCCAGCCTGTACCCCTAGGTCCAATGCTGAGTACAAGTTCTGAGCTTCGGGGGCCCCTCCACAAAACCACATGGTGTTGAAAAAACGCAAAAAGCATACAGATGAGAGGGCCCGTGCCCCAAGAACTCCCTCGATCCCGACCTGCATCCCAAACAGTAGCCAACGACACCAAGGGTTTGATATGATTTTTTTATTAACATAATATATTTAATAAAAAATAATATCCACTCTGGCTCTCTCCTCCATTGCAAGGGGAAGAGTGGTGAGGAGGGGCTGGCACTGCCCACCCCTAGGCATCCGGACAAGCCCTGCCTCCAGGGCTCCCCTCTACCCCCTGCTTTCCAACAGGCTCTGACCTCCAGACAGACGGTTCAAAGTTACAAGTGCTTCAGGCCCTCCCTTGAGCTCCCCCAAGCCCCATCCCTTGTGCAGAATTCAGGGGCCACCTGGACAAACCCCTTGCCTTTTCTCATTCTTGGGATCCTCCATTCATGTTAGAAAGAGGATCTGGGGGCAGAGAGTGAAGTCTCTACTGGCCAGGGGGAAGGGAGGAAAGGGACAGTGATGGGGGGACAGGGCCGAGAAGAGGGATGTCGATGAGGTGCTCTCACTGCAACCGGTCACTGCGGAACGAGTCCTCCACAGCAGGGTCAGGCAGCAGGGCACAGGGGTCGCTCAGCATGTTGAGCCCCTCCAGGCCCAGCGGCTCCATGCGCAGCTCCTCCTCCAGCCCCAGCCCCAGCTCCAGCCCAGCTGCTGACACCTCAAAACCAGGCACTCCAGCCAGGGCCGCTGAAATCTCCTTAGAGAAACCGGGGGAAGGGTCTCCTGTGTGGGCAGAAGAGATGAGTGAGGACCCCATGCCTTGCGAACTCTCCCAAGACCCCCTCAGTCTCCTGCTGTGCCACCAAATGTATCACGCCCTCCTTCCATCCCCCATCACCACCCACACCTCTTACCTGTGAGGATGATGTTAGGCCCTGAGCCATGGCGGGAACAGTGGGTTAAGTTCTGGTGGTTGAGGGCATGGGGGTCCTGGGGGCCACTCACTGGCCCCTCACCCCCTAAAAATCCAGGCCCTTCGGAAAAGCCAGGGGGATCCAGCGCCAGGCTGGTTGATGGGTTCTCCATGCTGAACTGCTCCAGCTATGGACACACAGACAGGCCTTGAGAAAGTGGGCTTCAGAACAGGGTGGTCCTGCCTGCCTTTGCCTAGCTCTGCTAACACATCCTCTTTGCCCAGTAATATTCATACACCTCCCCCTACCCCACCCCGCTTCCCACCTCCACCATGGGAACAAAAGCAGAGACAGCGGGAGATGGCCACAAGCACAGCGACAGAAGTGAGCACGGGGCCCAAAGTAGGTGTGGGCACCGTACCTACTGGGACAGAGCATGCGCGTGCCAGGAAGACAACGGGTCAAAGCGGTAGTCATCAAAGAGCAAGCTGCACGGAGGTAGCTGGGGGAGAGGGGCAGGAGTCGGGGTCAAATGCAGGAAGAGAGGAGCCCCAAGTTGGCGGTACTGTGTTACCTGGGGGCAGGTAAGAAGCCTCTCCCCCACCTAGATCTCCCAGTTCAAAATGCCCCCCTCGATACCACTCAGGCTCTTTTGGCCCACTCCCAGCCCCTCCCCTGCTTCTGAGCTAGGGACCCGGGTACTCACGTTCCCCAGGCTGAAGTCACTCATCGGCCGGTGGTAAGACTGTTGCCCATGCCCACTGGGGCTGGGGGGGTACAGTGTCCCATAGTGCAGCTGCCTGCCTGGGGGCTGCCCACCAGAGGGCTGCACTGAGCAGGCCTGAGAGGGCAGCCCTGGCTGCTGCAGAGGCTTTGGGGTGGGTGGCTGGGTGGGCAGAACCAAACGTGGGGGACTGTACGGGTATGGAGGCAGCCGCTGGTCACTGGGCAGCTTACTGGTGTCCAGGGCGACGCCCTGAAGAAAAGCGAGGAGAAAGGGGGAAGATTACCCCTCAACGTGCCCCCTGAGAGGAGCTCTTTGTCAGGGCTTCCCACCCTTTTAAGCTGCGACCATTGTCAACACAAACCCAAAAGCGTTCCATTGGGCATCGCTGGGGTGCAACTACTCTAAAAAATGCGTCTCAGGATGAAAGTGACTGAGAGAGGTTAACACAAGGATAATTTTGAATCCACTCCAGGAGTCAACTATTCCTAAACCTTGGTACTTTAACTACTGTTAGTAATCAACTACTTGTGACACACCTCACAAGGGACTGATCACACAACAGTGACCTTGAGAATGGCTGTTCTAAAGCCTTGAAGAGGCCAGAGGGACTGTGAGAGGAAGGAGGGAGGAAGGAGGGAAGCTAGGCTTTTACTCCAAGTTCCCAGAGAGCAGAGCCCTTGCTGGCCTGACCTCAGTCTTTCCTACAGAAAAGGGGACCTGCATAAAGATGGAACATAGAACACACATTCCAGGGAAGAACAACAGAGAAAGAAAGGGAAAGTAGGGCAGAGGAGAGGGAAGAAGAGCATTAGGGTGAAAGAAGGGGAGCAGAGATAACAGAAAAGGGGAGAAGTATGGGGAGGGAGAGAAGAGCTAAGAATGTTAACACTGAGGAAAAAACCCTAAACCAAGAATTTTTAGTAATGGTCCCAACTCTTCCCTAACATGCTGTGTAAACTTGGACAAGTCACTTTCCTTCTGGGCCCCAGCCACCTCATCTGTGAGATGAAGGGACTAGGCTCCAGCCCCTGACAGTCTCTGACTCTATGAAATCTATGAAAGAAGGAGAGGAGATGGGAGAGCGGATGGGACAGGATGGAGGCAGGAGAAAAAAGACAGACAAGGAAAGAAGGATAGGAACAAAAAAGAGAGAAAAGGGAAAGGACAAGCTATCATTTGTCGAGCGTGCACCTGAGCTAGGCATGGTGCTGTGTACTTTCCGTATGTGATTTCCTTTGATTCTTACATTGCTGTCCTGGTTTTATAGATGAGGATGCTGAGGCTCAAAGAAGTTAAATAACTGTCCAAGGAGACTGCTAGTAAGAGGTGGGGCCAGGATTTGAAGTCAGAAAACTTAACCCCAGAGTTTGCATTCTTAAGCCAAGAGGAAACAAGGTGGATAAGAGTGGGGCAGGCAGAGGACAGAGGAATGCAAGGCGATGGATGACACCAGGAGTACAGGAGTTAAGAAGAAGAGGTATTTGAGGAAAGCAGGGTGGGAGGGAGAGAACTTGGCAGGAGAAGGAAGGGAAGGGAGACAGACATGTAGGGAAGGGAGCCACGCATACCTGAGTGATGGAAGACAAGGTGGGTGACATTGTTGGCGAAAACTGTTTGGGCAGTTGCTGTTGGGACCTTCTGGCGTCGGCTGGGCCCGCGGGCAAACTCAGGGGACTGAGGGGCACACGGCGGTGGCGGGGGGAGGCCCCAGGGGTAGAAGCTGGGTAAGGGGGGGCACCCAGCACCGGAGATGAAGCAGAAGAGGAGGAAGAGGAGGAGGAGAGGGCCGGGGCGCTGAGTGAGGGGTGACCCAGGGAGGTGGTGGGCAGTGCATGGCGGGCCAAGGAGGAGGCAGGCAGTGAGGGGTGACTGTGGGAGCCCTGGAGCTGGGGCTGAGGACTGCTCAGGGAAGCCTGGAGGTTGGGATTGCTTAGGGAAGACTGCAAGGATGGGTGGCTGAGAGGTGAATGAAGTCCTGTAGGCACAGACAAAAAACCAGAGATGCCAACATTACTGATGGGAACTGGGCCCCTTTCTGCCCAGAATGGGTAGCAGTGGCCAGACTATGGAAGCGGCAACACAATGTCCTCCCTACTCTGTCCCTGGCAGTCAGGATGGCATTGCCCGCTTGGGGGTTGCTCTCCATCTTCTTTCTAGGAAAAGCCACACCTACCAGTTTTCACTGGCAGAAAACTGCTGGGAGGGAATCCTGGGGTACACAGGTGAAGGGCTGGTGTGGGCAGTCACAGGAGAATCCCAAGGTGCTCGAGCCTCCCACCCCTTCGTCCCTCCAGCTAGACAGCACCCCAGGGACACACAGCCAAGACAGCCACTCACCTGGTGCATCATAGCCTGGGCCCAGGCCCAGGCCCCTGCTGATGCCCAGGTGGGTCATGGTGTGGGTCAAATTGGAGGTACTGTTGCCCCCACTCAGGCTAGGGTAGACTGTCTCCTCTGGGTCCAGGGGGGTGGGCAGCGGTGGGGGAAAGTGCAGGTTGGTGAGGTCAGGTAGGGAGCCTCCCGTGTTCATGGCAGGTGGGAGGACAGGCACAGTGGCAGGCTGGTCAGGAGATGGAAAGATGCTGGGGAAGGAGAGGAAAAAATGTAAATGGGGGTGGGGGCAGTGGTCAGGGAAGAGCAGAGATCAGCATTCCACATTTCCCTTTGCTTCCCTCCTCCACCCGCTCAGCTGACCTCAGAGAGATACATACTTAATTCCAGGGACTTCACAGGACCGAGGTCGGGAGGAGGATGAGGACAGCTGAGGAAAGAAGGAAGAAGGTGGCAAATGAGGACAGAGCTCAGTGGAGGACCCTGAAGACCCGCCCCCTGGAAAGAAGAGGGACAGCGGGCCACGCCTACCTTCTTAGCATCCCATGGTTTCAGCAAATGCTTGTCATCTGGCAAGTTCTCCTCAATAGCAGGGACTTGAAAGAGAAAGACTGGTGATGAGAGGGTTGAAGAAGAAGGCAGGACAGGAAGCAGACGCAAGTGGAAGGGCTCCCACTCCCTGGCCCTGAACAAAGCTCCCAACATCAGCCCAGAGATTCTCTGGCATTCAGTACCCGCACATATCAAATGCGGTGAGGAACACATACCTTTGGAGTCCATTTCGCCATCCAGAAAACCTGCAAAGGATACGGTAGAGCTGGCTGCAGTGCCCACTTGCCTACCTGCTTCAAACAAAAGCTCCACGGCTACTCCCTCCCCTGGGACATGGCCACTTACCTCCACGGCGGCTGGGCAGGACGCTGGGGGGTGCAGGGCCTGGATAAGTGTCCTGAGGGCTGGGGTTCATCACACTTGTGTGAAGGGCAGAGTCAGAGCTTGTCCTGTGGGGGGAAAAGAGATGAGCTGGCACCTGTGACAGTCTTCCTGGTCCTCATGCCCTGATCAGTAGGGGAAAACACTAGCTGGGCTGGGACAGGGTGGGGTGAGAGAGCAGGGCCCCAGAAACTACAGATAAGAAGAGATGTGGCCTAAAGAAGGCAAGGGCCATCACCTGTTAAGTGCAGATGGTAGTCGAAACAACTGCCCCTTCTCTGCAGGGAAATTGCCCCAGGGCATTGTCCTGGGATGGAAAAACAAAGTAATGAGGAGGAAGGCTAGCAATGGACCAGAGGGCAGGCATGGGGGTTGGAAAGTGTGGGGCAGCCAAGAGGGCTGGGCACCCAGGATCATCATGCCTCTTTCTTTCTGGTTCTGCTGATATCTGTGATCCATGAACCCTCTCCCCAAACAACCTAGGAGATCTGGAAATAACTCCTCTCTGCCAGGACAAGCTGAATAGGAATCTTGGAGCCCAGCAACTGTGCTGGGTATGAGTCTTAGGAATGAGATGGACAGGGGAAGGGTTCAGAAACCTGAATGCCAGAACACTGCACCTGGCACCCACTCTTGACAGGAGGCAGCCATTTTCACCTGCCACCCTACCATTCTCCCCTCCCCCCCACACACACCCCAGCTGCCATTAGTCCTGCTCTGGCTGGACTGGGAGGCTTGGCCACACGTGTCAACATGGCCAAGACTGGACTCTGACCCACCTACTCCACCTACCCCCACCCCTCCCAGCCCTGCCATTACGGGAGGAGGCACTGCTGAAAGCCTGGCCCAGCAGGCCCAAACCTAACCCCAGCTCCCGCCAGAGACAAGTCAGAGAGTGGGCAGGAGATCCTGCCCGCCCTGGACACTGACCTCCGCCAGCTGGACTCCGGGGGAGGAGATAAGTAGGCAGGACTATAGGGAGAGCTGTCAATGTGAAGAACACCAGTTAAGGGAAAAAGTGAGGAGGGGGTGGACGGGAGAGAGACCAGATGAGAGAAAAATAACAGAAGGCAGCAGATGAGCTGTTTCAAGAAACAAACACCTTTCTCCTCCTCTACAAGGGGCAACAATAGGGGCAAAGGATGGAAGAGAAAAAGGGAATCACGCCTAGAGAAGCTGGAAAATATAGGTGAATATCTAGGCAGGGCTTGGGGGAGACAGGTCTGTGGAGGTCTCTGAGACTGAAAGCTAAGAACAGAAATGTGAGCAGGAGGGAAGCAAAATCCCTGTAGCATGAGACATACCAGGGAGCCCTGCCTCTAGCAGCCAAGAGCAAGCTGAAGTGAGGATGGTCAGTGCCAGCCAGAGATGGAGGACACAGTCTCAGGAGGGGAAGCTCCCTGTCACAGGAGCCAGTGCTGAAACACGCACCAAATGTCACTTGTCAGGGAACCTGGGTAAAGGAGAGCTCCCACAGGATGGCACTGGACAACACTTCAGGTCCCTTTTCCTACCATGAGTTCCTGAGGAACCCCACCCCACTGCCCTCCAGACTCTGCAGCCCCTCAGTGAAGGATATGTGGCGGGGGTAGCGACGAAGTGGGGACACCATTCTTCGGGGATCTCGCTGCACCCGTTCCACCAGCCCGTGGTGCCGAGTGCTCCGGGATGAATCCAAAGGGGAGTGGAGGGGGCTCTGCCAAAAGAGACAGGCAAGTCAACAGAGGGAGCTGCGTGAGAGCCTGCGCTCCCCCAGCTGGTGTCCACTCACCTGGAACTCAGCCAGGCCACAGCCAATCTGGTTCACGTTGGGCAGAGAGCCACCATAATGGGAGCTCCTTGTGTATGCCAGCCGCAGTTTTTGGGCCTGTAACTGAGACATGTAGGACAAATGGGAATGTCAGCGAGGGTCCTGAGCACTGTTCCTGTGGCCATCCTTGCCATCCCTGTCTCCAGGACACGCTACTATTGCTGCTGCTTTTAAGAGACCTGCCAGAAGAAAAGCCAGTACTGGGGAGAAGGTCCACTGAGACCTGGTGCAAACAATCTGCCCTAGCTCTTCCTCAGGCTGCCCCCATCAATGCTATCACTAATGCCTGGCGTCACCCTGCCAGGTGGAGCCTGATACTCTGCTCAGGGCCTGTCCTAGTCGGCATCAGTCTAAACAGAGTCCCTGAGGGGTTGCCAGGAGCCCCTAGGCTAGTCACATGGGTTAACTCCTGGGGAAGGGTGCCTATTAGGCACCTCTGCTTTCCCTTCCAGATGCGTCCAGGACTAACTGGAAGACAAGGGAAGGGCCACAGGTGGATGCCATAGAGCCATAGCTGCCAGCCTCTTTCCTCCCCACTCTGGAGGGCGGGCACAAGCTTCTGGGCTCTGCCATTTGCCCAGCCTCAGGAAGGCTACACAGAGCCTGTACCTCCCAAACTAGAACAACTAAGGAATGATGGCTCTTCTAACTGGAAAAACAGTGCCAAAACAAAGAAGCATTCTTCTACCTAGTCTTAAAGCCCCTGAATTGGTAGGGGAGCCTGGAGAATGGGGGTGAGAAAAGCAGTAGCCCACTCCAGCCTGGCCCAGAGCTGTCTCCTTGGCCTCATCCTCACTTTGGGGAGATACATCTGGCACTGGAGTAAGACACCACAACCCTCAGCCTGGCATGGTTTTAGTCTGCCTAAAGGTCTCATGTCCCTCTGTGAGAGGTGAGCACCTACTTCTAAGACTCAGCTACTGCTACCCCAGTCAAATAAGGAGACCCAGGGCAGCTGATGAGTGGTTAAGATTCTAAGAGCTTCCAGGGGTCACACCGTTGTGCATAGGCCAACAACAGAATTGACTTTCTGTTCCGAGAGGTCAGTCCAGTGAGTTTAGCGGGCACTAGGCTGACCTTTGGGCCACTTCAAGACTGCTACTAATATACATGATAACCCCAGCTTCCAGGAGTATAGGCCCCAAAGGCCACATCTGCCTCAAATGAGACCTCCCAGCTGGCCAGATAACAGGCTGAGCTCCAGGTCTCTAATCCCTAACTTTAGATTCTTGGGTCCCCAGGCCCTGGACATGTATGCCCACTAGATTTTTTTATGTGCAGAAGAAAAGTTACCCAACAGGGGCAAGGTGAGTGGAGGGGACCTTTTGACAGACCAAGGCACCACAAAGAAAGAAGGCCCAGTTTTGAGCTTTTGTTTGTACCTATAAGCCCTAAGATCCCACTATTCCTCTGCTGTCAGATGGAGGTCAGCCTCTTGCCCACCTTCCTGCCTCTGCCCCCACTTTGATCAAAAGCTCCTAAAGGGGGGACAGTCCACAGTTAGATCATGATTCTCACGGTGGTTAGAGGGGGTTATGCACACACACACACACACGATTTGCTTCCCCACCTAACTTTCTCTGTTCTGACTCCCAAAAACTAGGACACATGGTCTCTAGAGACTCAAAAGAGTAAAAAACACAAAAAAGACTAACAGAGTCAAGGGAGACACACACAAAAATACAACCGGAGTTACAGTCATAGGCAGGTTCAATCAAAGGCAGTCAGACGAGCAGAAAGAACTTGGAAATGTGGTATTTATGTTAGGCCATCCATCACCCCTTAAATTCTTTCTAGCTCCCTGCCATAAGGAATCACTGCAATATCCTCACCTGCTGTTTTGAGAATAATGTGTCCCTAAATTAGGACTGCATACCAGCTGGGCAAACTCCCACCCCTCTCTCTCTCTGACATCCAGCCCTGGGAAGCAAGAAACCAAGATCAGGGGGCTTCAGAAGCAACGCCGCCAGGATTCCTTCTTTCTGGAACTTCCCAGGAATGAATATTCCCTACACACAGAAGACCCTCCAAGGCACCCCATAACTTACCCACAAAACAGTCATCTCCCTAGAAAGTTCAGCTAACCATCAGGTTCCACATAACCTATAGCCAACTGGTTACCCCCTTTCGAGATCCAAAGCCCTATCTCCCCTCCAAGGCGGCCAAGGCAAAATACCACCAGTCTGTGAGCAATGGACCTCACCTTCATTCACGTCAGGAAACCACAAGTAATATTTGAAAAAGGAAGCAAAGGGACGGGACGCAGGAGGGGACTTCCTGCCCCACTATACCCAGCGCTGCCGTTCAAACCACTCAAGGGGCCCTTTCCCGGAGATACTAACTGCCGAGTGTAGCACAAGGCAGAGGGACCAGATGAGAGGAGATCACCAACTGAGAGGAGCCAGACTAGGGCAAGCAAGCCATCCCCCAACCCCATAACCCAACATAGAAGATGCTTCAGCAGAGTCCCTGAGAGAACTCAATCAGAGATGCACAAGGACCACCCACCTCCTACCTCCGCCGGGCTTCGGGGACCACCTGCTCTCTCTGTCCACTCCTGCCTCACTTTCTCAGTTCCCATTCGTTCCCAAACCCTCCAGCCTCTCTGGAGTTTCGACCTCCTCCCGCAAAACCCGTCTTCCTGCCCACCGGCCCTCCACCCGTGCCTCCCAGACGGCGGCGCCCGCTACCCCGGCCGCGTTCCGCCTCTTTCGCTGCGGCTCCCGCCCCCGCCCCGCCTCTCGGCTCCCCGCTCAAGAAGTGCTCTGCTCCGCTCCCGCTTGCCGGCGCGGCCCCTCACCCGGGTGGAGCCGATGTCCATCATCACCTCCTCGAAGGCCGCCGTCTCCTCGGCCTGACGCTGCTTCTGCAGCGCGATCTTCTCACTAAACTTGCGCGGATTGGAAGCTGAGGCCGTGGCCGAGCCGGGCCCGTTCGCCCCCGACGTCGCCATCTTCCTCCCCCGTCCCTCCCCGCCACCCTCCCAATACAAGCCACGGCCTCCGCCGCGGGCCCCGGCCCGGCTCTTCCAGCCGTAGCCGCCGCCGCCGCCGCCGCCTCAGCAAGCACCGCGAACCCGGCCCCAGCCTAGCCCTGACCTGCTGCGCGCGGGGACCGCCGGGAATTATAGTTTGTTTACGTGACTCCTTCGCAGCCCCAGTCACGCAATACGGGAGAGGAAACGGACACCATTTCCCAGCTGCCCTGTTGACTCCGGGAACTGGGGACTTTGCTCCTCCCCCTCGGCTGCTCCCTGCGCAGGGCAAACTGGGAAGAGTAGTTCTGCATTGGTCCCGTGCCTACAAACGCGAAGGGGCGAGGGATTAAAGAGAGGAAAGGAAAAGGGAGGAAAGGGAAGGGGTGGAGACAGGGAAGGGGTGGAGACAGGGAAGGAAGCAGGAAGAGACAAGAGGAAAAATTTGGTCATCTCCAGGGAAGGGAACTAGAGGGGCCTGAATGAAAACAGTGAGATCAGGGATATTCAAACAGCCCTAAACATCTGGGAGTCAGGCCCTCTCAGACTTGCCACGTGCCCACCCCTTTCCCAAGACAAATGAATCAGATACCGTACAGATGTGTAGAAACTTGTTTTATTTGGGTAACATGTCCCAAAACAGGTCAGTTAGTAAAATAGATTCTAGAGAATATGGCCCTATACACAGCCCTCCCGCCCCAAAAAATAACCCTGGGGGCGAGCCTTCCCCTTCCCCCTTGGGATCCTCTGGTATAAAAAAAGTTTTGGCATCTCAGTGTTTGTCATCTAGGCACGGGGCACCATGTCCATTTTCAGTATTCCTAGGGTGCAGCAGTAGTGGGGGATGGTAGCTCTGCCAACCTGCCCCCCCACCCCACCTCAGCAAACATTTCTGTCCCACCCCACAATCTGGGACCAAAACAAAGAGCAAGCAGACCCCTTCCACTGAGGTGCTGGGCAGGGCTCAGTGCCATCACTTGTGCTTTGAGAAAGAGGGAGGGGATTTATTTGGCACTTTAAAAATACAGAAGTGACCAGGACTGGAGAAGCCAGAGGAGGTACCAAAACTGGCAGGAAGATGCCATTTGGCACTAGTCCCCTGGGAGAAGGAAAGAGGAAGATAGATATGAAAGTAGGAGCTAAGTTGGAGGGGTCCACTCCAAGTGACAGAGGGCTGAAATGGGCCAGAACCAACGACTGCTGACTCTGGGCCTATGCCCTCTCTATACCTCTATCCCACAACAGCTGGGTACCCACCTCCGGCCTCCCAACTATCAGCTTGTCCCTATGTGTAATGTCTGATCCCTGATACCAGCACTCAGTGTCTTCCCCAATACTAATGTCCCTGGATCATGTCTCTAGTGACTTGACCATCTTTTGTCCCTTGGGCCTGGGGGCCAGGCTCTTGTCTGCCCACTTCCCTCTCATTGGCCAAATAGTGCCAAAGCCTCCATCCTTACATCCCAGAGAACTCTTTGGTCCTCAGTACCTCCCTTCCCCACTCCTTCCTATTCCCCACACACTGGGAGAGGGGGAGGAAGGTCAAGGGCACGTGATACCCAACCTCCCGTGCGTATCTTGGAGGCCACTAGACTTGGATAAAGAGCAGGCCAGTGAGCAGGGCAAAGCCTGCTAGGAGCAGAATGACCTTGAGGATTCTCTGCTCAGAAGTGGCCAGCTCCTGGGGCAGGATTTCCAGGAAGGTGATATAGAGAAAGGTGCCAGCCGCCATGCCCTCCAGCACAGACTGGGCCAGCTGGTGCAGTGGCCCTGCTGACTCTGCCAGAGCTGCACCCAGTCCAATGCCCAGGGGTGTCATGCATGAGAAGAGGATCCCACAGCCAGCCACCACCTGTGCTCGCAGGTGGCTCTGCAGCAGCCGCAGGGATAAGCTGACTGCCAGGATACCCTTGTGGAGCAGCAAAGCCAGGCACAACTCCATGGCCCGAGCCCGGTCTCGCTGAAGCCCCACTGCCAGCCCCTCAAACACTGAATGCAGGGCCAGGGAGAAGACCAGTACACAGGCACGCAGGGCTGAGGGGGCTGCCGGGGCTCCACCTGCCTGTGGGACCTCTGGTCTGTCGTGCCAGTGCTGCAGCCCACCATTCGCTGTTCCCAGCAAAGCCCTCATCTCCTCTCGAGGTGGTGGCCCCGACTGTTCCTTGTAAGCCATCGTGATCTGCTCCATCACCAGAACCAGGAAGAAGCCCATGGCCAGGATGAACTCTTGTAGGGGGAACTGCAGCTGTGGGCAAAGGGGACAGCGTGGACTTCAGGAGACAGGCCAAGAATGGGGAGGAAGAGTCAGATGCAGAGTTTAATGGAGTCCCAGTTACACAGACCTGGGGTCCCACACACAGAGCCACTCTCAGTTACACAAAAATATAGTCACTTGTTGCCACAGACACAAAATGACACAGAACCGTACAGATTATGGCGTCACTCCCAGTGTTACATGTAGATCATGGTTTCTCAACTTTAGTACTATTAACGTTTTGGATTGGATAATTCTTTGATGTAGAGGGCTGTCCTGTGCACTGTAGGATGTTTAGCAGCATCCCTAGCCTATACCCATTAGATGCCAGTAGCAAGCCCTCCCTCCCTGAGTTGAGACAACCAAAAATGTCTCCAGACATTACCGAATGTTTTCTGGGGAGGTGGGGGGTGAGGGTGGGAGGACGACAGGGGTGGGCAAAACCACCCCCAGCTGAAAGTCACTGAGGTAGATGGACACAAAGTGTCACATGTAGGCCACACATTGGCCCACTTTCCCAAATGCTCACACACAGAGCCACATACTGTCACAGGGACAATCAGGCTTACACACAGTCACACAGAGACACAAGTCACTCAGTCACAGACAAACAGTTACATTCAGTGTTACTTCCTCAGTTCCTCCAACTGTCTCAGTTTTTCCAATAAGACTGTCCTATGCCTTGGACTTGATCTTCCCCACATCCTACTTCCTTGGGTTACGTAGCCTTTTGGTCAGCAACACCAGGTCCCTGGAAATTGCCTCCTACCTGTCCCAGGCCTGTAGGGACCTCTATCCCAGCCCTTCAGGAAAGGGTGAAGGGTGAAGATGATTCTTGGAGGGCTATTAACTTCCTGGAGGCTGAAACTAGAGAAACCTACAGATAGGTCACACACCTGTTAATAGGATTCCTCACACTGTCACAAAGAGTACGTAGGTGTCACATAGGGACTGAGGGGGTGAGAACTTACAGAAAGAGTTATGCTCTATGACTAAAAATCACAGCTCATGGGGTCACATGCCAAGAGCCTTCCATACAGTCGTGGAGTGACACACGGACAGATCCATACAAACCACCGCTCCTAGAGGTATGTGATTGACCACCACATACACAGGGTCACATGCAGATGACCGGGGCTCACCGTCACATGCAGGGCTGCCAGGGCCTCATCTATGGCAGCCAGGTAGTCAGGCAGCAGGTCCAGGAGACATGTGGCCAGAAAGACACCACCCGCAAAGCAGCTTACCAGGCTCAGGGCTTTTTGGCGGGAGGCTGGGCAGGAGTGGAGCATAGAAGGGAATGAGCAAATGAGCCCCACTACTCAACCCAAGCAACAGTCACTCTTGCCGTCCTCTCTTAGGTCACCTTCCTTAGCCCCAGAGCCTTCCCTCCTCCAAGCATCCATGGCAGCAGGGAAAAGGAGAGGCTTACCTGAGGCTTCAGGGTTAGCGCCGGGCCGGCGCAGCACACAGATGGGCACTAGACTGCAGATGAGGGTGAGCACCAGCAACAGCACCAGGGCCCCCAACTTCACCTCCAGTCCCATGGGCACTGGGGGCTCCGAGGCTGCTGCCTCGGGGCGCCACACCAGGAGCTCTGGATCTCCCCAGGGCCCCATGGTGGCTGTGGTAGCTCCAATGACTCTCAGACCTAGGAAGACAGGGGGAGTGGGGGAGTGGTCACTAGGGAAATACGGGGCCAAGGAAAGGGGAAGGCTGGTCAGCAGAATGCAGCTCCCTCACCCCAGCCACTCTGTGACCTTCCCTATCCCAGTGTGACTCATCCACTCCTGTACTGGGAATATCCCTCTTTCCCCTCAGACTTTATCCCATTCAAGTGACTTTTTCAAGTGACTTATTCAGGGACCTAGCAAGGGGGAAATTAAGGCATGAGGACTGTGTGGATATCTCATTACCCTTTCACACGGAGCTCCCAGAAAACTAGAGAGCTGGGGTCCTCTAAGCAAAGGAGAGGTCAAGCCTCCTTTCCAGGAAGGAATGGATGAAGCGAAGAGGGTTCAGGGAGAGATGTCATGGGTAGCTTCGTGGACCACCTGAACAGGGAGAGCTGGGGTGCTCTCCCGCTCCCATTTCCCCAGCGCCATCCCCCCGAGGGCAGAGAGCGACCATTTCAGGCCACAGGCTGGGATGGCGGGGCAAACGACCAAAGAGAGGCCCTAGGCGCCTGGGGTCCCGGGACGGGCTGACCCAACAACTGAGGGCGGTGTCTGTTAGTCCGGGCTCCGGGAGGCGGGGTCTGAGGCCGCCAGCGTGCCGGGAAGCTGAAGAAGAACGTGAGAGCCCGGACTCCGGCTCGTAGGCCCCGAGAAGCCTGGGCGGCCGACCCGGATCCCGCTCTCTGGGATCCCGCACTCACCTCTCGAGGGTCTCACTACAAGGCATCTACTCTGTTCCGGCCTCCAGTCGGGAATTCCCGCCCCCTCCCCATCGTTTACCCCTCCCCCCGCAGCCGCGGCGTACCGACCCCCCAGTGGCCAATGACAGCGCCCAGAGGGCGGGGCCAGACTGGGAGTGACGTGAGCTAGGAGCAATCAGAGACCAGCAGCCAGAGCCCGGCTGAGGCGAAGACAAGCGGGGCGGGGCAAGGGAAGGGAATTCGGAGAGCACCTAGGGGCTGAGGGGCTGAGGGGCTGAGGGCCTGAGGGCCTGGGGCGCTGTGGTGGAGGTCTGACCGGCGAACGTGGCCGGTCAACGAAGGCTTCCGATCCTTTGAAGATTCTAAAAGAGGAAGCTAGAAACCCCGCGGTCAAGGCTGGTGCTCCATACCCAACCCCCGCATCCCCAAGTCTTCCGCCTCCCACATCTCTGAGGATATCTGCCTGGTCTTGGGCCGAAGTCTTCTTTTCTCTCTTAGAAGATTCTAAGATCCCCTTCTGTGCACCTGGGCACCAAAGGGAAAGCATTCCCTTCTTAGGACTGACTTTCTTGCTTAACTCCCTCGCCAGCACCCACAAGGAAAAAAAAAGACAAGGAAGAATTGGAAAAGGGGAATAGCAAAGTGAGGGTATTTCTTGAAAATCAACCCTTCTTGAACTACCAATGGCCGGAGCTAACTTCCCTGCAGCCTTCTGCCTGCAAGTGGGTAAAAAATTGGTGGGACCCTTCTCAGAGGTTGCTGAAACCCCACTCAGTGAGGAGCTTCTCTCGGCACACTCCAGCTTATCACCCTTACCGTGCCTCGAGGCATCTGGCCAGGGTTCTCTCCAGTCTCATCTGGAACTCTCCAACTTCTCTCCCTCCAGCCCTGTTGGCCTCCTTTCTGTTTTCTGTTCCTTGAATGAACCAAGGTATTTTCGACTCTGGACCTTCACTGCTTCCTTAGCCTGGATTCTCTTGGCCCACATCACTGTGCTATCCGAATCCTCTTCTAGTCTCATGGGAGGGTAGGGTGCAACGGAGGAAAATAAAGGGGGGTCAGTCTATTTTGTTTTTGCAAATGTGAAAAGGCCTCACCTAAAGAAGGGACAAGGTGATGCCTCTGAGAAGGCTCTGGAAATGCAGGCCAGCAACTTCCTTAAGAAAAGGGAACATCAGGACTTCTTGGTGGAGGGGGTCTAGGAGAAAAGAATCATATAGGATTCTAAGATCAGGATATAAGTGAAATGTGGTATTGGTGTCCTGTCACTTAATGAAAGTATCGTTGCTGTTCCAAGCTCTTCATTAAAAGATAAAAATTACTGGGACTTCCCTAGTGGTCCAGTGGGTAAGACTCCACGTTCCCAATACAGAGGGCCCAGGTTTGATCCCTGGTCGGAGAACTAAGATCCCACATGCTGCGGGGCAACTAAGCCCACGTGCCACAACTACTGAGTCCGCACGCTCTGGAGCCCATGCGCCACAACAAAAGATCCCGCCTGCCACAACTAAGACCCAACACAGCCAAATTAAAAAAAAAAAAAAAAAAAAAAAAGTCCGGGGCTTCCCTGGTGGTGTAGTGGTTGAGAATCTGCCTGCCAATGAAGGAGGCATGGGTTCAAGCCCTGGTCTGGGAAGATCCCACATGCCGCAGAGAAACTAGGCCCGTGAGCCACAACTACTGAGCCTGTGCGTCTGGAGCTTGTACTCCGCAACAAGAGAGGCTGCGACAGTGAGAGGCCCGCACACCGCGATGAAGAGTGGCCCCCGCTCGCTGCAAATAGAGAAAGCCCTCGCACAGAAACGAAGACCAAACACAGCCAAAAATTAATTAATTAATTAATTAATTAATTTTTAAAGTCCATATATCGCAACTAAGAAGCCCACATGCCACAACTATAAGCCCACATGACCCAGCAAAGATCCCATGTGCCGCAATTAAGACCCAGCTCAGCCAAACTAAATAAATATTTTAAAATAAAAAAGATAAAAATTACTATTAGGGAAAACTCCAGATTATTCAAGGGAATATTATGCATGCACTGGTTTGTCTGTCACAAATTATGCTTTCAAGATTACTGTTAATTAGTAAATTAACAAGGAATCATGGACTGGGAGTCAGGACGCTTGGGTTTTAGTCCCAGCTCTACCTTAATTTGATGTGTGATCTTAGGCAAGTCATTTTCCCTCTCAGGAGCTTGATAAATCAGGTGGAAGAGGGAAGTTAGACTAGCAGATGGTGCCAGAGTTTCCATCCAGTTCTAACAGAGGCTGAGTGTAGTCAGCCCTCCCTATTCACAGATGCGGAACTGCTACCGCGAATACAGAGGGCTGCCTGTACTACATCATTTTACTTAAGGGACTTGAACATTTGAGGACTTTGGTGTCCGAGGGGGATCTTGGAACCTATCCCCCACGGATAAGCAGGGATGACTGTATATCTTCCACTTAATCATCTCTACACATGCAGCCTGCAGGAACCCTTTGAAAATTTTCTTCCTCTAGGAAAGATCTCACCAAGGACAGCTCTGCTTTCCTTAGAGCTCTGCATGAATCTAGGAAGCCTGTTTTGTCTCCTCACTACTTGAGCAAGATGCGGGGATATGAGCAGGAAAGCCAGAGTGGGAAAATTTGAGAAAGCCCCAGCAAGGTAGCTTCGTATAGCGCAAAGAATATGGGCTCAGGCATCCAAATCTTGGTTCAGCTACTTACAAAGTGAATGAAAAATGTTGCCTGCCATATGAGTAAACAAAGGATGTTGCAGCCATCAAGCCACTACAGGCGCCTGGTAAGCCCAGAGAGAACTCAGGATGGATAGGAATGGGCTGCCCTGCTGCCAAGCCCTCAGCCACTGCAGCCACCCCCAAAGGTGTGCCCTGAGGGACTTGGGATGGGATAGAACAGGAAACTGGCCCTAGAGAGCTAAGGTGCAAATCAAAGGAATAATTTCAGTGAGCCCAGGCTCTTATATTTTCCCATACATAGAGTGCTAAATTCATTAACTTGAGATATCTGGTTTTCTTTAATTAATAATAATCCTTTGATGTTCCTAATACCTGGTCTTTGTTGCAAAAACTCCTGTATATCCTGGTTCCTCCCTTACCTCTTTGGAGCAGTCCCTCAGAGCTGTCTGAGAGGCTGCCTCCCAGGCTTGAAGTCCTCAGAAAGACTGCCAAATAAAACAAAATTCTCAACTTTTAGGTTGTGCAATGTTTTTCAGTCAACAAGAGTAATCTTGAGAAAGTTACTTAACTTCTTTCTGCCAGCTATGAGTTGTTATGAGAATTATATGCGTAACATGAAAATACCTTACCATATATCAGTTACTCAGTAAATATTAGATCTTGTTCTTGTCTTTACCCTCAGCCCATTTAAATTTTTACGGGAAGAATACCAGTTTGAACTCTGGATCCACAACCCAAATTTCTGTGCTTTATTCACTCAGCTATCCTTTATCTGAAGTACTGCTGGGGAGGCAGGCAGATGAAAATCATACCTATATCAGTATTATCCTATATCCATTATTTTATTTAAAGTGAATTCCTGGGTCATCAGTCTCTGGACCAAGGCAAAATGCCCTGAGTTTCGGTATTACTACATTCTAGTCACGTATCTGTCTTTTCATTGGTAAAGTTAGTAAAACATTACCTGCCCTGTCTACCTCAGCGCTGTTGTGTATTAAATGAGGAACAATGCTTATAAAAAACATTTTGTAAACTATACAAATGCAGGACACATATTGCATATTGTCGTTGGTAATCATACGCAAAAAATAAGTCATTCCCAAACCAAATCCGAATGATTTTTTAACCGCTTGCAGTTTTCTAGGCCCTTGTCCCTCCGTTAGTTAACAGACAGTCCTGTGAGTGTGCGTATATAAATGCTGTTCTTTATCAGTAGCATAATGCATGGATTACGGATTTGGACAACCTGCGATTGCACGACTTTCCGCCCGCTGAGTCAAAGTGCTGTCACATAACTTGGGTCAACAGGTTATTTACTCCCTAACACTTCGGAGTCACGTGGCAAGTGAAACCAAACCAAGCCTCAGCCCACATTCCGGAAGTTCCCTCGGCGCCCCCCCCCCCCACACATACCCCACCCCTTCCCTACAGTAAGTCTTCTGGCTCTTACCCTCCCTCAGAACCAAATCCCAGCCAGACAAATAAGTGCTCCGGCCGCATTGGCCCCACTCCTTCTCTGACAGACCATTCCGACCAGTTACGGCGGAGCCTGCCTCGAGGCGGTAACCCCATTGGCTCAAGGCACTACCCCTCAAAACCTCTGGATGTCTTTAGCGTCCAATCAGACTCAAGTGTGGGAAGAGCGCCACGCGGTGGGGGAGGGGATGCCTCTGTCAGTCTTCGGCAATCCTATGGACTCTTCCCTCCTTTGTTTTCAACCCCGCCGTGGTCTCCCGCCCGTAAAACTGACGTCCAGAGGACAGGCACTCAAGCGTCCTGTGCTGCAGTCACAGCCATCTCTATCCTTCCCTGAGGAGCCAGCAAACCCTCAGGAAGATTTGCTATCGCTAGGAGAAACTGAGGCAGAAAGGGCAGGCTGCTGTTTTAAGACCGGTTTGTGCACGCTCCTCCTCTTAACCCCCTGCTCCAGCTACTGCGCCCCTATCGTGGCTCCTGGCTAGGTGCAACCCACTTACGCAGTGTACGGCTGGGGGCGGGGTTTGGCTAGGCAGGTCCAGGATGCGAGATCCTGGAGGAAAGAAAAGGTGTAGTGTTTGGGGCCATCAACGGGCTAGGCTGGCTTGGCAGGGCTGGGCTCTTCGGAACAGGTAATACCCAGGGGAGTGCCTGTTGGTCTGAACCAGAGAGATAAGGCCGAAGGCGAGAGCTCCGGGTGACAGGTGAGGGGGCTGCACAGGTGAGGAAGGGGGCTAATGGAAGAGGGAGAGGAGCCCAGAAACTGTGGGGGGTGGGGGAGGGGGAGAGCCATCATTCTCCTTCTGCAACTGCCCCCCTCCCCCTCCATGCCTCCCCGCAGAAGCATGGATTTCAGAACCCCTGACCTGCTGGAAATGTGGCTGGAGCCTCCAGAAGACGTCTTCTCAACAGGATCCTTCCTGGAGCTGGGACTCCATGGTCCACCTTCAGAGGTCCCAGTAACTAGGCTACAGGAACAGGGGCTGCAAGGCTGGGAGTCCAGTGGGGGCCATGGCTGTGTGAGTGTGATGAATGGGAGTGGTTGTGGGTTGAGACAACTCTGTGATAAGAAGTCCAAGAGGCTTCAGCTTCCACTTAGAGAGAGGTCTGAAGACAGAGCCCCTAAAATAGACATGAGCTGTAACTATCCTCATGTCCAAGGACAGAAGGGACTGAAACTGAAGCATGAAGGATCTAGTTTTGACGTTAGATAGGACTTCCAGAATTCTTCCTTATACACATATACACCCTCTTCTACTGTAGGGTCTTCAAGAGAGTGAGCCTGAAGATTTCCTGAAACTTTTCATTGATCCCAATGAAGTGTACTGCTCAGAAGCATCTCCTGGCAGTGACAGTGGAATCTCTGAGGATCCTCGCCATCCAGACAGTCCCCCTGCCCCCAAGCCACCCAGTTCCCCTGCCCTCTATGAGGTTGTCTATGAGGCAGGGACCCTGGAGAGGATGCAGGGGGAAGCTGGGCCAGCTGTAGGGCTCATCTCCATCCAAATAGGTCAGTGTTCTTTGTGGGAAGCGGACAATGGCCCTTCAGGTCCAGCCCTAACCCTGGGGTTAAGGAAGTTTCCCCAACCTGTGCCACTACCCAGGGCCTGCGGCCATCCATCTCCTTTCTCCCAGCCACCTGTGTTTCCCTCAGATCAGTGGAGCCCACCATTTATGGTGCCTGATGCCTGTGTGGTCAGTGAGCCGCCTCCCGATGCTCATGCCCACATCCTGCCCAGAGCAGGCACTGTAAACTCAGTGCCTCCTGCAGCCCTGGTGAGTCCTGGGGGTCAGCTGGGTTCAGTACTCCCTGATACACAGAACTGGGGAGCAGGGGATGAGGGAGGGGAAAACGGATACTGAACACTGTCTTTGCCCTAATTTTTGTGGCATCAGGCCTGAATGCCAGGGAGATGTGGGCAACTTTAAGAGCAGGAAAAGAGGGCTTCCCTGGTGGCACAGCGGTTGAGAGTCCACCTGCCAATGCAGGCGACACGGGTTCGTGCCCCGGTCCGGGAAGATCCCACATGCCACGGAGCGGCTGGGGCTGTGAGCCACGGCCACTGAGCCTGCGCGTCCGGAGCCTGTGTTCCGCAACGGGAGAGGCCACAACAGTGAGAGGCCCGCATACCACAAAAAAAAAAAAGAGCAGGAAAAGACAAGAGAGACAATCCCTTGGGGGTAAGGGGGTGATGCCTCAATTAAGGAGAGGGTGGGCTGAGGGAATCCAGGGATAGGGCTTAGGAGAAAGCCCGGAGCCATGAGCATTGTCTGCTCAGCTAGGGCCATCGTCTCAGCTTCGGGTCAGGATGTGGAAATGTGACAGGCCACCTGGGAATCCAACTGGTTACTGGGCACAGAATGTAGAAGCAACTACAACTATGTTTTCTACTGGAACAATGGCTCACCAGGCACCCACTGCCCATGGTTATAGTGTAGGGGAGTAACACATCACATACCTTCCCAAGGCTAGCTGGGCTGGTTCCTGCAGCGGGGATGAGGAGGGGGTCTTGCCCAGGTCACTGTTCCTCCCTTTATCCTGAAAGGAACTCCTTGTGTGCAAAAGGCAGGGAATAGGTTCTAGCCTCCCTGCAAATCTGTGGTTGAAGCTGAGACCAGAAGCCAAGCCAAGCATCTTAGAATCTTGGGCTGAGGAATCTTAAAAAGTCTGAGGCATCTAAATTTGAGTGTGCATCAGAAACACTGGGGAGTTTGTACTGGACTACCAGGGAAGTCCCGGTTTGGGTTTGTTTTGTTTTTGGTTTTGTCCCTGGTGGCGCAGTGGTTGAGAGTCCACCGCCTGCCGATGCAGGGGACACGGGTTCGTGCCCCGGTCCGGGAAGATGCCACATGCCGCGGAGCAGCTGGGCCCGTGAGCCATGGCCGCTGAGCCTGCGCGTCCAGAGCCTGTGCTCCGCAATGGGAGAGGCCACAACAGTGAGAGGCCCACACACGGCAAAAATAAATAAATAAAATAAAATAAAATAAAACCCTCGAGGGGAGTTCCCTGGCAGTCCAGTGGTTAGGACTCTGTGCTTCCACTGCAGGGGGCACGGGTTCCATCCCTGGTCAGGAACTAAGATCCCGCAAGCCGCACGGCGCGGCCAAAAATACATACATACATACATACATACATAAATACCTCTAGACCTCATTTTTAGAGATTTTGATGAGGTGGACTGGGAGGGACACCCCCTAACGATTCACCAAATAGTCACAGAGGCAAGAAGGGAACATCAGAATAAGGCAGAGATAGAAGTGGATTAGCTAAAAGCCAAAGACCATCAACAGGCAAAAGCAAATTCCTCTTGAGTCACAAAGTGAAGCATAAATCTTTCAAAAAGAAGTATTAGTTAGAAAAGCAAGTTACTCAGTTGATGGGCTCACATTAACCAGACACCTATCTATGTTCCCCACATACTTTGTTATGAGAAGCTGTTCAGTCTGGTTGTCTTTGGGGAATTCTTTGAGAGGGGACAGAACTTCAGTCTGAAAGGTAGGGCTCAGCCCCTAGGGGAGGATGGGCCATCGCCCCAGGGATCTCCTTGTTGTTGGCAGGTAGTGGGAACACTCTGCTAAGCTGAAGTTAATGGCTGACAATGAATCATTTGCCTGCTGTAAGATCAAGCAAACCCTTAGTGAGTTACTCCACATCCTCTTCCAATACCCACAAGGTCTGTGGAAATGTGGACCAGAATAGGCCCTTCCTAACTTGCTGTGATTGCCAAGGTCTTAAGTCTGTGGGCAAAAATATGACAAAACCACCTTTCTCCCTTGTCAGCCTCAGGAAGTCCCTGTGGTTTAATCAACAGTCTGTCTGCATTAAGGTCCCTGCCCCTCATCTCATTTTACGGTTTGTTATTCCTCAGTGCAAATAGGAAACACTCTCCAGGAGGCATGCAAGGGGAACAGCATGAGTACTGAAAATGGGATGACCCTCTCTCCATTCTCATCTTCTCTCGTCCCCCACCAGCTGCCCTGTCAAACCTTGTTCCTGACAGAAGAGGAGAAGCGTCTGCTGGGACAGGAAGGGGTGTCCCTACCCTCTCACCTGCCCCTCACCAAGGTAACATGCTTCCCCAAAGGGTATCATAACCCAGCGGCCCTACCATGGCCTCTGAGGAGCCAGGATAGCAGGGGAAGAGTTGAGGAGTTGTGGGAGGTTAAGGGCCCAGGACTGACACACCCTGGGCCCCCAGGCAGAGGAGAGGGTCCTCAAGAAGGTCAGGAGGAAAATCCGTAACAAGCAGTCAGCTCAGGACAGTCGGCGGCGTAAGAAAGAGTACATCGATGGACTAGAGAGTAGGTATGTTTGGACTCACATTTCTGGATTCACGACTGGGCCCCCTTCCTCACCAAGGCAGGCAAGGTCAGGGACTCATGATTACAGAGCCTTATCCTACCTTTCCACCCTTCCTAGGGTGGCTGCCTGTTCTGCACAGAACCAGGAACTACAGAAAAAAGTCCAGGAGCTGGAGAGGCACAACATGTGAGTGAAAACATAGTGTGTGTGTGTTGGGGTAAGGGTGCAGCACACAGGGATACCATTCTTGGGCCCTGGTTCCCAGGAGATCTAACTCTTCATTCCTCGTTTCCCAGCTCCCTGGTGACTCAGCTCCGCCAGCTGCAGATGCTTATTGTTCAAACCTCCAACAAAGCTGCCCAGACTAGCACTTGTGTTCTGGTACCATTAATCTACTTCCCATCTCCCCTGCCACCTCCTCCATCTTCTGCCAGGTTGCCATCCTGATGCCCCCACTCCGTAGCCAGACCTATCTTCCCATCCCTGATGACCCCAACTGCCCCCTAGTCACTCTGCCCTCTGCTCCCTTCCCTTATTGTCCCCACAGCCCAAATGTCCTCTTGCTTCTTCCCAGATCCTTCTTTTCTCCTTGGCTCTCATCATCCTGCCCAGTTTCAGCCCCTTTCAGGGCTTACCAGAAGCTGGGCCTGAGGATTACCAGCCTCATGGAGGTGAGAGGCAAGGGCAGGAAAGGACTGTTTTCCAGAGTAGTCAAGAAGTGGGAGGGAGGTCCTGTTCTGTCTAGGATCCCCAACCAAGGGAGCACTATTCTACTGCCCTTTTTCCTTCACCCCACAGTGATTTCCAGAAACATCCTGACTCACAAGGACATGACAGAAAATCTGGAGAATCCAGCGGTAGAGTCCAGATTGGAGGGGCCACCTGGGGCCAAGGGTGTAAATGGCTCAACAAGGACACTGCTTGAGAAGACAGGAGGGAGGGCAGGCCCCAGCAGGCACATCAGAACTGTATTGCATGCAGATGAGATGTGAGCTGTAACACTTCCTGGCCCACTTCCCAATCACAATAAGGAATCCAGGGCTCCACTGTGGTTCTGCTTCCTCCTGGGGTTCCCACTCAGGGCTCTTTGGCCTCAGGGGTCTGAATCACATCAGGATGCCCTAGATGTCTGTACCCCATGGCTCAGTCTGCCTATGTCGGGGGGCACCTCAAATACTTTTGTCATGTATCTGTGATTTTATTTCTTCTTTGGGGATAGGGTTGAGGGGAAACTGACATTTTGGCTGAGAAATAAATTTTTTTTTTGCTAAAATTGTATCCTGACAGTTTTAAGTAATAGTAGAAGAGGGAGGAAGATAGGTACCTGGTAAACTGGGGCTTAAAGTTGCCACCCCCTTTCCCTCTCTACCCCCATGACTTCCTGTCCCAAACCAAATTACACTAGGGAAGGAAACGATTTTACTCTTTTTATTCTGCTCATTAATGATTTAGACGAGGAAGATGGGAGAAAGGGGGTGCCACCACAAGGTTCCAGAGAACCAGGGGCATGAGTCAGTTCATTCCACTTTCTGTGAGGTAGGGTCTCTAAGACCCAGATGAAAGGGGAGGAGGTAGCTATATGGACTCAATTTGCTTCCGGACCTTTTCCAGCGCCTTTCTGTCCAGTTGTCGCTGACGAACAATGACAAGGCAAGCAAAGACCAAGGCCACACCTATGACAGTCCCTTCGAATTTCCAGAATAAGTGTTGTTCCATCA
Source organism: Mesoplodon bidens (assembly GCF_964165515.1). Taxonomy (NCBI): domain Eukaryota; kingdom Metazoa; phylum Chordata; class Mammalia; order Artiodactyla; family Ziphiidae; genus Mesoplodon; species Mesoplodon bidens. The sequence continues at coordinate 74,260,383 of NC_138177.1, read as the reverse complement.
GAGCTGAGCGGCAGCTGAGGGCAAGAAGAAACAGTTATCCCCAGGGAAGGCCAGACTGCCTCTCCCTCTAATCTCCCTCCTGTTTCATCCTCACCAAGATATATCTAAGGAGAAAAGAGGAAACCAGCGTCAGCCTTCTAAAGTGTTGACAGGGCTTCCCTGGTGGCGCAGTGGTTGAGAGTCCGCCTGCCGATGCAGGGGACACGGGTTCGTGCCCCTATCCCGGAAGATCCCACATGCCGCGGAGCGGCTGGGCCCACGAGCCATGGCCGCGGAGCCTGTGTGTCCGGAGCCTGTGCTCCGCAACGGGAGAGGCCACAGCAGTGAGAGGCCCGCGTACAGCAAAAAAAAAAAAAAAAAGTGTTGACAGTACAGGGACTTCCCTGATGGTCCAGCGGTTAAGACTCTGTGCTTCCACTACAGGGGGCACAGGTTCGATCCCTGGTCAGGGAACTAAGATCCAGCATGCTGCATGGTGCGGCCAAAAATAAAAATAAAGTGTTTACAGTACATTAATCCCATTCAAATATTTAATTTATTTTCTGGTGAGATAAGCAGAGCTGGTATTAACCAGTTTTACTGATGAGAAAATATGGCCAGTGCTGAGGAGTAGAGCTGGGACTGGGGTTCACGTAATTTGCCTCCAAATCCCCTCCCCTTTCCAATATGCCATGCTACCTCCATACAAAGAGGAAGAGGCAGGACTATCTACCTAAAGTCACAGAAGCAAAGGAGGTGATCTAGGAGGATTCAAGAAGAGAAACAGCACTTGCCTTTTGAACTCGCTCCTCTTAGTTGAGCTGCATGTGATTTTCTCCACATACCCTGTGGAACCACACTCGGGGGTGGTTTTCTGCCAGGAGGAAAGGACCAAAGCACTTGTTAGGAAGGGGCAGCAGGAGAAACAGGAAGGCTGCCAATCAGAATGGGCAGGTGTCCAAGTGCTACGGCTCAGAGCTGGTAGGCAACAGAGAACTAATGAAGAGTTCTCACGGGGGTGATGAGGTGGTGGTTACAGGATGAGAAGTACGTGTTACTAAGAACACTTCAGGGTCAATAGTCTACGAGAGGCAAGGGCAGGTTCCAGAACCTACTAGATTAAAAATGAACAGAACACGGTTATTAGCTGAATGTTGCCAGTAACTTGGAAAGAAAAGGGCACATTTTCAAGGGGAAGACCAGTTCAGATTTGGACTCACACTGAGATTGCAAAGAAAAAAGACGAAAAGACAATGCAAAGGCATACTTAGATAGTCAGACAGTCCCTGTCTGATTCGATGTAAGAAGAAGGGGAGAGAAAACAGATACTCACAGCCTGGAAATTAGAACATGGAGCACACTCTTCCACCACCACAAACTCTTCCACCAGCCAGCACGGCAAATTTGAGGCGCTCACTAGAGAGGGAGAGAAATGCAAGCCCCAGACCTCGTTCAGAAAATATTTCGCCCCTAAGTTCTGCCCATCAACTTCCCAGCACAGCTGAATGCCCTCGCTCCACGTGGTGCCGCCCTTTTCCACCTGATCTCTAGGTATATGGGAGGAGGTCAAAACAAAACAAAACAAAAAAACTATAGGGGCGTCGGGTTCCCAGACCATCACCCACCTGACAGCTTCTCCTCCCGCACGGGAGCTTCTGCTTGGCTGAAGCGGGTGAGGGGGGAAAATGGGCAAAAGTCAGAAGCCGGAAAACAGGGAACCTCCCCCCCCCCAACCTCCACGGTCCAGGGACACAGGGGGCGGGGACGATCCGATCCTCCCGTCCCCTCCTTTTCCCTGCCCTCAGCCCCTCCTTACCAGAGCCTTAAAGTGAAAGCGCAGAGCAACCAGCAGAGGTGGCGGCCCTGGGGGAGGCCACGCCTCCCCGCGCCCGCTGGCATGGAGTGTTCAGTGTCCCACCTGTCGGGACAGAGGGACCTGCCTGACTGGCCTCGTGCCTCGGTCGGAACGCAGAGACCGCGCTTACACTGCAGTCCTCGGGGAGGTTCCAAGTCAGGGCTGCGAAATGCTGGGGTTGCCTATCAGATCAAAGGCTCTGTCAGTACGCCCCCATGGTCGCGGCGAGAAAAGGCAATACGCATTTGTTGGGTCCGTGAGCTTCCTTCTTCGGACTGGTATGGTCCTCACGGAAGGCCGAGGGGGCGTAGAGCCTAGCACCTCCTCCGCTCCGCTTCCGCTCCCGGCGCGGCCATCTTGCGCGCGGAGGATCCTGGGCGCGGGCAGGTTTTCGAGAGCTAAGCCAGTCATCGGAAGAAGAGGCCCGTGGCTTGCCTGATGGGCCTCGTAGTCTTCCGCTCGCTGCTCCCTGGGAATTGTATCTCCTTGCATCTGTGCAGCGAGATGCGACCCATTGGCTCGGTGCACCGTTGCATTATGGTCCTGGTAGTCTTTTGCCGGAACCGAGAAGATGGCGGCTGTCAGGCTTGTGGTCCTTCTCGATGCTCCATGGGCTTTCGCCTTTTTGCCCCTCTGGGATACGTGAACAGCGAGACATAAAAAGGAACGATACGTCGCCCTCTCAGGACTTTCCTCCCTCTTTAAAATCCGAGGACTCACCATTAAGCATCAGGCTTTCCGATACCCCTCCCCCTTCCCGCTTCGAACGATGGTCTAGGGGAGAAGCTGGGTTGGCGGTCCAGGGATGGAAGCGAAACTGCACTTCCTCCTCCCTCCAGGGGCAGGAATACCAGAGACTCTGTGAATGAAGCCTTCCCCTGTTTCCGGGCTCCCACTCAGCTCTACTCAGATGTCACCTTCTCGCATGTTAATTGCTAAGTTACTCCCCAGAACCGGTCCTTTGAATAACCTCCTTAAATGTTCTCAGCTCTCCCTTGCTCCTACCTAATGCAATCAGAAGAGCGTAAGATTTGCAATCCCAAGAAGCGTTGAGTCTAGGTTCATAGGTTCAGGTGCTTATTAGCTACATGACTTTCGGACGGTATCTGGCTGTCAATGTTCTGTAGAAAATGGAAATGCTAATGTGCATTTTCTAGGTTTTTTTTTTTTACAAGATGCAAATGAAATGTGTATGAAAATCCTTTATTCTCTTCTAATTATATTGCCTCACAATTCTATTGCACTTTTTGAATTCAACGTTTAACTCATTTTGATCCTTTTCAGTAATCCTGAGGAATCAGAGTTTATATTATCCCTATTTTATGAATAAGCTCAGAGTGTGTCACTTGTCCAAGGGCACACAGCTAGTAGGAGAGCTGCGACCTAAGCCTAGACTTTCAACCCCCAGGCCACAGATTTGTGCCTGCTTTCCCTCCCCATGGAGCCAGACCTTGACATATATCCAGAACTGCAGCGACTTGACCCACATTCTAGGTTCATGCCTTACTGTCTGGTAATGTATTAGTCACTATCCTAATTCTGCCAGAAATTTCCTCCTAGTTTTACATACATGTATGTCTGCAGCCTCTCAGACAACTGGACTATGAGTTTAGTTTTTGTAGTTGCTCAGTAGATAGATAGGAGGTATTTAAAATAAACTTCATATAAATCTAGGCACTATCTGTATCCCACCTCTTAAGATCAAAGCACTTATCCCCATGCTTTCTTCTTGTTAACTCTGCTCCACACTCTTCTCCCTCAGGAAGTCTTTCTAGCCTAAAGATCACAGCTAGTCCCCTCCCCCCACAGCCCTAAGAGCTAGCGCACTTTTGGAGATCAACAATATATCTGGTGCTACATCCCATAAATTCTCTCTTCCCAGCAGACTGAAATCTGGCTGCTCAAGAGCAAGAACTAACAGACTGGAAAGATCACTGGGCGGGAGTTGAAAAAAAAACAACCACCTGGTGAGGGCTGAGCATTAATTTTGCTTGTAACTATTTGTTCCTTTAAGTTACTATTTGTCTGTATATGTCAATAGTTGTATGTTATAGAAAGTAGGATATGGGGGGGTTTCCCAGTATTTTTTAGCCATAATAAAAGTTTTGGCTGAAATACTGTATTCTGTTACTCCTTACCCAATCCCACTGTGTCTCATGACAAGGTGGAAGATTTTGTAAGATCTCACTTCCAGTAGCCATACCAAGCAACTGAATAGGGGCTCCATGCTGAAACTGGATTTTAAAATATCTGCTATGGAGTATGACAAAGATGTCGGTCAGTCTTCTTCCTGGGATTCACAAAATGCAAGTCTTGCCTCATCCCTTGAGCAAATTAAACTAGCTGAGCAGTTGACTACAGAGCTCACACATAAGCCACAGATAAGGATATCACCCCATCGAAGCTTGGATACATAATACATTTATCAAATTATTTTCCACATTTATCAAATTATTTTCTGAGTCATTTTCCTGACACTGTCAGACTTTTTTCTGAGTGTTGTCTTTTACCAACAGAAACAGCAGCACACAAAAAGGCTTTGCTGATAGCTCCAGGGTTGTGCCATCCACTTCCACACTGCAGGCTTGGGGATTTCTTAAATGCCTTGAACATCATATCCATGAATAAAACTTCTAATGGTACTTTGTCTAAACCAAATCTGACATTTTCATTATCCTGATAAAAGATCAAGTCTGTGAGATAATTTTGCTGTTTAAAAATACTGTGTAAGAGTGAAAGGGGTCTACGTGTACTTAAGGGAACTCAAGGTTTTGGGGGTTTTTTTGGCCACACCATGCAGCATGCAGGATGTTAGTTCCCTGACCGGGGATCAAACCTGTGCCCCCTGCATTGAGAGTGTTACCAATGGGAGTGGGAGTCTCAACCACTGTACCACCAGGGAAGTCCCAAGTCTAAGTTTCTTTTCCGTGGTTCTTCTGCATGCCAATAGTTTTACTTCTTTGTTATTCAGTAGTTACGGGCAGTTTTTGTTAAATTTTACTAGTCTCTCTTTTTTTTTTTTTTTTTGCAGTACGCGGGCCTCTCACTGTTGTGGCCTCTCCCGCTGCGGAACACAGACTCCGGATGCACAGCTCAGCGGCCATGGCTCATGGGCCTAGCCACTCTGCAGCATGTGGGATCTTCCCAGACCGGGGCACGAACCCGTGTCCCCTGCATCGGCAGGCGGACTCTCAACCACTGAGCCACCAGGGAAGCCCTAGTCTCTTTTCTAGTAAGTACCACCCAGAGGTTATATTAACTTGACCATTGTGCTTGGCACATAGTAGATGCTCAATAAATATTTATGACTAAATGAACCTCTTCTGTGTCTCATTTTCCCCACCTATAAAAGCAGATAATAATGCTTACTAGTTACTTAAAGGGATTCCTGGCAGAATCAAAGATGCTAGCAGAAATCACTGGATAAAAAATAGTGGTTCTGCTATTTCCCTGAGGCTAGGGCTGTCACTCCTCTGGGGAGGCCCAAGAAAGAGTCCTGCTCTTTTAGAATCTCCTGGACAAGACTCTGCACACAAGGATCCTCTAAATCCCATGCTGGAAAGAGGATGTCCAGACCTTCAGTTTCAAAGAAACTCTGCTCCTTGTTTCCCTCATCAGTTAAACAGCTGGGGAAGGGAGAGCTGTAGGATTAGGCATCCCAGGAACTCAGCCAGATTCAAGCAGACCAACCACCTCAGAGAGACAAGAATTAGGTTTATGAGTAGAGAGCAATTCTGACAATGATGAAAGTTACCCAAACCCGGGACATTTGTGCAAATGGTGGCCTTTAATGCTGAGAAAGACCATGCAGAGTGACAGGACCAAACCTTCAGGTGGTGCTGAGCCAGCCTCTCACAGGACCCTAAAGCCTGCTCCAGTAACAGAATAAATCAATTATTTATTTACATTTATATTTGCCCTGGAAACCCAGAGAAGGTCTGAGGCTTAGGGCCATCTATCCTTCCTTTCCTCCTCCCTCTCTTCCTACCTCCTTTTCACCTTCTTTCACTTTCTCGATTCTTTCCCTTCTTCTTGCCTCTCCTTCCTTCTCTAGTCTACCTCCTTCTTTTCCTCTTTCCTCCTCACTCCTTCCTTTTTTTCTCCTCCATATTCTCCCCATTCTTCCACCATCTACCCAGCTCTAGCCCTCCAAGCCCCACGTGCTACTTCTCCCCTGCCCAGCCCCTCAGCCCTGCCTCCCTCAGGTTTAGCCTCCAGGCTTAGGGCGGAGAGGCAGAAGGGGAGTCCTCAGCCCAGCGAGCACTTGTTGGTGTTCTTCTTGTCACACGTTTTCAGGTCAGTGCTGGGGGGCTTGTTGCTGCTTCCCTAGAGGGAGAAGGGTACAGGGGTCAGGGTGAGAATGGCTAGCTGGGGTCTGGGGTCACCCTCATGGGCAGTCTTAGCACTGCTCTCCTCGTCAGTTTTTGCTCCCAACGCGCGCGTGCAGAACACGCACACGCACACGTGCACACACACACACACACACACACACACTCACATGCACAGTTGTACTTAGCCCAGCAGAACCAACTCACTGATCTCCGGCCTCCTGACTTGAGCAAGATGTCCCGGGCCAGGGAACTGAAAGCCTAATGGGGAAAGTAGAGATTGATCAGAACAGGTTGGAGGGGAGGATAAGTCTATCTTCCAATACCTCATCTCTTTGAGGGATGAAGGATGCGGTGTGTCTCACCTCATCTACATTCATGCTGGATTTAGCACTTGTCTCAAAAAATCGGATTCCATGCTCCCGAGCCAACTGCATGGAGTGAAGCAGTAAAAAGAGAGTTGGATGAAGGGCAGCAGCCAAATCCCTGCAATCTGGCCTCATCTTGGCCCTCCTGGCCCAGTTCTAGAACATTGCCCAGCCTGCTCTTACCTTATCAGCCTGCTCCTTCTGGACCTTCCTCTTGGCCTCCATATCACACTTGTTCCCCAGTAAGAGGCGCTCTACCCCAGCCGAGGCATTCTGAGACAAGAGGTAAGAGTAAAAGTTGGGTCCTGCTCATTTTCACAGTCTCCTTCATCCTCCAGGTTCTACCCAATTCCCCTGTCTCTCTGGGAGGGTCCTTACCTCTTTGATGCTCTTCATCCAGTTCTGAATATTCTCGAAGGATTTCTCATCTGTGATGTCATATACTAGGATAATGCCCTGGGGAATGGCAGAGTTCACAATGGAGCCTTGTACCATATTCCCCTGTTTAGGCTTCCCACTGCCCTCTAAGTGACCCTGCAAATTCTATCCACAAGTCTAATCACTAGGCCACATGGGGCCCTCTGCAACCCATACTGTGCCCCACCCCATTTTTCTCTGCCCCAACTCCTGTCCCTCTATATTCATACATTCTAGTGCCTCATGCCTCATCCCTTGTCCAGAACCACACTTCATACCATGGCTCCACGGTAATAGGCAGTAGTTATCGTCTTGAATCGCTCTTGGCCAGCTGTGTCCCTGAAGAGGTGGAATATTTCATGGGGTGGGATACAGGGAAGAGGTCTCCAAAGAGAGAATCCCACCCCCACCCCCTAAGAATTTAGCTTTTGCAACTGAAAGGAACAGAATCAGGAAACAGTAAAGGAAGAAAGGGATAAAAGACAGTTGAGCTGATACTGAGTGATGGTAAAGCCCTAAGAAACAGGTCTTTCTGTTTTATTCATTGTTTACTCTGTGCCAAGCACTGTGTATATATCATTTTATTTGTGTCATTTTATGTAATCTTCACTCTATCCTTGTGAGACATGTTTTATTATCTCTATTTTACAAATGAGGAAACAGATTTAAAGAGGCCAAATAACTGATGAAGGTCATTCTGTACCAGAACCAGGATTGAACCACATTCTCCTCTTATCTGTTGTATCATAATGCCTCCATTAAGCCTTTTATCACTTGACACCCTTAGGGTCTCCAGCTTCCTCAGGGCAGTCAGGTCAAACCTCTACACTTGGCTTTATGGCCTCTCCACTAGACTGATAGTCAAGTCTTAATTCTGCTATTTGCTATTTAACTGTTAAGAGCCTGTTTCCACATTATAGTTCAACAGACAATTGATCTAGCTAGACAGTTGCCAAGTTCAGAGGATGCTCCAGGTCCGGGAGAGGCAAGAGAATTACAAAAAAGCTGAAAATAGTTGAGTAAGCAGGAAGAGAGATGAAAGGACATCTGAATGAGGTGACAGAAATGGATTAGAAAATGTACTGGAAGAAGCATTGGGAAAGGGAGAGAAATGAAACTAAAAAGAAGAGAAACACCTATAGGAGGTAAATGAGGAAGTCTGGCTTAGGAGTCCTGAGGGATTCACTCACCAGACTTGCAGTTTGATCTTTTTCCCCTCTATATCCACAGTGCGGATCTTGAAATCAATTCCTAGAGGTGGAGAGTGTACACTGAAATTGAGACATGTATATACATGCATGTAAAAGTGTGTGGTGAGAGGGACAGGAATGGAGCAGTGGCAGTGCCAGAAATTCTGCAGGGCAGGCACTTGGGAAGCAATCTTGTAGGAAGTGTAAAACTAGGGGGATTTTCTCAAAGTTGTATTTGTATAGCAAGCATATTGTTTTTACTTAGACTTTACGGGCTTTGTAGGAGAGAAGGTGATGAAAATTCTGCAAGGAGGCTTAAGGCCTCTAAGGCACTTATTGGGTCTGCTTAGCCATGCCAGCTGACAACTCTCTCAGTTCAATCTGTCTCCCCCAAAATATTACTTTCAGATTCCTTTTTCTTTCTGTTTTCTTAGAACCCTCTACTCTCGGTACTCCCACCTACCCTCCTGGCCCTACAGGGTAAAGAACAAGGAAGAAGGTAACTGATGACCATCTATGTGAATTAACTAGTAGGCCAGGCTTGGAAACAAGAAAATTTGAGGCTAAACAAGATTCCCCCAAGACTGAATTAGGAGAGAGGAGCATTTCTCTCTCCTCTTTCTAACCAGAATGTCTTGATACTCTTCTTGTCTTATTTCCCAGGCCAGAGGAGATTAAGAATGATGAGAGGGGGGCTTCCCTGGTGGCGCAGTGATTAAGAATCCACCTGCCAATGCAGGGGACATGGGTTCGAGCCCTGGCCTGGGAAGATCCCACATGCCGCGGAGCAACTAAGCCCATGCCCCACAACTACTGAGCCCAAGTGCCACAACTACTGAAGGCCGTGCATCTAGAGCCCATGCTCTGCAACAGGAGAAGCCACCGCAGTGAGAAGCCTGCGCACCTCAAGGAAGAGTAGCCCTGCTCGCCGCAACGAGAGAAAGGCTCTGCGCAGCAACGAAGACCCAACACAGCCAAAAATAAATAAATAAGATAAATGAATTAAAAAAAAAAAAAGAATGATGAGAGGAGAGGAGGGGAGACAACGTTCTTAGTGGAAACTTGTGCACCTCCCCCAAGCCTGAGGAGGCTGAGTCACCAGGCTGACTCAGAGACCCCAAAAGTCCCCTCACTCTGGCTTCCTCACCAGGCTGACTGCATATTCCTGATCACAGTCCTTGGGCCACTCTCCAGCACACCCAGCCACTCTGTTCCATCTTCCCCAACCCGTATTAAGTTGAGGGGCAGGGAGACTGCAAAGTAGATGGTAAGGTGGGAATGCAATGGGAGAGTATGCAAACTCAGTGGGACAGAAAGAGGCTGGCAGAATTGGGAGACAGATGTTCAGGGAGAGAGGATACAGGAAATGTGGAGAGTGGATCAAGAGTTCTAGGTGGATGGGGGTGGGGGAAGAGGAGCTGAGAGAGAAATAGAGAAGGGTTCATGTGGTTTTGGGGTGACAAGGGAAACAGGTGGTACCAAGAAAATAAGGGGCTGGCACAACTGAGGAGTAACCTGGAGATCTCAGAGAGGTTAGAGGTTTGGGGACTATCCGGAGACATATAAGGGGGATGGGTCTGAGACGGGGTTGAGGGACTGGAGTTCAGAAGCCTGACTCTAAGGGGACTTAAAAGTGGGCCACAAGTAATCCAAGAGCCTGAGGATGAGGGCATGGGGGAGTCGGGGATCTAGGGTATGGCCAGTGGGCTCACCGATGGTGGAGATGTAAGTGTTGTTGAAGTTGTCCTCTGCAAAGCGAATGATCAGACAAGTCTTGCCCACCCCTGAGTCCCCGATCAGCAGCAACTTGAAGAGGTGGTCGTAGGCTTTGGCCATGGCGGACACTGGGGGTGCCGGGAGAGGGGTGGGGAAGCGCCGTGCACTGGTAGGCGGGATTGGAGGGTTGGCAAACAGAGCGGCCCCGGAGCCCAGGCCAGGAAGTTTTCCTCCCTCTCCGCCCAGGCTCCGGGAAAAAGGAGAGGCGGCACTCCTCTGGGCCCCACCCCCTGCCCGCCCACCCCTTTCTGCTGGCCAAGGAGGCCAGCCCGGACTTCGGCTCTCTGGGCTTTCCTTTCCCAGCCAACACTGGCCTGTCTCCCTAGCCATTTCCCATAGCTTTTTGCTTATTATCGTCCCCCTTTTTCAAAAAAAAATTAATTTATTTATTTACTTATTTTATTTTTGGCTGTGTTGGGTCTTTGTTGCTGCGCGCGGGCTTTCTCTAGTTGCGGCGAGCGGGGGCTACCCTTCGTTGCAGTGCGCGGGCTTCTCATTGCGGTGGCTTCTCTTGTTACAGGCTCTAGGTGCGCGGGCTTCCGTAGTTGTGGCACACGGGCTTAGTTGCTCCGCGGCACGTGGGATCTCCTGGACCAGGGTTCGAACTCGTGTCCCCTTCCCTGGCAGGTGGATTCTTAACCACTGCGCCACCAGGGAAACCGGCGTCCCCCCTCTTTTGACTTCACTCTTCCAGTCTGAAGCCAGAGACGCTGGGGTGATGTGAAGTAGAAGATTAATCAAAATGACCAGGGGAAGAGGAATTTTAGAGGAATTAAGGGAAAGGGAAGTTTGGGTGAATAAGGGTGAAGGCCAGGACAGCACTGGGAGTTGCCAAAAATTGGCGACTGATTTTTGGAGGGGCGACTCAGGGAAAACAGAATCCTTCTGGGGCAGTTCTAGAATTCTGGTGTTAGTGTTCCAAGCCCTTAGTTTTAGAACCCAAATTCCTTTTGAAAAAAGCGGGATGCCTGGAGTTGGTGGCTATTCGTTGGGTCAGTCTGCCCCCTGGTGGAACAGAGTGAAAATTTAAAGTAATTATAGAATCAGCGCGCGCGCGCACACACACACACACACACACACACACGCACACGCACGCGCGCGCACACACGCACACACACACACACACGCAGACTTCACCTAGATACATTCTGGAGCTTCATTTTGAACAGTCTTTCTTCTGGGACCCTGTGTGTGAATTCTCTGACAAGCCAGCTCAGGAAGACAGAGATTGGGACTACAAATGTCTGGTCTCGTTCTTTTCATGAGATCTGGATCTTTTAACACAGCCCTGAGACAGTACTCCTGACACCCCACTGAACAGACTGTGAATGTGTAGCCTTGGCAACCAGGAAGCTGAAATATGGAGAACACAGCTATAAAGAAACAAATTTATCTTTGACTTTGGAAAAAATTACTCAAAATATCTGCTTTTCTAATAGCAGGTCAGTAGAATAGTCCTTGTATAAGGATAGTGTACTGGTTGTGAGAAGGCATCTTTTGTCACTTCACTTATCCTCGTTACCTTGTGTGCCAATGCTTGTCCTTTCTCAAACACAACTATTTGTTGTGGACAAAATCCCCTTTTGTCCTTTATCTCACCAGCCATTATGTCTTCAAGCTGTATTACAAACCTTGAGTGTCCTCTACTTCTCGCTGGCCAAACCATCTCTCTCCAGCCCTTTAAATTATTCTTCAATGTTCATGGATTGTTCTGATAAAAATTCATCAATTCTTTTTCATTTCATTTTATTTTATCTGGATCTGGACTCTTCATCTCCAGCAATATATTATTCTTTTTCACCTCTCTAAATTGTACTTATGCTGCTGTATACCTGCTTTCACTGGAGCCTCATCTCCATAGTACTCTCCCCCTAGCTCTCAGAGCTTCTGCAACAATGACTTTCCCCTCCTCAATTTTGGCAGGCTCATTCGGTCTCTGGTTTTATATTCACAAGCTCTTCCCTCAGCCTAGAATTCTATTCCCCCAAACTGCTGCTTGGTTGATTCCTTGTCTTTCAGATTTCAGCTTAAATGTCACTTCCTCAGAGGTTTTTCTCACCCATCAGTAGTGTGCTGGTACCAATCCTTACTGGCTCATGAGAACAGATGGTGCTTATCTCTTTCCAAATCCGTGTTTAATGATATCACATTGATAGTCTGAAATTGGCCACAGTGGGAGTATTTATGCCATTGAAATTAGCAAAGGCAACAAATCCGGGCTCCCCTCCATATAGTCAGGTGTTAAACGTTTACCAGTACAGCCTTGACTAGAACTCACATCCCTTGCCCTATTCCATTCCTTTGGAATTAAACAGGTCCCCAGATGCCATTTGGGTCATCTTCACCCCTCCTTTATGACAAATGGACATTCTAACCCTTTGATCATTACTGTAGGAGACCATGATTTGTTCTTCATTTTTTCTTCTCATTCCCTGTCAAGAGTGTCGATGCTGCCAGGATTAGAAATCTTGGAAAGGCAGTGCTGGTGAAAATGTGGGGGAAAGGATGTGGGAATGTAAACTGGCACAACCTTTTTGGAAGGCAGTTTAGTAGCATACTTTGGACAATTTGTTTAATGTCTCTGGACATCACTTTCCCCATCTGTAAAATGTGGATAATAATAGTATCAACCTGATGGAGTTGTTGTAACGATTAATTAACATGTGAAAAGCAGTCAGAACAATGCACAAATATGCACTACATAAGTGAGTGATGTAATTAGTATTAGAGGGAAAGATGGAGAGAATAAAATTTAACAATGGTTAGCCCTACGAATAGGCTGGAGGTGCGGAAAATATGAGGACTTCCTTTTTTTATATTTACATTTCTGAATTGTTAAAAATGGGCAAACTAAACCAATTGAAAAATATTAAATATTAATATTAAAATATTAATAAATTTCTATTTAATAAGTTCCAGACATGGCTCAGTCTCGCTGTTTTCCTAAGCAGTTCCCATTGTTAAAGTGTAGCGCGAAATTTAAAAATTGTCCATTTACCCCTCAATAGAGATCAAACGCTGACCTTAAGAGAACATGCTCACTCTCTCAACATGGCGACTCATCTATGTCCTGTCATTTAGAGACCTTTCAAAAATGGCAGCCCCCACCTCGCCCCGCCGCCCGCACACCGTGAGAGAAGGACCTTCCCAACATGGCGGCAGAAGGCCCAGGCGTCACTTCCTGCGGGACGGCGAATTTAAGGAGCAGGATTTCCGCTTTCGCTCCTTTCCGACGGTGACGACCTCCCCACGAGAACATGCCTGTGAGTTCCTTGGTGCAGGTTTCCGTGGAGATCTCGCTCTTCTGTCCGCACGCTCCCCTCATGCTGATTTCGGATCGCAGAGGGCCCTCACTTGCTCTCCGCACTTTGCAGAGGCCCATGGGGCCCCCTGCCTAGACGGGAGCGGAGAGGCGATAAGATGGCGGCCCAGCTGCGCAGACAGCAGGGGCGGCGAGGGGCGAGCTCTCCCCGGTGTGTGGCAGTGGGGGCTGTTTTCGATCATCCCGTGTTCGCCGTTGGTTTCTAAATCTCTGCATTTCTGCCTCTCTTAGCTCGCAAAGGATCTCCTTCATCCCTCTCCAGAAGAGGAGAAGAGGAAACACAAGAAGAAGCGCCTGGTGCAGAGCCCCAATTCCTATTTCATGGATGTGAAATGCCCAGGTGAGGAGATAACTTGCAGTAGTGGGGAAAGCACTGGACCCCAAGGAAAAAGGTATCCTTGAAGCGGTTCTGATTTCTTAAAGTTTGAATGTTTGAGATGGGTAAAATTTTGCATTTCAGGAACAGTGATCCATAGTGAGCTCCCTTCAAAACTTTATGTGCAGACCGTAACATTTCTTTGTGTTGAGAAACACTGGAATGTTATGTTGGGCTTCTGCTGTGGTCATTTATATACTTGTACCTGGAGGCAAGGGGGTGGATTCGTTGACCAGTTACTGAGCGTCCCTTCTCACCAAATAGAGGATTGTCTATATTTTAACTCTCGGATAGTTTTTTTGGATGATGGTGGTAACGCATTAACAAAAAAAGTCTTAGGTGGGGGCAGATAGTCCAGGTTGCTTCTAAGTTGGCTTTAATGTATACCTAGAGCCAAGTAATCGATTTAGAATAGGAAAGTAAATTTCAAGAATTTACATAACATGCTTGTTTTACAGTTAATACATGACAGCATATGTTTAAGTGAATAAAGGTTTGGGGAAAATAGGGTAACTCGGTGTTTTTTCACAGGATGCTATAAAATCACCACCGTCTTTAGCCATGCACAAACAGTAGTTTTGTGTGTTGGCTGCTCTACCGTCCTCTGCCAGCCTACAGGAGGAAAAGCAAGGCTTACAGAAGGTAAATGGTTTAATTAATGTTGTGATTTTGGGGTTTGAATCTTAAGAGAGGTCATGTATGATGTAAATGATCAGGCTGTCTTGCAAAGAGGGTTGGGTTTGATAGTCTTTTTTTTTTTTTTTCTCCAAAAGCATAATTAGAAAGCACTAATCTCAGTGCTGTCTAAGGCTGGGGTGGATGGGTGATAAAAGGGGCTTCATATGAACTGAAGCTGATGTTGTCTTTAAGTGAGTAGGTAGGAGTTAAAAGAGTTGAGAAAACTACAGATGTAGGTTTCCTGTGGGTATCAGGCATCTTTTTGATTTGTGGGGGTGGGACAGGGTAAGTAGGCTGCTGTCAGTTAACCTTCGGAACTTATTCTTGCAGGGTGCTCTTTCAGACGGAAGCAGCACTAAAAGCCCCTGGAATCAAGATGAATGGGAAACCATCCCAATAAACACATTTTGGATACGTCCTGTTTATTGTCTTGTTTTACTGCTAGGAAGTTCCTACCTCACGTATTCAGGGGCAATCAGAAGAGTGGACTGTAGAGTCATTTGGGGCAAGTAAGTGGTCAAATACTTAAAAAGTCCATTTGGGACATTTCTATCCCTAGGCTCATTGAGTAAATCTGCAGAGCTTGATTAAAAACTGGAATGGTATATAAATGGGGTATTTGCTTTCACTTTTGTGTTTCCTTAGAATTAAGAACTGACAGTTGATCTTTAAAACGCCATCCAGCACACCACCTTAACACAAAACAGCTTAGGATCCTTTATTTACAGTTCTCACAAGGCTTGTTTGGAGGCTTATGAGTGTAGAGGCTGCTGCTAGGCTCCTGGTCTGGGGCTAGAAATCTCCAGCCCCCTGCAGTTAAGGGGACTTGTCCAAGCAGAGGTTAGTGCCTTGTACTCCAAAGCCAATGTTGTAGCCGATGCTGCGCTGGTGGGGGTTGTGGACTCATGAAGGGAGGGGGAGAATGTGTGGATGTGTAAGAACCTAGAAGTAAAGGAGGAAGGGAAATAGATGAAGGGTGAATAAAAGTGAATGAGGATGATACCTGAGCTTTTCAGCGATAAAGATGGTGATTCTTTACCTGGTTGTGGTGCACCTAGAGTTGGTATATAAACAACTGGAACTGTCTGTATCTTGTTTAGAAAGGCATTGTATGCTGGAAAAAGAATAAGGGAGATGTCACCAAAGAGAACTGTTTTCACTGGAGGAAAGCCTTAAGGGGCAAGTAGTGCTATAAAAAAAGGCTTCAAATTAAATAATTATACTTACAGGACATTTTTATTCAATGATTTTTAGAGGTATTCCAACTTCTGGTTGGAAGATGGGAAATGCACGTGTAGATGATAGTACGTGTTGTGTTGCTTGAATCATCTCTAGCTATGTGTTTCAGCAAAACTAGCTATAATCTAAGGTTTAGCAGTAATTTCCACTTCTGAGTGGTATTTGTTGGCCACATGCAGTTCATTGCTTCCTAGTAAGTTGGGCGGGATCTTTGGTCCACTGGTGACTAGGGGTAGGGAGGCTAAATCAGTTTCAATTGCATGTCCCAAATTAGATGTGATAAACAGCTAATTTTCATCCTCATTTAGTTTGTGAAATAAAAATGAAGGCAGTTTCCAAGTCAAAAGGCCACGGTGCTGAATATAAGGACTCCTTACCTAGAAAGAGGAAAGCTGTTGATGCCAACACCGCAAAGAGGGTAAAGAAAATCTGGTAAGAACCCATGAGCTTCTGAAGGACACCTGAATCTTCACATTGATCTACACATTGGCAGAATAATAGAAGATTATAGTTATCCAGGACAGATGTTGCATTTAAAAACTTGTGTGGTCCTAAGAGTATCTAGCTGAAACAGTCAAAACCCAGCTCTCTAGGAAATTCTTTTGCTTCTTACCAGAGAAAAAGGGGTGAACTGAACTTAGCTCCTCTTACTTATTTTTTGGCTTTTTACCTCTAACAGTAAACTACAATTCTTGAGTCTCATTTCTTTTCAGCTTACAAAAGAATAAATTCTTTGCCACTTTAAAATGCCTGTTACCTTTCCTGTGCACTTTAACTCCAGGTGACTGTTTCCCTTCACCAAGTTTGTGATAGTCTATGGTGATTCAACTTCTACTTTTAATCCCTCTAACCTGAATGAAATATTTCGTTGGATCACCAATGACCTCTTAAATCCAGGGGCTACTTGTCCTTTTTTATTCAGGTACATTCTGATATGTTTATAAACTTGTCCTCAGTAAAACTTAGGACTTCTGTGTTTGAAGCATGCTTGGCACTTGCCTTTTGTTTTTTCAAACTTTTCAGTGTCTAGAAATGAACTCTTCCCTGCCCCACAAAACTGCCTGAATTTAACTGGCCTTCCCAGGTAAACTGTCACCAGGCCCTTGGACCTAGTTCCTATTCTGCATCCCTTATATAGGCCCTCTACCTCTGGGCTCTTAACTGGTCTTACCTCTCACCAGATTCTGTTTCACAGCTGTTGTAACAACTTCACACTGTTTACAAACTGCTTCACTCTGAAGACTAATTTGAGGTTGCTTATTAGTAGAAACAAGACTATATGAATCCCTGATCAGGTCCCACTGTTGGGAGTCCCAATAAAACTTAGGCACATTAATTTATAGCACCCCTTTGTTCTGGCTGCATTGAACTAATTCCTGTCTTAGTTGGGCCCTGTCTTTTTTAAATATTTATTTATTTGGCTGTGTCGGGTCTTAGTTGTGGCATGCAGGATCTTTTTAGTTGTGGCATTTGAGATCTTTTTAGTTTGGGCATGCGAACTCTTAGTTGCAGCATGTGGCATCTAGTTCCCTGACCAGGGATTGAACCCAGGCCCCCTCCATTGGGAGCATGGAGTCTTAGCCACTGGACCACCAGGGAAGTCCCTGGGCCCTGTCTTTTTTTTTTTTTTTTTTTTTTGCGGTACACGGTCCTCTCACTGCTGCGGCCTCCCCCGTTGCGGAGCACAGGCTTCGGACGCGCAGGCCCAGCGGCCATGGCTCATGGGCCCAGCTGCTCCGCGGCATGTGGGATACTCCCAGACTGGGGCACAAACCCGTGTCCCCTGCATCAACAGGCGGAATCTCAACCACTGCGCCACCAGGGAAGCCCCCTGGGCCCTGTCTTAAATCTGATTTCTGCAAGTAGGGACCGTGCTTGGCACATAACAGTAGGCTCACACTTGTATAAATGAGCTGAAGGTTGTATATTTGTATCTAAAGACTCCCACCCACTGTGATTATACTGTTAAACTGCTTGTCCTTCTTATCTCTAAGAAGTGCAGGGGTTCTTAACTTTTTTTTTTTTTGCCATGGGCAACTTCAGTCTGATAAAGTCAATGGATCCCAACTCAGAATGTTTTTAAATGCAAAAGATAAAATGTAGTAGGAATAAGGGAAACCAATTAATATCAAGAGTTCATGAAAATAGGGAAAAAACCTAATTTGTAATATACGGTTAGCAAAATGTTCAAAGGCCTAATTTGTGATACAGTAGTATGTGTGCTCTAGTAATAAAAAAGTAGTTTTAGGTCTGATAACTACTGTAATTTTGATGTAATTCTGAAATGAAATATTTTGACATGTGACAGTTGGAACATGAGAACATCTATGGTTTCCCTTGGTGACAAAGTCACATAATACCACTGTGATTTGTTGCCTATATTCATAATCTGTGGAAATGCTAACTTTCAGTTAGAGGTTAATTGAAAATAAAGATGCAGTTTTTTTCCCCATTCAAGGCATGGACACCTTGAGTTCTATCTGTGGACCTTTGTGGAGATCCATGAACTCTAGATTTAAAAACTGCTCTCACGGGGCTTCCCTGGTGGTGCAGTGGTTGAGAGTCTGCCTGCCGATGCAGGGGATACAGGTTCGTGCCCCGGTTCGGGAGGATCCCACATGCCGCAGAGCGGCTGGGCCCGTGAGCCATGGCCACTGAGCCTGTGCGTCTGGAGCCTGTGCTCCGCAACGGGAGGGGCCACGGCAGTGAGAGGCCCGCGAACCGCAAAAAAAAAAAAAAAAAAAAAAAACTGCTCTCACAGAAAGAGGACAGATTGGAGTTGAACACTTTCTAGTTGGTGGGACCCTGAACACCTCAATTTTCTCAACTCTTTAAAGGGAAAAACATCTTTATAAAGTTTTAGAAAACTCTTTAGAATCATGAGAATTAAAACAAAATGCATATAAATATGCTTAGAATATTTATTGACCCGTACAGATTGGGTGCTTATAGTAGCAAAAACCTTTCTCCCATTAGATGTACTAAGGTTCAGCCTAATTCACTCCCAGTAATTAAGAGAAATACCGTTTCCCTTGAGGCATGGGCATGTGGGAGTGACACATGTAAGGAGGATGGTTCTCTGGCTTTCCTAACACCTCTTTCCGTAATGGTTCCCATCCCACCCAAACTTGACATCATTTCTAAACTGGGTAATGGTAGAATCGGGATTTGGGGAAGCTAAGTCTTGGTTCTAGGGTTACCACCATCTGCCCATTGATGCACAAAGGTTTGCTAAATACTTTTTTTTTGCGGTTCGCGGGCCTCTCACTGCTGTGGCCTCTCCCGTTGCGGAGCACAGGCTCCGGACGCGCAGTCTCAGCGGCCATGGCTCACGGGCCCAGCCACTCCGTGGCATGTGGGATCTTCCCGGACCGGGGCATTAACCCGTGTCCCCTGCATTGGCAGGCGGACTCTCAACCACCATGCCACCAGGGAAGCCCTGCTAAATACTTTTGAAGTAAGTGAGACATTTATCAAGAGGTTTAAAACAGGGTAAGAAGTATACTTATGAAGCTGACAAAATGACATAACATATATTTAAGTATAACATCTAGCTAGTGATAAGAAAGCTACCTGAAGGTTATATTTTATAGAGTAGGCTTGGAGAATAAAGATCCATGTCCCAGCTAGTTTGAATAATGTTGGTCAAGTGGCTGAATGTTTCCCATTGACTAAGTCATAATGCATTCTGTCTTTTTGCCTCTGGATTAAAAATAGGCACCCGCAATGCTCACCTGCACCAGACTTACCTTTCATAGCTCTCACTCGCACAGCCTCAATTTGACTGGTGAGCACACAGGAAATATTGATGAAAACAGGTGATGCCATCTGCTGGAGGGAAGTGAAGTTGACTACTTTTATGGGGTAGATAGCCAGGCCACGTGTGAGGGAAGAGGGCCTATGGCCAGAGACCACTAGAACTGGGGAGCTGGGGAAGACCTTGGAGAAAAGGAAATGGAACATGTTTGAAAGAAAAGTCAGTTTTGTGTCAATACATTGCAATCTTAAACATATACAGTAAGACATCTGGATTTCTAGTTCTAGCTAGCTGTCTGACAAGTCACTTTTTCTCACTTAGATGTGTTGAAGGATAAGGGAAGAAAACGATCTGTGAGAATAATATAGCCTTCAAAAAAAGTTCTAAGCTAGCATTCTAAAATTGTTTCAAGACAGCATTGGTGTAATATATATATACATAAAATTTGTGTTATCTTCCAGACTGACAAGGCTCTTGACATAGATTTTGGACTCTGGGGGCCCCCCTGGCATTGTGAAGGGGACAGATTTTCTTCATTTTGTTTAAGAATTTCCTGTGGTGAATTTTATCAAGTCATTCAGTAACTGTTCCTTTGCCCTGGACTGAGAGTGAAAAATCTTTTTCAAAACCCCGATCTGTTTTGCTTCAGTCCTTAACATACCTCTAGTTTCTCAAGAACTCTGTCCACTCCCAGTACTCTTATCTCCCCGATGTCTTTTTTGTGGCTAAGAACCAATTCTGATTGATTGATGTAAAAGGCTGGGATGAAAGGAATGAGGATTCTTTGCATTCCATTCTTGCTATGCTCACTGACAAGCGAGGCCCAACCATAGACTGAGGTGTCAGCTGTGCTGAGGGCCTGGAGTAGCTCCTCTGACTGGGGTCGAACCTTGATTAGGCAGACATAAACCCCTGAAGAAAAGAGGAAAAACTGAGCAGGAAGGCTCAGAGGCTCTATTTAGCCAACTGGATTAGGATAGGGAGGAAAAATAGTTACATGCAAATTCAAAATGTGAACTCAAGTTTTGAGTATTCACTATTAGCACACTGTTGGCCACTGTGGAGGAGTTTACCAAAGATGAAACAGTCCCAGGGAACCCACAATTGAACTTAAGGGTACCATTATTGGTAAATTGACATGTCAGGGAGTATTAAAAGAGTGTAAATGGAAATTAAGGGGATATAGGATGAAGTAGTCAGAGTTGGATCAGTAAAGGGTTTTGTGGAAGAAAGGCAAGCTTTGAACATGGTTTAATCACTTCTCTATCAAACCACCTCTTGATGCCCTTATTTCTGTCAATAGTATTGTTTTTCTAGTTACCCATGCTCAACCTCAGTTGTCTTTTGACATCTATTCCTTCATTCCTATATCCAAATCTTGCTAACTCGTCCTTTGAAATGTCTCACATCTGGCCCCTCTGTTAGTATTTCTCTGTTAATCTGGTCTAGACACTTATCGATTCATGCTTGGATTATTGCAATGTAAATTGCATTTACTAGTCTCCTTGCCTCCCATTCTTTCTTATCCATTCTGGGTACTGCCACTTTATACTTTAAACTTATTTTTGAAAACTTTTCCAGGGCTGTATATTGCCTGGAATGTCCTGTTCTCTTCACATCTACCTCAGTCCTAGTCATCCTTCTAAAGATTATTTCCCCTTTAAA
Organism: Mesoplodon bidens; assembly: GCF_964165515.1. Lineage (NCBI taxonomy): Eukaryota > Metazoa > Chordata > Mammalia > Artiodactyla > Ziphiidae > Mesoplodon > Mesoplodon bidens. The sequence goes on along the minus strand of NC_138177.1, from coordinate 74,239,433 downwards.
ACCTCACTTTAACTGCCAGGTTTGATGTAGATACTCCTTTCTTTCTGGTGTCCTAGCATCCCATGTATATCTTTATAACTAATCGCCCTGTGCAATTCTAGTAAGAGTTAAAAGCCTTGTCTTACTCCGTTGTACCTCCAGGGCCTGTCCTGGCACCAGGCATTCTGTTTGGTGCTCAATGGTTTGCTGAATGAACCTTCCATCAGTGGTTTCTCATTACTCATACCATTCAAACTGCCTGACCTTGGAGTAGAAGCTCTTCCATGATATAGCATTACGTATTTACATTGGACATGAATTGTCTCATTTTATTTTATTTTATTTTTTTTTCTTTGCAGTACACGGGCCTCTCACTGTTGTGGCCTCTCCCATTGCGGAGCACAGGCTCCGGACGTGCAGGCCCAGCGGCCATGGCTCATGGGCCCAGCCACTCCGCAGCATGTGGGATCTTCCCTGACCGGGGCACGAACCCGTGTCCCCTGCATCGGCAGGCAGACTCAACCACTGCGCCACCAGGGAAGCCCGAATTATCATTTTAGATCAGTTGATTTATTCAAAGTCCTCCCAGTGTCATGCCTGTTTCTGCTTTCCACTTGTTAATGCTGTTCTGCTTGGAATATCCTTCAGTTCAGCAACATTCGAACACTGTGCTACTAGTTGGGGATAAAAGATGAATGAGACATAATCCAAGCCCTCACAAAGATAACAGGCTAACAAAGGAGAAAATAGTAAGTTATAATAGAAAAGCATGGTATATTATAGACATGTGTTAAAAGTTTGTTGAATGGATAGAATAAAAATGCTGACTGAGAAAGATTCCACAGTTATATAGCAGATGAACTGGAAAGTAGAAATGCAGTCCAGTAAGAAAGTGACATTTGCACAAGTATGAAAACAAGGGGGAAACCAGATTCAACTGGTGGAACCCACCTTTCTCCATGCTGAAATCTGAATGGACATGAAAGACTTTACTTGCTGGAATGTCTAGTAAAGTATTACTGAACTGTACGTGGCACCGCATGAGGGTCTCTGGAAGAAGTGTTGTTGTAATGGCCAAGGCCTGACTTGGGGTGCAGGATCCTAATGAGCAGAAAAGAGAGAAATAGCTCTGTCACTAAGAGGAATTTGTTAAAGGGGAGGCTATTATATAGAGGCCTTTTGGTACTAAAAAAATAAATAACAGGGTCAGTTCTGCTTGACTTGCTAAAGCTGTCTACTTGCCAGCTCTGTTGGGTCCTACCACAATCACGGTGAAAGGATTGTAAGACCTTGCTTCTGCTAGTTTGTGACTATAATGGGGCTTCTATTATCAATATCATAGCTGCTGTCCTCTTTCAAAGGTTTTTGGAATTCATCAGTGGTAATAAGATTACACAGAAGTTGGACAGCTGTTAGAAATAAAGTGCTACACTTGGGAGGTAGCTTTTAAGTCTAGGAAGATTTGTTTTCCAAAACATACTGTTTTGCAGCTTGATTCAAGTCAAAGATCTCTAGAAGTTCATTACAAGTGGTGCCTTAAACAGGAGCCACATAGCCAGCAAGAAATAGACTGGCACCAAGGTTGGGTCAGCTGCAATGGATGCATTTTAAATTAAATAGGAACTATGTCTTGTTAACAGGATTTTCCCCTGCACAGTTTCTTAATGGTCTTAGTTTGCTAAAGCTCTTTCTCAGTTGCCAGCAGTCTAGCGACCATTCTCATCTTTTGGAGACTATCAGCAATATCAGAAGAACTGTTACATGACGTTTCATAATAGTTGTGGTTTTAGAAAGATTCTGCCGGGGTTGGGGGGTGAATTACAATCTCTTTGTGAAATTTAATAAGGTAGACAACAATGAGTGAATATGTTATGAAGAAACATTTAATACTTTGTAAAAGAACCTGGAGAATTTTAAAGATCAAGTTTTCTTATTTATACATACATAGTTAGATTGTATTTATAAGATTAAATATCTACTTTGAAAAGAAAATATATTAAGTGCCTAAAATTGAAGGACAAAAAGGGCAATTAGAGTTTAAATTATCTTGTTTTATAAACAGTTATATTCTGTTATATTCTGGACTTCTCTGGTTGGTTTGTGTTTTCTTGCCCCCTACCCTCTCCCCAAATCTTACCTCCCCCCTGCCCCCAAATCTGGAATTTATTCTTTAAAAAAAGAGGAATGAAAGGATATACATGGACTTTGGAGTGGAACGTATCCACCACTCCTGCCACTAACTGGTTGTTACCTTGTACAAATTACTTGCTCTTAGACTTAGTATTCTCATCTTTTTTTTTTTTCCCCGACCAGGGTTTGAACCCAGGCCCTTGATGGTGAGAGCGTAGAATCCTAACCACTGGACTGCCAGGCAATTCCCAGTATTCTCATCTTTAAAATGATGATAATTACTACATGATGAGATTGTTAAATGAGATAAAAGATATAAAAATTCCTAACATAGCATTTGGAATCTATTAGAAGAAGCTTCTTGTATTTTAGTTATCTTTCCTCCCCCCTTTTTTTGACAGTAAATCATGGCCCAATACAGAATGAAAAAAGAAAAGCACAAGGCAAGTTCGCTGACCAAATAACATTTCAGGTATCATCTAGTCCAACAATTCTCAAATCTTGGGAAGCTTTAAAAGAATTGTATCTTGGACTTCCCTGGTGGTGCAGTGGTTAAGAATCCGCTTGCCAATGCAGGGGACACGGGTTCGAGCCCTGGTCCGGGAAGATCCCACATGCTGCGGAGCAACTAAGCCTGTGCACCACAACTACTGAAGCCTGTGCGCTCTAGGGCCCGCATGCTGCAGCTACTGAAGCCCGTGCGCCTAGAGCCTGTGCTCTGCAACAAGAGAAGCAACTGCAACGAGAAGCCCGTGCACTGCAATGAAGAGTAGCCCCCGCTCACAACCACTAGAGAAAGCCCGTGCGCAGCAACAAAGACCCAACACAGCCAAAAAAAAAAAAAAAAAAATTTATCCTAGGCTCTATCCCAAACTTATTATATCTGGATGGAGCCTAAGAATCTGTATTTTTTTTAAATTTCTTTGGATAACCTTAAAAATCAGCCATGTTTGGAAATCTTTGGTCTAGGCTACCTCCTGATCTCAGGGTTATAACTAAAAAGACAACAGTGACTAGGTTGAGCCTATTTCAAAACCTTAATCCAGGGCTTCCCTGGTGGCACAGTGGTTGAGAGTCCGCCTGCCGATGCAGGGGACACGGGTTCGTGCCCCGGTCCGGGAAGATCCCACATGCCGTGGAGCGGCTGGGCCTGTGAGCCATGGCCACTGAGCCTGCGCGTCGGAGCCTGTGCGCCGCAACGGGAGAGGCTACAACAGTGAGAGGCCCGCGTACCACAAAAAAAGAAAAAAAAAACTTAATTCAGTCATAATTTCTGAGGTCTCATAGTGCTCAATGATTTTTTTTTTTTTAATATTTATTCATTTGGCTGCGTCGGGTCTTGGTTGTGGCATGTGGGATCCTTCCTTGCAGCGCACGGGCTCTTCCTTACAGCACACGGGCTTCTCTCTAGTTATGGCGTGCAGGTTTTTCTCTCTCTAGCTGTGGTGGGCGGGCTCCAGAGCATGCGGTCTCCAGAGCGCGTGGGCTCTAGTTTGCAGCATGCAGGCTCTCTTGTTGAGGTGCAAGGGCTCAGTAGTTGTGCATGGGCTTAGTTGTTCCCCAACCAGGGATCGAACCCGCGTCTCCTGCATTGGAAGGCAGATTCTTTACCACTGGACCACTGGGGAAGTCCCTCAGTGATTTCTTTGTAAAAGTAGAATCAATTTTGAAATGAAAGAAAATTTGTATTCCTAATTCAAAGGGGCAAATGAGGGAGAATGGGAAAGGTGGGAATAATGACCCAGAACTATAAAGAGATTGCTGACCTTTAAGATTGACACCATTTCTGCCAGTGGTGATGAAGAGCTTGAACACAGTTGAATTGAGGGTATTGGTGAGATAAGTCTTAAGGTCATAACTGAGTGTTAATCTTGATGATGCATGGACCACCACCTGTCAGGAAACCAAAGGAAAATTGGTACCTAAGTTCTTAGAGAATCTGGTTCCCTTCTTCTCCATCCCTCATAACTTATTTAGCTAAAAGCAGTTTCACACAAGAGCAAATTGCCCTTCTAGTGATCACATATTTGAGAACCACAAAATTTGTTTACTTTTAAGAAGAAAATAACATTTTTTTCTAAAAGGAGGTCTTTGTGCATTATTCCTTCTGACATATATTCCCTTTGTATGATTCCCTATTAGATATCTTTGAAGACAGTTGCAATTTCCTTTAGAAAGTTTTCTTTTTCTCTCTTTAGTTGCATATAATCTCAACTTTTCTGAAACCTCAAAGTATTCTGTTTCTCTCAAAATACTTGTAGTGTTCTGCCTTATATTGTAGGTATTTTTATACTTGTTAAAATCCCTCCCATTAGATTCTACGTTTCAACTTAGAACCCTAATATATCTTTGTACATCCTGTACTGTGCCTTGAATATAAGGCAAGTGCTTAATGATTACATTGAGAGAAGATAGTGATAATGATGGCTCTTTCCCCCCAAATACCTTCAACTTATTGGTTTATTTATTTATTTTTGGGTTCTAACTCCTTTGGGTATCCTTTCCCTCTTTGTTTTTTTTGGCTGTGGCACACAGCATGCAGGATCTTACTTCTTAGTTCCCCTACCAGGGATCAAACCCATGCCCCCTGCAGTGGAAGCGCAGAGTCCTAACCACTGCACCACCAGGGGATTCCTCCCAAATTCCTTCCATTTAAATGCAGTATATTGTCCAGTCTCCTCAGTACTACCGTAGTTTTTTATTTTTTCATATATTCAAGGACCTTAAACTGTAATAGGGAAGAACCTTTTGTATTCTACTACAAGTTAATCATTAAAGGAATGTTGCCTAAAAGCTTAAATTATACATAAAGGCCCATCTCTGGGAACCCTGCTTCCCAGGAAATGAGCATTAAGCTAAAATACCTTTGTTTAGCTCACAGGAAACATCTTGACCAGGCCCACCTGTGTGCAACTGCAGGGATGAAAAAATGAACCCATACCCCCACTGGAGGCTGATGGGAACCAGGAAGTGTTTGACTTTGCCCCCTCCCCTTTTAGTATGGATATGGAGCTTGAATTCTAACTCAGGCAACATGGTTCTTTGGGGCAGGAGCTCACCACCTTCTCAATTTGCTAGCTTTCCAAATAAAGCCGTTATTCCTTGCACCCCCCCCAACAACTCGCCTCTTGATTACTGGCTTGTAATCATTCCACTGAAGCTACTCCTCAAAGTCACCAGCCTCCATATTGCAAAAAGCCATCAGTCATTTCTCAGTTTTCATACTTGACCCATTAATAGCTTTCACGTGGTTGATCTCCCCCTCCCTCCTTGAAATACTTTCTTCACTTGGCTTCCCAGACACCAGGACTCCCGGGTTTTCCTCCCATTACCCATTCTTTCCTTTTTTTAATAAATTTTTTTTCTTTAATTTTTATTTATTTTTCTTTTTTGGCTGCATTGGGTCTTCATTGCTGCATGCAGGCTTTTCTAGCTGTGGAGAGCGGGGGCTACTCTTTGTTGCAGTGCGCAGGCTTCTTATTGGGATGGCTTCTTTTGTTGTGGAGCACGGGCTCTAGGCGCACAGGCTTCAGTAGTTGTGGCATATGGTCTCAGTAGTTGTGGTGTACGGGCTTAGTTGCTCTGCAGCATGTGGGATATTCCCAAACCAGGAATCAAACCCGTGTCCCCTACATTGGCAGGCAGATTTTTTTTTTTTTTTTGGCAGGCAGATTCTTAACCACAGTGCCACCAGGGAAGCCCCATTCCCTGGTCATTCTTATAAATTCCTATAAATTTCTTTTGTTGGTTCCTATTCTTCTTTCAGAGCTCTTAATATTGGAGTGTCCCCAGAACTTAGTCCTTGGACCTCTTCTCTATTTACACTCATTCTCTTGATGATCTTATGGCTTTTTTTTTTTTTTTTTTTGGCTGCGTTGGGTCTTTGTTGCTGTATGTGGGCTTTCTCTAGTTGTGGCAAGTGGGGGCTACTCTTCGTTGCGGTGCGTGGGCTTCTCATTGCAGTGGCTTCTCTTGTAGAGCACAGGCTCTAGGCACACGGGCTTCAGTAGTTGCAGCACGTGTGCTCAGGTGTTGTGGCACTCGGGCCCTAGAGCTCGTGGTCTTCTGTGGTTGTGGTGTGTGGGCTCAGTAGTTGCAGCACACAGGCTTCCATTGCGGTGGCTTCTCTTGTTGCAGAACACGGGCTCTAGGTGCACCGGCTTCAGTAGTTGTGGCACGCAGGCTCAATAGTTGTGGCTCGCAGGCTCTAGAGCGCAGGCTCAGTAGTTGTGGTGCGTGGGCTTAGTTGCTCCACGGCATGTGGGATCCTCCCGGACCAGGGCTCGAACCCGTGTCCCCTGCATTGGCAGGTGGATTCTTAACCACTACACCACCAGGGGAGTCCGATCTATGGCTTTAAATATCTATGCCAATGACTCCCAGACTTTTCTATCTAGCTACTCAACACATCCATTTGACATCTAATAGGCATGCAACTTCACATGTCCAAAACTGATCTCCTCTCCAAAACTGCTCCACCTACAGTCTTACGCATTTCAGTTGATGGCAATTCTGTCCTTTTAGTTGTTCAGTCAAAAATCTTAAGTCATTCTTGATTCTTTCACACTCTACATATAGTAATCTATTGGGAAATTGTATCAACTATACCTATAAAATATATTTAGGATCTGATCAACTTTTTACCACCTGCTCTATTATCACCCTGATCCATCACACTCAGCTGCGTTACTGCAATTATAGCCTCCCAACTTGTCTCTCAGCTCCTACTCTTTTTTTGTTTCTTGGCTGCATTGGGTCTTCATTGCTGCATGTGGGCTTTCTTTAGTTGTGGCGAGCGGTGGCTACTCTTCGTTGCGGTGCGCAGGCTTCTCATTTTGGTGGCTTCTCTTGTTGCAGAGCAGGCTTCAGTAGTTGTGGCTCGCAAGCTCTAGAGTGCAGGCTCAGTAGTTGTGGCACACGGGCTTAGTTGCTCTGCAGCATGTGGGATCTTCCCGGGCCAGGGATCGAACCCATTTCTCCTGCATTGGCAGGCGGATTCTTAACCACTGTGCCACCAGGGTAGCCCTCAGCTCCTACTCTTGCCCCTACAGTTTAGTACCAACCTGTAGCCATGGTGATATATTTTTTCAAATTAATTAATTAATTAATTAATTAATGTTTGGCTGTGTTGGGTCTTTATTGCTGCGCGTGGGCTTTCTCTAGTTGTGGCAAGCGGGGGTTCCTCTTCATTATGGTGCACAGGCTTCTCATTGCGGTGGCTTCTCTTTGTTGTGGAGCATGGGCTCTCGGCATGCAGGCTTCAGTAGTTACAGCATGCGGGCTCAGTAGTTGTGGCTGGCAGGCTCTAGAGCGCAGGCTCAGTAGTTGTGACACATGGGCTTAGTTGCTCCGTGGCATGTGGGATCTTCCCGGACCAGGGCTCGAACCCATGTCCCCTGCATTGGCAGGAGGATTCTTAACCACTGCGCCACCAGGGAAGCCCTCATGGTGATATTTTAAATTATAAATCAGACTAGTCATTCTTTTGGTTAAGAACCTTAATCACGATTTACCTTTATGTTCCAGTAAAGTTTGTTGGCTGGCTTTATATCTGATATGTGAGTGTATTTCTTTTCATAGGATGTGCTTTCTATATGCATATTCCCATATATGGAAATAGTTACTCTAGACTCTTCAACTCTTTTTTTTTCTTTGGCCGCGTCACATGGCTTGCAGGATCTTAGTTCCCCGACCAGGGATTGAACCCAGGCCATGGCTGTGAAAGCCTGGAATCCTAACCACTAAGCCACCAGGGAACTCCCATGAACCCTTCAACTCATAACATTAGGTTTACCTCTCGATATGTTTTCACTAGTCCTGGAATGTCATGAAAAATTGTTGCTATTCCTGGACTCCTGGCCACTCCTACCCCAGTGACAATGTCTGTTTGTAGAATATTGTCATCAGCGGAAATCATCCACATCCCGGGTTCACCTAGGAAAAGACAAGAGAAAGCACTTGGCTGCAACCTTTGATATAAATTGGTCACTCTAACCTTACTCAGAATCCAAGTCAGTAGACCATTCAAGCATACATAATATCCCTTCCCGGGAGGAACACCCGGCTTTGAGGGTAAGTTTGTTTTTTTTCTTAAAAAAAAATTTTTTTTGGCCACGTCACGTGGCACATGGGATCTTAATTCCCTGACCAGGGATCGAGCCCAGGCCCCCTGCATTGGAAGCACAGGGTCTTAACCACTGGACCGCCAGGGAAGTCCCTAACGTTGTTTTCTTAATGTCAGGTTCCCCTTCACATGTCATGCCAGCAAAATAAAATAGGAACTGCTGACCTTCACAATCACAAAAGCTACTTAGTTGGAGAATGTAACTGTTCTCCTTAGGAAAAAGAAAAATGCTTTTTACACATAGGAATAACACTCTGATTAAACTTTGTATAGACCCTGCTAAGGATGAATCTGCTTTGACCTACTGATACCAGCAGGAAGACTGCAAGCAAGTGTCAACTGGCAGAAGAGAGGATGCGTTTATTTTGGTTTAAGTCCCAAGGTGGCAGAGGAATGTCAAATATTAGATTAGATTACTGATCCTGGCATGTGGCCCTTCTGCTTCCTCATCCAAAGTGGTATGGATTTGAGATGCCCAAAAAATTCCAGAATGGAAGACAGAGGGACAGTCCTGACAGAACCTGGGAAAAGGGAGTAAAAAAAGCCTCTGCTTCACTGACAAAAGATTAACAATCATGGTATTGTAAGCACAGTTAGCTCACTGGCCATGGATTACATGTTAGTAAGTAGTGGTTGCTTACAAGTTAACTGTTACAGGATTGGAGGATTTGACCTAAGCTGAATAGAGTTCTCTTTGTATCAAGTCTAAAATATACAGTTAATGTTAAAGTCACGTCCAGTATTACATCACTTTACCCAAACATATGTATCCATAGTTCCCCAAAGAGGACACAAAGCCCAAGCCACATACCACCCCAGCCAGCCTTACTTGGATGGATTATTTGGTTGCATATACCCAGTCAGTATAGACCATTTTGGGATATGCTACCTGGAAGCCTAAAGATATAACACACATTTCCTAACCCAAGACTGATTTTCTGTAACTCAATAGTACTTCTTAGAACAGAAATGCTTTGCTGATCAAGAGTATAGTGTAGCCCGGTACAAGGCCAAACCTTCTTACAGTGATGGTATATGTAGAAGTTAGGCCTTCAGGTGTGCCTCACAAAACAGTGTACATACAATTGGTTCTTAGAACTAAAGCCTTATTGCCCTTTCCTTCCTTTTATTTCATCCTTTACTGATGTTCAACTTAGCAGTTACCCTCCTTCAGAAGCTGGGAATGGAGGAGAAGGCACAGTACTCTACACTGCCTATATATTCAATAGACACTTGGTAAATATTACTGGCTGACCTCTAATTGGCTGGCTATGGAGAGAAATGGGCACTAAACAGAATTATCAGTTAACATGAAGAAACACACAAAAGTATTTTCTTTCTCAGAGAGCCCCTTAGATTTTAGATAATTTGGAAAAAAAAAAATCTAAGGGATGAGTTGCTTTCTAATCCTGTCAGTTGTGAGGTTGAGAAAGGGAAGGTATCCAAACCATTCTGGTTGAGGAGGTGAGTACTGAAGCAGATGACATCTCCGACAAAGGTAAGCTTGGTGTCTGGCTCGATGGCGTGGTCTACAGAAACAGGAATATAATCTGCCATGCCTGGATGTCTCTGGTCCCAGAGCCTCACAAGTGTCACCCCTCTTTTCACAGCCTGAGCCATGTAAGTATAGTTCCTATTCCCTGGTCCAATAAGTAGCAGGTCATCTCTGAAAGCAGATGTGAAAGGTAGAAATCTCTGAAAAGAGTCAATAGTTAGGAAACAGTTCTGGGGGCAGACCCTATCACACCATTTTATATTCAATAGCTCAAAAGTTCAGATGGAATTCTACAATGGAGAGTAAGCAACTAGGGCCAGGGATCAGGTCTATTACATTTATATATATAGTGCCCAGCTAGGCTTTTTTAAAAAAAATCATTATTAATTAATTTATTTATTTGGCTGTGCCCGGTCTTAGTTGCAGCACGTGGGATCTTTGCTGTGGCATGTGGGATCTAGTTCCCTGACCAGGGATCGAACCTGGGCCCCCTGCATTGGGAGCACGGTGTCTTAACCACTGGACCACCAGGGAAGTCCCTAGGCTTGTTTTTTTTAATTAAAAAAGATTGTTTTTTCAGTATGGCTTCTTTTTTTTTTTTTTTTTTTAGTATGGCTTTTTGATAATACTCCAGTTGGCTCCCTACAGGAGCTTTGTTTGAACTAGGACTTGTCAAATTCAAACATACTGAAATTTTTCTTCATTGAACAACTAATTCTGGTCTTTCCCCCATCTTAATGAAAGAAAGATCAGATTCCAAGTGCAGAATATGAGAGGAATTTACTGGAGATTTTAGATAATACCAGGTTAATCAGTAAGATGTCTACCACAATGTCAACACCATTCCTTTGCCTTCCATACCTGTTCAAAGCCAGATAAAGCTGGGTATTGTGTGTGTGGAATTTCTCTCCGATGCTATTGTAAAACTGAACAATGAAGGTGAGAGACATGCCCAAGGGAAAGGCTGATAGGGTCCTTCCTTGAGCTGTGTATAGCTTGGGGTGGCTGCTCATTCTCAGGTATGTCACTGGTGCTACCTGTGGGAGACAAAACCTACTAGTACAGAGAAGGATGCATTGGAGAGGAGCTGAGACCATATTCTGAGACTTATAATCAATGATAAAAATGGTGTTCCTCTTTTGTAGGAAATAGTTAGCTCTTGATTTCAGATGACAGAGTGAAAAAGAAATATGACAGTACAGGAAATGGCTTTTTAATTACTAAAACAGTGGAAATGTGAAAAGAAGCTGGAGCTTTTTGAGGAAAGGACTGCATTTTTTCTGTTTTGTGCAAAGTGTCAATATTTATTGTTAAATAATTGATCATGTATCAAGAATACTGTAAATTTTGTTTTCACACTGCAAGAGATAAACTGATACAGTAAGGGAAGTCCAGGTTTGAATCCTAGCTTTATTATTTCATATCTTCATCTAACCATTCTAGGTTTCATATTTATCATCAGTTTAATAGGGCTAATAATGCCTATCTCATAGGGTTTTTGTGGTAGTTAAAAAAGATAATATACGTAAAAGGAGCAACACAGAAGCTGGAATATACTTGATTTTTAATGCACAAAACATTTTTGTGTTTGTTTGTTTTAGACTAACTTACCTCTAAGGTCTCTTCTAATTTAAAAAAAATTCTAAAAACAAAGCCTAATTTTGATAGCAATAGTTCTATGCTTCTCCCACACCAACCCTTTTGCCAAAGCTGCTCAGAAGACATTCATACCAATTTGAGGCTAATCTCTCTTATAACAAGTACTGTAAAGTCCACTTTAATTTGATGGTTCATGTCAAGATTGTCCTCTTATCTTACAGTTCATTTCTGACTTCTAGAGAAGTTTCTAGTTCTTAAAAAAGCAAATCTGCCTCTTAAGGCCATGATATTCCTTTTATTGTTTTGAGTAAGTCCCTGAACTCACCTGAACCCCAGTTATAGTTGTTTGGTTGACTCCAAAAGATTCTATAGAAGTGACTTCCAACACAGCAGTACCTGCAATGGAGCCAGCTTTCAGGAGCCCTTCACCGTCCTCCTCAATGACAGATGAATTAGGGAAACACTTGAGAACACGGGAACTCACAAAGGCGGCCCCTACCCTAGGGAATAAACAGGGCAAATGGCATTTCTTGGGGGCTCTGTTTGACAAGAAAGAAAGGAGTAGAGATTGCCAGGATTACTGTTAGAGACTGTACTCTGAGAAAACTGCTTGCCATTCTCCATGTTGTGTAGTTATTTTTTCCTCAGGTAAAAGTCAGCCTTTGGATTATGCTTATCTCTTTAAAAATCAAATACTATTACATATTGATCATTAAAAAATTATTTGGTTAAAAGAATTGAAAACAGGTACAGTCAGCTTTTCAAATCCATTGGTTTTGCATCTGCAGATTCAACCAAGCACAGGCTGAAAATTTCAAAAGGTTCCAAAAAGCAAAATTTGAACTTGCCTTGGACTGGCAACTATTTACATAACGTTTACATTGTATTAGGTATTATAAGTAATTTAGAAATAGTTTAAAGTATACAGGAGGATGTGCATATATGCAAATACTACACCATTTTTATAGAATGGATTTTTGCATCTGCAGATTTTGGTGGGAGTGCGGGTCCTGGAACCAATCCCTGGTGGATACCAAGGGCCAACTGTATTCAAACAAATACTTGTACGTGAATGTTCATAGCAGCACTATCCACAATAGCTAAAAGGGGAAAACAAACCAAAGTCCACCAACAGATGACTGGATAAACAAAATGTGTTACATTCATACAATGGAATATTATTCAGTCATGAAAAGGAATGAAGTACCAATACATGCTACAATGTGGATGAACCTCGAAAACATGTTAACTGCAAGAAGCCGACAGAAAAGGTCACGTATTGTATGATTTCATTTACATGAAATATACAATATTTAGATTCACAGAGACAGCTGATTAGTGATTGCTAGGGACTGAGAGAAGGGGAGAATGATGAGAGACTGCTTAATGGGTATGGGCCTCCTTTGGTGGTAATGAAAATGTTTTGGAACTAGAGGTAATGGTTGTATAATACTGTGTATGTACTAAACGCCACTGAATTGTACAATTTTATGTTATGTGAATTTCACTTCAACTAAAAAAAATTATATGTTGGTTAGAAAAATCACCTAGAAGGCAATGGTTCTTTCCATGTGCCATGTTTCTCTGAGGGTAAAGTTAGATCCTGGCCTGCCTTCTTCTCCATTCTCCTTACCTGTTGGTATGGAGTTTGAGCTGAGAATTCATGGGCATCAGAATTTGTTTGGGTTGGCACTCTGGGTAGAAAAGTTGGAGTTTTTCAAACACCTAGAATGAGAAGATGATGTCTTCCTCATTTCCGAAAAAGACAAATGATGACCTTTACTCACAAATGGACAACTACAAATCAAGTCTGCCCAACTTCAATTTAGCCCAATGTCCCACAGTTCTGCTTTCCAAAATGAGCCAGGCATTTAAAACTTATTTAGGTAGTGTAGAATATATAACCTAATATTAGCCCTGCTTCTGACTACAAGGGACTGGGCACAGTTTACACTTACCACATCCCCTATATTACTTAGATATGAAATAATTTTGAAATTTCTAATTTTTTAAAAATAAATTTATTCATTTATATTTGGCTGTGTTGGGTCTTCGTTGCTGCGTGCGGGCTTTCTCTAGTTGTGGCTCGCAGGCTCTAGAGCGCAGGCTCAGCAGTTGTGGCACACGGGCTCAGCTGCTCCGCGTCATGTGGGATCCTCCCGGGCCAGGGCTCAAACCCTTGCCCCCTGCGTTGGCAGGCGGATTCTTAACCACTGCGCCACCAGTGAAGTCCCATTGAAATTTCTAATTTTAGTTCTAATAACCTGAAAAGAGATTTGAGAATGAAGAATCTGTAGGATTTAATTAGCAAGGGCACTATTCTGGTCCTCCGCCTCCTGGTAAAGTGCTTTTTCCTCTACCCCTCACTGAATCAGGGAACCAAAGCCAAAATAAAGGGAAAAAAAAATTAGTCCCAAATTCAGAGGTAGAGAAACTTATTTGCCCCACACAAAAAATAGTTTTTCTTTGAGTTCTAAAAACAGTAGGGCCATTTAGCTTTCAGCTTGAGAACATCTGTAAAAACTATTCGTACTCTCATACCTTACCAGAAGTTAGGATAGGATTTCATTCTACCTGTGAGTATAGCTAAGTGGACTGTACCATAATATCTATGTTAGGCAGAACAAATCAGAAATTAATTCCTCTTTAGTTATTATGTGTTCATATACTGTATTCACTGTGTTGGGAGTTGAGGGGAGTGCATGTGCTGTAGTTTCTAATGTCAATACTCATAGAAGCAATTAGCAGGAATATCAAAGATCTAGAAACCATAAGCCTAATCCAGAGATCCCTCTAGCAATTTCTGTATCTCTATACAGACTAAGCTCTTCATGGATGGTAAGAGAATATAACTTTCTTCTCCTTGATACACAAAAACAAGATTTAGCTTTGGGACCTTACCAGGATCTGAACTTCATCAGACAGTTCCAACAAATTCCCCTCAAACTGCCCAGAGGAACTGTTCATACAGCGGACAGTGACTTTGATACTGGTCCAACCAGCTGCTTTTGTGTGGACAACCATGGCAAAGTTATTCTCTACTGGGAGTTGTAGAAAAACCTAGAGAGTAAAGGGATGGATTAAGAAATATTCATGAATAAACACTGTGCCCTTCCCTCTTTGTTGAAAATAGCTATCTAGAAGAATTAGAGTTCCAGGCTTATCTTCCCTCCCCTCCCCTCTGCTCCCCTTCCCTTTCTTCCTCCTTTCCTTCCCTCCCTCCTTCCTCCCTCCCTTCTTTCTTTCTCTCCCTTCCTTCTTTCCTTCCTTCCTTCTTTCCTTCCTTCCTTCCTTCCTTCCTTCCTTCCTTCCTTCCTTTCTCTGCACCTTGAGGCTTGTGGGATCTTAGTTCCCCAACCAGGGATTGAACCCGAGCCCCCGCAGTGAAAATGCCAAGTCCTAACCACTGGATCACCAGAGAATTCCCCCAGGGTTTATTTTCATATTTGTTTATTTTCATATTCCCAGAAACATAGTCACCCCTAAAGTAAACTTCTGTGTTCAGTGCTCAACTAATTCTGGAAAGACTCTTATGCAAGAATTCTTATCTTGCAAGAAGTCAATTCATTGATAGGAGAAGAATGGAAATGAAGGAAGGGGTATCCTCAATAGGCTGAAACAGTAGAACTTGAGATGAGAGAGAAGTGAGGTAATCTACTCCTGGAGTTCAGAGTGGTAGCAAGGAAGGAAGAAGACAAGAAAGGGAAGCTGTTGTTTTAGGATTGTGTTAAACTAGCTAACCATTTCCTCACTTGCTTCACTCACCATTCTAGTCTAGATTGGATAAGGATTAGGCCTTGACAGATTTCTGGTGAGAGGGAAGGGAGGGCCAACACCAAGGCAAATGTTATTTATTTATTTATTTGTTTGTTTATTTGGTTGTGTCGGGTCTTGGTTGTGGCAGGCAGGCTCCTTAGTTGCGGCTCGCCAGTTCCTTAGTTATGGCATGCGAACTCTTAGCTGCGGCATGCATGTGGGATCTAGTTCCTGGACCAGGGATCAAACCCAGTCCCCCTGCATTGGGAGTGTGGAGTCTTAAGCACTGCGCCACCAGGGAAGTCCCCTAAGGCAAATATTGAAGTAGGCACTTGCCTACCTTTTTGGCACTCATTTCACATTCTATCTCCTCTGCATTTTTGCTGTCTGGAGCGCTCAAGACCTTCCTTCACTCTCTTGACTCATACAGAGTTCCAAGTTCCAAACTCACCTTTCCCTCCTCCCCTACATAAAAATTCCCATCTCCTTTGTGCAGATTTCAATCAGTTGTCTGGAAGAAAGTCTTATGCTAAAGAATGAGTGGTTTATAATTGTTTAATCCAAGTGAATTTCTAAATGGTGACACCACAGTGCAGGAAGTCTACCTTGTAGGGCATTAGAGACCTTTCTATTTGCCTATTTCATCACCCAGTTGTCTATGTGAGGTCTAAGGCAGGGGAAGAAAATCTTTGTATGGCTCTCAATCATTTCTTCTGTTAGAGAAAAGACATTATTTAGATAAGAAAATTAGAGGAATGGAGAAGTAGAATAGATGCTAAGACCTAGGCCATCCCCTCCTTTCACACAATTCCTATTTGCTATTCAAGAAAAAAAGCCAAATCCTTCTGCAGAACTCTACCAAACTAAGTACAGTTCTATCTCTCCTCAGTTCCAAGTATAACCAGGCTCTGCGCAGTCCATGACAGATAGAAGACTCAACCACTAGGGATTCCCTAGAAGACTCAACCACTAGGGTTTCCCTAGATTACAGATCTAGGATATTTTAAGAAAATTGGAAATTAAAAAATTTTTCCAGACTTTTGTTTTTAGCTGGCTCCAGAAATGACCCACTAATTCTAGCTTCTGTAACCACTCTGATCTCTCTCAAGGTCTGATTCTTTGTTTTTGTGGGCACTGAGTTGTGACCTACTGGGTACCTTGGCCCCAGGTTCCTTCTTCCTAAGGTAAAGCTCAGACCTAAGTGGCTGCCACTGATCCTGGACCATCTTGGGTGGGTTCCATTAAGCTGATGATCAGGTAACAACGTTGTGAAGTAGGTAAAGTTTGTCTAGCATCCACCTCTTTTTTTTTTTTCTTTTTCAGGTTTCAGAGTAAGGTTTAGTGCTATATGTATTAAAACACCAAAGCTATTTTAAAAAACATAAAGACTCATGTTGCAGTGTGGATTTCCTCAATAGCCATCCTGAGGGCTTTGGCCATTCCAGATGCAGGAGGTGCTGAATTGGGAGGAGCCGGTACCACCAAAGGGAACCGTGGAGGAGCAGTTTAATTAATTGTCCTTCTTAAATTTGCCATTGATATAAGGTACTCAGTCCAGAATCAGCTGCCAGTTGGTGGCCCACACCAGCCCCATGACACCCATGGCACTCTTCATGCTCAAGATAGGATTCCAGTTATTCCCCAGCTCCTAGTAGTGTGGGCCCAGGAGTGTGCTCAGCAACCACCTTTCTTTTTTTTCTTTTTTTTTTTTTGTGGTATGCGGGCCTCTCACTGCTGTGGCCTCTCCCGTTGCGGAGCACAGGCTCCGGACGCGCAGGCTCAGCGGCCATGGCTCACGGGCCCAGCCGCTCCGCGGCATGTGGGATCTTCCCGGACCGGGGCACGAACCCGCGTCCCCTACATTGGCAGGGGGACTGTCAACCACTGCGCCACCAGGGAAGCCCTTTCTTAATGTCAACTGCCCATCATGCAGCACAAACATCATGATTATTAATATAATTGTGTCCGAACATGTTGAAAGATTATATATTTAAACTTTATATATAAATACTTTATATTCATAATGTGTTATTCATGTAACACAGTCATCTGCTCACAAATACAACATTATACAACAACAAATACATCAAAGGAAGCATTGCTTTGTTGAGAGCTCTTTCCAGCAAAGTATGTTAAACATCATATAGTATTATCTGAATACTCAAATTTGGATTCTTCATATGATTTTCAGGTTTCCAGCATTCACAGAACAATCGGAAAAAGAGTAAGTAATAATATTGTGTAGTTTAGAAGTGAGTTAGTCTAAAACTTATGATGGGGGCTTCCCGGGGCTTCCCTGGTGGCGCAGTGGTTGAGAGTCCGCCTGCCGATGCAGGGGACACGGGTTCGTGCCCCGGTCTGGGAGGATCCCGCATGCCGCGGAGCGGCTGGGCCCGTGAGCCATGGCTGCTGAGCCTGCGTGTCCGGAGCCTGTGCTCCGCAACGGGAGAGGCTGCGGCAGTGAGAGGCCCGCGTACCGCAAAAAAAAACCAAAACCAAAACCAAAACAACTTATGATGAAATAAAATAAATTTAGTATCAAGATCCCTAAGGTAATATAATAAACAGATACGTTTATACCTCTGAATGCCTGGGCACTAGATCCAATACGTCCCTTTTGCTCATGGACCAATGGAATGTGAGCCCAGGGTTGGCATTGCTGAAGGAGAAAGGGGTCTGGGTACTGGTCACTCCCATGACGTAAACTGGCATCTGAAAACGAAGAGTGGTTTTGTGCTATACATCCTGTCCAGCTGGCATTATCAAAATAATGAACCTGGAACAGAGCCATCCTACTGACCTCAGTAGCTGTGATGAGTCGAGTTGCAGCTGCAAGGATCCTAACAGCCCTTAGCTGCACAACTTCAATCTTCACTTCATCCTGCTCAACAGGGTGGAGAGCAAGCTTAGGCTAAGAGGGAGTGTCTGTGGGGTGGATGCTTATGATAACTAGTTTGTTGGTTGTTGTTTGGGGCATTCAACAACAACAAATATGCCATAGATACAGGTTTTTTGTTTGTTTGTTTTTGTTTTGTACTTGTTCTTGAAACAATTCCTTAAGTATAGGGACTACGTCTTATAACAATGCCAAGTACTCTGTGGGTTTTTCGCTGAAGATTACATATTGCCCATGCCTGGTTAAGAGAATACCAAATGAGGGGACTGAAAAGACTTCCCTGGGCTGTTGACACCCTCCCCATCACTATTTCTTCCTCTACCTCCCAGTGATTCCCAGATGGAGGAGTAGAAGCAGAGCAGAACAAAGAACCAATACCTGGGAAAACACAATGACTTTTCCAGTATCTTCATTTACTGTCTTGATGGTGCCATGGACCACAGCTCTGCCAACTACCTTCCCTGTAACTTGGCCCCTCCTATTAACAACAGCCACGGTCTGATTACTGATGGAGAAGTGAATGATAGATTGAGGCTGAGGGCCACCTTCAGACATTACCTGGAATGTAAACACACCAGTGAATGCCTGGACCTTGGGGAGAAGTCACATCTCCTTTCCCAACCTTTTGTCCAAGTAACTCAACTTTTTCATCTTCCCCCACTTTCCAACCAGCATATGCCACATCAACTCAAATGCACATGAAATGGAAGTGCTATAAATTATCCATAGGATTCCAAGAAGTAGTTCATACCATGTTTCTCATAGAACAAAGAAAATACTAATTTTCTTCTTTATCAAATCCTGTTGTACTTGGCTGCGAGTAGACAAGGGAAGGTCAACAGGAAGAGGTGTATGCGTATATGTGTGTTGGGGTGGAGCAGAGGTGGGATGGGGAGAAAGCCTCATTTCTGCCTTTAGGATCACCTGCATCATATTAGTTGGAATCAGTGTCATTTTCTCTGGAACAAGTCTGAATGGAGGAAACACCTTGAAGGAGAAAAACAAAAGGACAACAGTGATTGACTACAGTCAAGTTCATAGCAAATGATCATGTAGCTTATTCTAAGGAAAAAAATCCTAATTATGTACAATGAAGTTATATACAAAAACATGTATTTTATTTTATTTATAAATGCAAATTTTATTTATAATAGCAAAAATTATAAATTACTTAAGTGAGAATGATTAAATAAGTTATTACATATCCACTCACTGTAATAAAAGTGGTCATTAACATTATATTTACAATTACCTTTCTTTTCTACTTTTTTCTTTTTTTGGACATGCCTCACAGCTTGCGGGATCTTAGTTCCTGGACCAGGGATGGAACCTGCGCCCTCAGCAGTGAAAGTGCAGAGTCCTAACCACTGGAAATTTATAAAATTTATAAATTTATAAAGAAGACAAAGTATGAATTTTGGATGAGATAATTTCCTTACTTCAATTTGCCGAGGAGCCGACATGAATTTTCTCCCCATCTTGTCCCTGGCAATAGCTACAAGTGTGGTTTGCCCAATAGTGATACCTCGAAGGATATAATTTTCAGAGTATTCGTCCTGTTTCTCCATTAGTCTGCAAAGACCCACAAATTTCTAGGTGAGAAAGATCTGGTTTTAAGAGTGGACAGTTATGCATCTTTCTAAGATGCTTAACATTTTCTGCTTTCTTTTCTTTTTCTTTTTCTTTTTTTTTTTTGGCCATGTGGTGCAGCTTGTGGGATCTTAGTTCCCCTACCAGAGATTGAACCCGGGCCCATGGCACTGAAAGCAAAGAATCCTAATCACTGGACCACCAGGGAATTCCCAATCTTCTGCTCATTTTAACTCAGCTTAGAAGGAACTACCAGAAAATGACTTCCAGAGTCAAGACAAAGTTCATAGCAATGGCAGAAGACTCCTGAAGGGCAAAAATTTGTTCTAGGTCTCCAAAGGAATAAGAGCAGTATAAACATAGACTGGCAAAACTGCGAATACTAAATTGCCTCAGAATTCCTGTATTTTCCCTTTCGCAGAGGGCAATACCAGTGCCTCTACTTCTAGATTTTTTGAAGGTCCTCAAGTCTGAAGCACCCCCAAAGGATATCATCCAAGGAGAAGTTTCATAAAATGGAAATATTAATGAGACACATGATTTTAGGCCCAAAATAAGACATCTGAGGATCTGGAAGGTGTATTTTGTAGAGAGCTGAATATGGGAAGACAGTATGGGCTGAAAGGTACTGTTACAAAAAAAGGAAAGAAGAAAATCTGAAATAACCTAAGGGAGAGCTAACCAGGCTACCAGGAGGGATATTCTTGTGGTATTAAGCATAGGGAGAAAGAAGTATATTTTTTAAAGATTTATTTATCATTTATTTTATTTATTTTTGGCTGCGTCAGGTCTTAGCTGCAGCAAACGGGATCTTCACGCTGGCTTCTCTCCAGTTGTGGCACACAGGCTCCAGAGCGCGTGGGCTCTGTAGTTTGCAGCACGCAGGCTCTCTAGCTGAGGCACACAAGCTCAGTAGTTGTGGCGCACGGGCTTAGTTGCCCCGCGGCATGAGGGATCTTAGTTCCCTGACCAGGGATTTAATCCACGTCCCCTGCATTGTAAGGCGGATTGGTTTTTTAAAATAAAATTATTTATTTATTTATTTTTGGCTGTGTTGGGTCTTCACTGCTGCGCGCGGGCTTTCTCTAGGTGCAGCGAGAGGAGGCAACTCTTCATTGCAGTGTGTGAGCTTCTCACTGAGGTGGCTTCTCTTGTTGTGGAGCACGGGCTCTAGGTGCGCAGGCTTCAGTAGTTGTGGCCCACGGGCTCAGTAGTTGTGGCCCACGGGCTTAGTTGCTCTGCGGCATGTGGGATATTCCCCGACCAGGGATAGAACCCGTGTCCCCTGCATTGGCAGGCGGATTCTTAACCACTGCACCACTAGGGAAGTCCCTAAGGCGGATTCTTTACCACTGGACCACCAGGGAAGTCCCCAAGAAAGGAGTATTTAAATGGTACTCACGTCAGGGTGACAATGGGAGAAGCCAACTGCAGTTTGAGCTCCATGTTCCTGAAGTATTTATTTTGGAACGGGCGTTTGGAAGAGCCAAGAACCCTCACAGTTACTAACACAGTTTTACCTATTTCAACCTAGTGGTTAAAAAACAAAAATTAAAAAAAATAATTTTTTAAGGTAATTTTAGTAGCGATGTCTCATTCACCTAGGGCCATTTAACTCTTAGAGGTGGCAAGCTCTTTTTTTCATGCTAAATGTTCCTGGTCAGCCTTTGATCTAGTAAGCCTAATCTATGTGTATTCTTTTAAGTTGTTCTTTATTTTTTTTAACTGTTTTTTAATTGTTTTATTTTGACCATGCCCTGTGGCACGTGGGATCTTAGTTCCCTGACCAGGAATCGAACCCACACCCACTGCATTGGAAGCATGGAGTCTTAAACACTGGACCACCAGGGAAGTCCCTAAGTTGTGCTTTAACACTATTTATCTTCAT
This sequence comes from Mesoplodon bidens, assembly GCF_964165515.1. Taxonomy (NCBI): domain Eukaryota; kingdom Metazoa; phylum Chordata; class Mammalia; order Artiodactyla; family Ziphiidae; genus Mesoplodon; species Mesoplodon bidens. The sequence goes on along the minus strand of NC_138177.1, from coordinate 74,217,976 downwards.
CATGTTTAGTGTTGGAATCGTGTTCTCTAAGGGCAGGTATTTCCATTAACATCATCAAAGGGCCTGCTATACACACATGGAAGCTGAGCACAGACTATATCAGGTGATGCTAGTGAGTGAGAATGATGCCTGCTTCATTTAAGAGAGAAAGCAAACATCTCTCACCTTATCAATCACATCAAGCTCCAGCTCTTGCATGTCTGACACCCTGAGGTGAGCGATTGCTGGACCCAAGAAAGCCAAACACAGGTCATAGACCTCCAAGCTGAGAAATCCTGGATGTACTGGAACTAACTAGAAGGAAGAAGATGGTAGCTGGGTAAAGAAGCAAACATGCTCCAAGCATAATCATAGCATTTATTTCCACCCAAAGTGGAAAATACAATATCTTACTTTCTTTGTGATGGGAACTCTGAGAGGTCACATTATATGTTTCAGGCATAGCACAATATGTACCCTTAAAGTGATGTTTCAGTTTGTGGCAAAATATGTACCCTTAACAAATACTAACTGATAAAGAGCAGAGTTTAAATTGATTGATTTCAAGCAGAATCCAACATACATATCCAGCTTCTTAATTATGAACAGGGAAAGGATTCAGGAAGAAAATCATGTACATTTATATGCAATCACAAGGAGGGAGAGAAAGCACTGGGTGGACTGATACTTTGTTTTTCCTTCTTGTACTACAGCTCCTGCACAGCAGCATGGTTTTTCACATCCTTTGCCCATAGGGCCTCAATCTCCTCTTTTAAAAAGCAACATTATGACTACAGTAAGTTACATTCCTTTGAGCTCTTTGAAGGAAATAAGTACATATGTTAATATAATATATTTTTTTATTATTACAAGTCAACTAAAAGCAAATCTCTTGGCATATTGACTATGGAGTCAGCTTACTATTTTAAGTTGCCATGTCCTGGCTGAAAATACCATATACTCAGGTTATAAAGTCAATAGTATATCTAACTATCCACACAGCTCTGTGCTTCTAAATTTATAAAAATGAACCTTCTTTTAATGGAAATCTTATAATTAGATGTCTCCTACACTGTTTCCATTCAATCAGAGCCAAAAATTGCTGCATATTGTAGCTAGTTACAGAAAAAAACAAACCAAAAAAAAACCCCTCTTTTTTTGTTGAAGAATCTATGTAGGTTAAAAAAGGAAAAAGACACAAATGTTATTTTTTGTAACAAGTTTGAGACACCCAATAAAAATTTTCCAATCATTCTCCTAAGAATGAGCTTTGACCTGAGACCATCAGTCTGGGAGTATCTCTAGAACTCACCTGGACAGAGCTTTCTGCTTCCAGGTAAGTGATGGTGGCAATGTCTTGCTCACTACTGTTGACTAAAAAATAACCAGATCCTTCCACAAGGCTAAATATTTCCTATGGAAAAACCAGACAAACAATATTCCATTCCCTTTGGTTTATAAAAAATTCAAAGAAAATAACTTCTACTTACCTAAGAAAGAGTATGAAATTAAAAGATTACAGTCAGTGGACCAAAGACAACATATGACTATTAAAGTATTACTGCTAAGGATAATTATTATATATGCATTATATATGTGTATCACTGATTTTCAACACATAAGTGAGCTTTTTTATTGTTATACTATTAATTTTAATAACCTAGTACTCTCCCCTCCAATATGATTCCATTTAGCTAGACCCGTAGAGCTTCTACCTTCACATCAGGGTGGTTATAGATGGTGGCATTCTCAGGCGATACTGTTACATCATCTACCAGGAGCAGCTCTACAGCTGCAGATCTGGGCAAGTTGGAAAGTTCCTAGAAATGTAATAAGAACCACAAAGGTAAATACAAACTTTTAATTCCTCAGCTCAGTGAGCGAAGATTCCAGTACTCTTTCAAGTGCCAAAGATAACAGATTCATAGAGGTGTATAGTTCTCAGATTTATGTCAGTTATATAAATGACTTCTAAGGAGGCTTAAATTTCAGTTAATTAATATTTTTTATATAACAGTCTCCACTTACTTTCCTTCTCTGAATAGAAGGATTTTCCATCTCTGAATAGCCCACAAAATTGACTCCAATGAGTACAGTCCCTTTTATCTGATGTACTTTAAGGATCCTTTGACCTGGAGACATGCAAAAAAGTACCCTGTGAGAAACAATAACATGTAGAATACAAAGGTGTCTCTAGAAAACCAAAAATCTGCCCTAATTTTTTCCAAATGGTGTTTTATTTCAGGGAGAAAAACAAAAACAAAAACAAAAAACAATGTATAGGGAAATACACAAGAAACAGGAAACTGGGGTTCTATGTTGACTCTGCAATTATATTCCTATGTGACCTTGGGCAATCACTTTATTTCTCAGTTCCTTTATTAAATGAGGGGTTGAGACAGACAAAATCTAAAATTCTTTCCAGCTCTAATGGTTTGTGAGTCCAAAAATAAGCTGACAATAGGGTATGGGGAAATTTTTGTTTGATTTTAAAATAAAAGTGAGAAATAAAGAGATTGTCCTTTGGGACTTTTCATGCTTCTAAACTGTTTTGTGTATGTAAATGTCATGTCAGTCCCTTACTCAAAAATTTTAAATGAAAAAAAAATTTTTTAATTGCTAACTAGTCCTTATTAGAGCAATTCAAACTACTTAAACTAGTATTTGAAGCCATCCATAATCTGACCCTGCTTTACTCATTCATTCTTTTTTCTTTCTTTTTAATTTAACTAACATGAATCTGCCACTTTACTTAGGACAACTCTTATTTTATCCTCAGCACATGATGATCATGTATAAATCTGCAAAGCATTTTCTCATGATGTTACATTCTTTCATTCAACAAAGATTTATTAAGGGCCTAACTACATGCTAGGCACTATGACAAGTAATTAGGATACAGAGATGAAGAAGAAAACAACACAGTTCTTGCCTTCAAAGAAACTCACAGCTTAGGAGGGTGGCTGAGAGGTAAATCAACCACTGCAATACAGTGTGATAAGTACTATTATAGAAGTATGTACAGAGCACATAATACAGAATATATAAGAGCACAAAGAAGGAATATTCTCCTTAGATTGGGAATATAGAGGAACAGAAAACTCCTAGATTACTAGAGAAAGATTTTAGCCTAGTGAAGATGCAAGTAAAGAGAAAATAAAACACATGCAAAGGAAAGAGGTATGACAAGCCTTTTCATGGTTAAGGATCTAAAATTGTTGAGTATGAGAAAAATGTAGAATACATGTGGGTGGTAATAAGAACTGAAGCCAAAGAAGTAGGCAGGGGTTGGTATGTTAAGCTGCAACATATGAACTTTATCCAGAAAGACACAATGACAATACGTGTCACTGCGGGCTTAGTTGCCCTGCAGCATTTGGGAACTTAGTTCCCTGACCGGGGATTGAACCCACGTTCCCTGCATTGTAAGGCAGATTCTTTACCACTGGACCACCAGCAAAGTCCCCAGATTTGTATTTTAGAAAGATCATTCTGGGGACTTCCTTGGTGGTCCAGTGGGTAATACTCTGTGCTCCCAATGCAGGGGGCCTGGGTTCGATCCCTGGTCAGGGAACTAGATCCTACATGCATGCCTCAACTAAGAGTTTGCATGCCACAACTAAGAGTCCACATGTTGCAACTAAAGATCCCACATGCCGCAACTAAGACCCGGCGCAGCCAAAATAAATAAATAAATATTTTTTTTAAAAAAAGAAAAGAAAGATCATTCTGGACAGTAGTATGGAGGGTGGATTAGAGAGTAGGAGAGACACACTGAGATCAGTTAGGAGGCTACTATGGTGATGTAGGATAGAGGTTATGAGGACATTAGTGATGAAGTTAGAGAGGAAGAGAGAAAACCTTTAGAAAATAAAATGGATGGTATTTGGTGATTGATTGTTACAGATATAAGGAGCATCTCTTTCTTCCCCACCACTTTTTACATTAACTGTATCATATTATTGGTATTCTAGTGTTATAGTATCATATACATATTAATATTATGTTATCATATTCTCTAGTTAAGCCCTTAAACTTGTCCTGAGTATAAACTCCCTGTGGGTAAGGGAAAGCTTAAAACTTATTTCTTTAGTGTTTCTTATTCAATTGAATAGTTATCTAAATGGGAAAAGAATTTGAAACAGAACAGACACATGTATATGTATAACTAAATCACTTTGCTGTACACCTGAAACTAACACATTATTAATCAATTATACTCCAATATAAAATAAAAAGTTAAAAGAAAAGAATGGTTACCAAATACTCATACCAGAAACCTAAAAGTTACCCTTTGTGCCACTTTCTTCTTAACTTTTGGGATTGATTTGTGGTAGATTGTTATATTAATGGCTTGTGGTGAATCATGCCTGGTGGTATCCATGCTCTTGAGTAGTCCTGGCCTACCTTGACTCTGGTTTTGGCCAAGTGACTTGCTTTGGAGAATAGGACCTCAGCAAATGTGATACAAGAAAAGGCTTGATGGGCTACTGCCCCTGAGGGCTTGTTGCCCTCTTAGAACCTCATCTTGTGCCTCTTGCCCCCTCTCTAAGTCAGTCTCACTTGACTTATTTAGTTCATTCTTTCTATTTCCTCTTTCTGCCATCTCTTCAGGTCTCAGAGTACGTGCGACTTTCTTAGGGCAGTCTTCTCTGATCTAAACTAGGTTAGGTTCTCCTGTTATAAGCTCTTAATGAATCCCATATTTGCCCTTCAAAACACCTAACACAATGTAATGTTTAAAGTCCAGTTTCCCCAACTGGACTGTAAATCTATGAGGGCAAAAGCTGTGAGTGCCTCATTTACCATTATATCTCCAAGCGCCTAGCAGAGGGCCTTACATGTAGTAGCCACTCAATAAACACTGCCTAACAAATGAATAATATTTCCAAAGTTTTAGGCAAATAATAGGTAACCAATACATTTAAAATTAATTTAATTTTGTGTTCTTGTGAGAAACGTTGGACCCTAGACCCTAGCTTTGCAAACAAGGGAATCTACCTTTATGTTTTCTAAAAAATACAAAGATCGAAAGTGAAAGGTGAGACAGGATAAGTAGACTGTCACCCACAAGGAAATATTTAGTGCAGAACCATTTAGTAGATATATGAAAAGATTCATAAATATTTACAATACCATGTAGCCGGGTCTGCCCGCTGCCATCATCCTTTGCTACCATCTCCACTGAATTGTAATTTTCAAAATGAGCTAGTGTTTCATTTGAGGATTTCCATTCTAGCATCAGTGAACTGAAATTATCAAACTTTCTCCTGTGTTGATCAAACACTACCAGTTCCAGGACTGTGTCTCTCAGGCTTGATACAGGAATCTGTATTAAAATTAAAAGTAAGAAAAGAAAAGAAACAATAGTTTAAGAGGTGGTAAGATATTCCTGAAGCTAGGGATCATGTTTTCTCCCAATATTTTTTCTTTGACAGTTTTAAAAGGTACACATATGTTAAAAGAATGGTATAGTGAATACCTATATATACTTCATCTCAATCTGCCATTTGCTTTCTCTATCTCCCCCTCTACTTTCATACTCTCTGTGTGCGTATTTGTATGTGTGTGTGTCTTTTTTTTTTCCAAATGATTTAGGTATCATGGCACTTTACCCCTAAATATTTCAGCATGCATTTCCTAAGAATGAGTAGCAAAAACTACATTATCACACATAAGAATATTAACATTAATTCAGTGTTACATACTGTATAGTCAATATTTCAATTTCCCCACATGTCCCCCAAAACGTCTTTTATACCTGTTTTAAATTTTTGATCTAAATTTGACGTTGACAGACTTCCCTGGTGGCGCAGTGGTTAAAAATCCACCTGCCAATGCAGGGGACATGGGTTCATGCCCTGGTCCGGGAAGATCCCACGTGCCGTGGAGCAAGTAGCCCATGAGCCACAACTACTGAGCCTGCGCTCTAGAGCCCATGTCCATGACTACTGAGCCTGTGTGCCACAACTACTGAAGCCTGCATGCCTAGAGCCCGAGCTCCGCAACAAGAGAAGCCACCACAATGAAAAGCCTATGCACTACAATGAAGAGTAGCCCCTACTCACTGCAAGTAGAGAAAGCCCACGTGCAGCAACGAAAACCCAATGCAGCCATAAATAAATAAATAAATAAATAAATAAATAAATAAATAAAAGAAATGGGCTGGTCTTTGTCCCCAGTTCTTGAGAAGTAACCCTAAACCCTTGGAATTTCCTGAGTGATAGGAGTGTATCTGTTATTCATGATGGACCCCTTGGATCACACTTGAGTTTATACTTATAAGATGACTCAGGATGGGGGCTGGTCATGCTAGAAAAACCAGTGATTGTAGTGATGGGACTTTGAGCCAGGTGATACCAACCTGACCTCTAGGGAGGGGAGGGGGGTTAGAAGTCGAGTTTAAACATGTGGTCAATGATTTAATCAATCATGTTTATGTAATAAAACCCCTATAAAAGTTCTGGACACCAAAACTCTGAGGACCTAAATGAAACCTAAATGAAATAGGAAAATTCAAAATATACAAGCAAGCAAAACTGACTCAATAAGAAATAAAAAATCTGACTAGATCTATAACAAGTAAAGAGATTGAATAAGTAATTTTAAAAAACAACGCAACATCCCACAACAAAAATCCTAGGCCCAGATGGCTTCACTGGTGAATTGTACCAAATGTTTAAAGAGTAATGAATACCAATTCTTCACAAACTCTTCAAACAAGTAGAAGAGAAGTGAATACTTCCCAACTCATTCTGTGAGGCCAGTATTATTCTGATACCAAACCAAAGATACCACAAGAAAATAAAACTACAGATTAAAATCTCTTCTGAATATAGATGCAAAAATCCTCTACCAAATACTAGCAAGCTGAATCTAGAAGTATATAAAAAGGTTTATACATGATAAACAAGTGGAATTTATCCCAGGAATGCAAGGTTGGTTCAACACATGAAAATCAATCAATGTAACACACCATATTAATAGAATAAAAGGGAAAAAAACACACAATCATCTCAACAGATACAGAAAGAACATTGAACAAAATGTGAAACTCTTTGGTGATAAAAACATTCCACAGACTAAACTTCCTCAACCTATATAGGGCATCTATGAAGAATCCACATCCAATATCATACTTAATAGTTATAGATTGGAAGCTTTGCCCCTAAGATCAGGTATAAGACAAGATGTCTGTCCTTGCCACTTCTAATGAACATTGTGCTGGGGGTTCTAGCTAGGGCAACTAGTCAAGAAGACAAAAAGAAGGCATCCAGATTGGAAAGGGAGAAGTCTGACTGTCTCTATTTTCAGATGACATAATCTTGTGTATAGAAAACGCTAAGGAACCCACCAAAAAACTATTAGATCTAATAAATGAGTTCAGCAGTGTTGTAAGATACAAGATTAACATGCAAAAATCAGCTGTATTTCTATACAAGAGCAACAATCTGAAAATGAAATAAATAATTAGCTTTATGATAGCATCAAAAAGAATAAAATATTTAGGAATAAATCTAACAAAAGGAGTGCAAGTGTATACTCTAAACCAGGTGTTCCCAACCCCCAGGCCACAGACCAGTACTGGTCCACAGCCTGTTAGGAACCGGGCCACACAGAAGGAGGTGAGAGGTGGGCGAGGGAGCAAAACTTCATCTGCCGCTCCCCGCTGCTCCCATCGCTCCCCATCGCTCACGTTACCGCCTGAACCATCGCTCGCATTACTGCCTGAAACATCCCCCCACACCCCCTCTCAACCCCATCTGTGGAAAAATTGCCTGCCACAAAACCAGTCCCTGGTGCCAAAAAGCTTGGGGACCACTGCTCTAAACTACAAAAATTGTTGAATGAAATTAAAGAAACCCTAAATAAATGGAAAGATAGCTCACATTCATGAATCAGAAGACAATATTGTTAAGATGGTAATGCTCTCCAAATGAATCTACAGATTTAATGAAATTCCTGTCAAAACCCCTGCTAGGGGCTTCCCTGGTGGCGCAGTGGTTGAGAGTCCACCTGCCGATGCAGGGGACACAGGTTCGTTCCCTGGTCCCAGAAGATCCCACGTGCGGCGGAGCGGCTAGGCCCGTGAGCCATGGCCGCTGAGCCTGCACGTCCGGAGCCTGTGCTCCGCAACGGGAGAGTCCACAACAGTGAGAGGCCCACATACCGCAAAACAAACAAACAACAAACAAACAAACAAACAAAAACCCTGTTAGTTTCTTTGCAGAAATTGCCAAAGGAATCCTAAAATTCATATGCAAATGCAAGGGACTCAGAATAGCCAAAACTATATTGAAAAAGAAGAATAGAGTTGGAGGACACATACTTCCCAATTTCAAAATTACCACAAAGCTACAGTAATCAAGATAGTATGGTACTGGCGTAAGGACAGACGTATGGATTAATTGAAGAGATTTGTGAGCCCAGGAATAAATCCTCACATTTATGGTTAATAGATTTTCAACAAGAGTGCCAAGATGATTCAAAGGAGAAGGAATAACCTTTTTAATAAATGGTGCTGGATCAACTGGATATCCACATGCAAAAGAATGAAGATGGACTCCAACTTCACACCATATACAAAAATAAACTCAAAATGGATTAGAGGCCTAAATGTAAGGACTAAAAGTACAAAACTCTTAGAAGTCAAAAGCGTAAATACTCATGCCCTTGGATTAGACAATGGTTTCTTAGATATGACATCAAAAATACAAACAAAAACAACAACAGAAGTGATGAATTGGACATCGTTAAATAAAACCTTTTGTGCTTCAAAATACACCATCAAGAAAGTGAAAGTTTACAAAAAGAAAGTGAAAGTACTCGCTTCAGCAGCACGTATACTAAAATTGGAATGATACAGAGAAGATTAGCATGGAAATTTTCTATAAATTTAAATTATTTCAAATGAAAAAAAAAGATATTGAATGACAATGCCATTATAGAGATAACTTCTATGCTGCTCCATCTAAGTGCTTTTTAAAAAAGTGAATAATTTATAAAGTTCAAATAATAGTATTTAATGTTGAATTTGGTTCTGAAAAAAAATGAGTTCCTAACCTGCAACATCTCATAAGTTCTTTTATAATAAAAAGGCAGTATAGCAAGAAAGTTAATAACGTGTGCATTGGAGTCAGATGGAAAATGCTACTTTCTAGCTTTATGACCTTGGGAAAATTACTCAACTTCTAGGATCCTCAGTTTCTTCATCTGTAAAATGGGAATAATTAAAGGATTGTTCTATTCTGCAAAGGCTAAGAAATGACTTCTATTTTCCCATGCTTGGAATCATAGTTAACCTCATTTAGTGTATAGTCTGATGTTCTAGTTTCTAGGTTAGATAACTCATTTATTCCTCATTCCCTGTTGCCTACCTTCTAGCTATGCTATTGCTTATCGTTATTCTTCATATGGGTTTGGAGTAGAGGTAAATCCTATAAGTTACTAATAATGCTAATAAAAGATTTAGTAGGGAAGGATACTAACAAACCAATTTGGAAGTTATTTAGAGAGTTCTCAATTGCCTATTGTCATAGTTACAAGCTGACTATGTACCTAAGTACAACAAGCAAAGTCACTAAGCGTCACTAAGTATAGCCAACTCTAACCTAATTGAATCACCACTTCTAAGACACTATCAGAGATTAGATAACAAATAAAAGAGTTTCCTTAACTTCAATAAGACAAAAGCTACATTTCAGACCATTTATCTTAAGGCAGGTTAGAGAAAATGTAAATTAGTTGGAAATACTGTACTCACCAGTTGTTTGTTATGTTGTGGCAGAGGACATGGCTGGGCACCAGCTGGCACCTTATATACTGGAGTTACTGATATGCTGGCAGGGTGGGCACATATGAAGCGTACCTGCACAACTTCTACAGCTGGACTAGGGTTCAGGACACCTGGATGATTTCCAATTTGGAATGTCAGAATCTTTAAGAAAACACAAGGGCAAGAGATAATTGTGGGTAGACACTTGATGTCAGTTGTGCCAATCTAAACGTGTTAGAATTATTCAAATTCCAGTATAGAGTCCCTTTGGACATTATAATCAGGCAAATCCCTTAAAGACACTATAGTTCTTAATTATCTGTGCTAAGAGAAACAAGGGTATCATAGAAACAAAGGGAACATTAAAAAAATCTAACTGACCAATTACTTCAGTCTTTTCTTCCACCAAATCTTTTGTTACCAGTTGGCAAAAAGTGGAAAAACTAATTTGTGTTTCAACTCATTTCTGGTGGAAATACTAATGAATAACAATGTGAAAACAAAAAGAAGCTAGAGAGCTTCAAAAGGGGGTAATTAGGATTGAAATCACTAATAGCTAGTCATATATACAATACAGTACACTAGAGATATTAAAATGAAGCTCAATTGATTATAGCACAGTTCTTATTAAGTTAAAATCATACATGGATTCCCTGGGGGCTGGTTAGCTGGACTATGCCTCATAGTCATACTTTAAATTCTCAATCCTGGTCAAACTGAAAACCTTTGTTACTGGTTTTGGTAGAAGCAGGGTGCAGCTATGGATAAAGCCATCACTACCTCTAAAAATAATCAAAACTAATTAAACTGATAAAGGGCAATATACTAATTACTCTTATCAACACAGATCTAAGTTATTCTTCAAAATTGATAACCATAGATGACACTTTGAATTTCCCTTCCTCACATTCTTTGGAGGTGGAAAACTATATATCCTCTAGTCTAGGCAACAGGAAATGAATTATAGTGATAAAATGATTGAAATAAGCCCCCTGCTACAAAAAAATCTTGAACCATTTGGTTGGTGAACTGTTAGAATTCTCAGATGAGCAAACCAAAACCTTTGGTGTACATTTAAAGGATAGTAAGCTTTAAAAAGAAAAGATCTTTTAATCAATAATTAGAATTTTCCCATCTAGTACATAAACTAAATCCATTAGAATCTGAAAAGGAATGGCTAGAAGTACAAAAGATTTGGAGTATTATTGCTAAAAGAAATGTTAGAAAAAGATCATTTTCCTACTTGTTCCCCTAAATCCAGGCACAGGACCCGATAGATATACTGATTCTGTTTTCTCTTAGCTGGCAGCCGGACTTGCGTTATTCTAATTTTCTCTGTGTTCTCCATGCTCAGCTCCAAAAAGAATCGTGAGGGCTCCAAGATCCATGGACGAGGGCCCCCTTCAAATATCATTTCCTTTACAGAGTGCCATGTCACCAGTGCCACTTCCACAGGGTTTAGAGCCTGATGACATTTAAAGAAATTAACCCCTGATTAGTTAGAGAATTCAACAGTTTTCTAAAGTGAAAAACTGGTTATATAACTATAATGTAAATTACATTAGACTTAATTCCCAAATTAGGAAACATATATGTTATGCCTCTTACTTGGAATGCTTCTCAACCTCTGTACTAATTTAGATCCCACCTATCATTCAGCCTAACTCATGTGTCAAGAGAATCCATTAATTTATGTCTAATCATTCCAGACCACAACCACTTCTGCATCCTCTAAGCTCTTATAGTAATTATCTCTACCATTAATTTGTATACTTGTTTATCCCCTAATTCTATTTAAATATGTCAAATCTTCATATATATACATCCAATAATTCTTGTTATACTGTCTAGTTATATAAACTTCTTAAGAGAAAAGAGTATCTTATACCCCAAATTTTTGAAAGAATCTCTCTTCCTCGTGGGATTTAGTACAATGCTGTGGACATAAAAAGTATTGATAAATAAGTGCATAAACATTTTTTCTTTTTTCTCTTTTTTAAAAAATTGAAGTATAACTGGCATATAACATTACACTTGTCTCAGGTGTGTAACATAATGATTTGATATTTTTATACACTGCAAAATGATCACCACAATAAGTCTAGGTACCATCTGTCACCATATTACATAAGAATTTTAAATGGATATTTTACTAAAGTATCAAAGAACTCCTGCCCTAAAAATATGAAAATAATACATCTATACAGTTCATCTGTTTCTCAAAGAACTCTCACCTAAGAGGTAGTCAAGACAGGTATTATTCACTCCAGTATACAGAGGAGTTGTATCCTACTTAGAGATGAGGAAACTGGTTTTGGGGGAATGAAGTATTCTCAAAGTGTAGGGGTTTTTTGTATGGCACACAGTGTCTACAACAGTGACTAAGTGACAAAATGAAGTATAGAGTTGAAGCAATCATTCTGAAAATGTAAGCAAACCGTGTTTTAATATTTCTTTCCTGAACTAGTCAATCATATTTATTATTGAATACTATTAACATTAAACATTCCTATGTCTAATGGCAGTATTCTCTTAAAAATGTATATATAATTCAATTTAACAAATATTCATTGATGGCCCACTGGTGATACAGTAATAGAAAGCCAAAATAAGGTCCTGCCTCACAGTGGAGCTAAGAGTCTGGAAAAGACAGATTTGAAGTAGGTAAAGAGTATAATGAGTGTTACAAAAAGGCACAGTACAGAGTGCCAAACAAGCCTCAAATAGAAGAAATTAAACTAGTCAGAGGCTTCATGGAAGGCTTTCTGAGAAAGCAAAACTGGAGTTATTCCTTTTTCCTAGATGTATATAGTCCAAAATTAATCAGATCAACTGAATTGAACTGATGTATAAAAGGAAAAATTGAGAACTATATACCATGTACCAAAACATAAGATTGATAACAAAAGTAAAACATACATATATTTTTCAGCAGCTAAAGAAAAAGATCATGACCAAAGTACTAGGTAGAAAAAGAAAATCATCATCTTACTTCCTTTCCTTTAAGGATAGTTTTCACTCAGGGGAGATCTGATTTGTGGGACATTCAATAAATATAAAATTAGGGTAAGGATAATGATAAAACTAAGGAAAAACCTCATGAAATGACCAGGGGCTGCAGCCTAGCACTTTCACTTAATTAGGCAAGTAGGATGATTCATCCACTAAGAGAATGAGTGAAATATGCTCAAACCATATGTTTAATACTTAGGCTGCACAATGTACAATGAGGCCAACTTAAAATGCAAATATTAATGAACAAGTTATCTTTTTAAAATTAATAACTTACCTTGCTTCTTTCATTGACAACTTTTTCCCTGTGGATGCCTCCTCACCCTAAGAGGCACTGAGTCAATATTTGTCAGTATGTATCAGCAAGAACTTGTAGACATCAATTTTTGCTGTTGTTTATTTTTTAAATTTTATTTTACTTTTTATTATTTTTGGCTGTGTTGGGTCTTCGGTGCTGCGTGCAGGCTTTTCTCTGGTTGCGGCGAGTGTGGGCTACTCTTCGTTGTGGTGCACGGGTTTCTCATTGTGGTGGCTTCTCTTGTTGCGGAGCACAGGCTCTAGGTGCACGGGCTTCAGTAGTTGTGGCTCGCAGGCTCTAGAGCGCAGGCTCAACACTTGTGGTTCACGGGCTTAGTTGCTCTGCGGCATGTAGGATCTTCCCAGACCAGGGCTCAAACCCATGTCCCCTGCATTAGCAGGCAGATTCTTAACCACTGTGCCACCAGGGAAGCCCCTAGATATGAATTTTAGCTCCTGAAGGACTCAGATATATAGAAAGCATGCCAGGCTCTGTCTACTTTTATCTTTTTATTTTTAACATTATTTATTTATTTATTTAGGCTGCTCTTAGTTGCAGCATGCAGGATCTTCGTAGCGGCGTGCGGAATCTTCAGTTGCAGCATGTGGACTTCTTAGTTGTGGCATGCATGTGGAGATCTAGTTCCTAGACCAGGGATTGAATCTGGGCCCCCTGCACTGGGAGCATGGAGTCCTACCCACTGGCCCATGAGGGAAGTCCCTATCTACTTTTATTTTGAACTGCCACCTGTCGTAATATCCCAATTATAATGGACCAATCCTTGGGGGCCAAAATGATGGCTGCTGTGCTGAAAATTTGTAAGTATAAAGGGTAAAAGATGATTGACTTCCCTCCCTAGGGTGGAAGGTTTTCTTTCAGAGTTCTTCAAAAGACAGTATACTAATATTCTATATCTACTTCCAGGTGGTGTTACAAAGATACATACATATGTAAAAATTCAAACAGTACCTTAAGAGACTTCCCTGGTGGTCCAGTGGCTAAGACTCCGCGCTCCCAATGCAGGGGGCCCGGGTTTGATCCCTGGTCAGGGAACTAGATTCCACATGCTGCAACTAAGAGTTCGCATGCCGCAACTAAAGATCCTGCAACTAAGACCTGGTGCAGCCAAATAAAAAAAATAAATAGTACCTTAAGATTAGTGTACTTTACTATATGTTTTTTATATCTCAGTAAAAAAGAGGAAAAAAAAGAGGAAAGAAAGCAAAATATCTAAAACTTGCTGGGACTTCCCTGGTGGTCCAGTGGTAAAGAATCCGCCTTCCAGGGGCTTCCCTGATTGCCCAGTGGCTAAGAATCTGCCTGCCAATGCAGGGGACACGAGGTCGAGCCCTGGTCCGGGAAGATCCCACATGTCGCGGAGCAACTAAGCCTGTGTGCCACAACTACTGAGCTTGCGCTCTAGAGCCCATGAGCCACAACTGCTGAGCCCACGTGCCACAACTACTGAAGCCCGTGCGCCCTAGAGCCTGTGCTCCGCAACAACAGAAGCCACCGCAATGAGAAGCCCGCGCACCACAACGAAGAGTAGCCCCTACTCACCACAACTAGAGAAAGCCCGCATGCAGCAACAAAGACCCAAGGCAGCCAAAAATAAATAAATAAATTTATTTTTAAAAAAAAAAGAATCCGCCTTCCAATGCAGGGGACATGGGTTCAATCCCTGTTTGGGGAACTAAGATCCCACATGCCGCGGGGCAACTAAGCCCACGTGTGCCGCACGCCACAACTAGAGAGAAGCTGGCACACCACAACTAGAGAGAAGCCTGTACACCGCAACAAAGAGTCCATGTACCACAACTAAGACCCGACACAGGCCCCCCACAAATAAATAAATAAATAACAAAACTTGCTGATACAATTTATAAATATTCCTGTGGCCGAAACATGATAGCATAAACTCCCTGATACTCAGATTTGATGAGGGAGCTGTGGGTCTAAAAACAAGAGAGTGGTAAATAAAGAGAACATAAATATCACTGATCTTTAATAGAGATCACAGATAGGTAGGAAGCTCCCAAGTAGACATAGTGGGGTCCATGAAAAGATATGGCAGTTCCTTAGCATGAAATATCTCACCTTTAGGGGTTCATAAGCAGCAAATGTGGCACTGCTCTCCAAATACTCTTCATATTTAGTCACACTAACTGTTACCAAAGTATGGCCCAGAGATTTGGCTGCTATATGTGCACTGGAACAGTATGTTGGTCCTGGTCTTTGAATACCTGCAAATCAAAAAACATGACTTCAGTAGGGTAATAAGCCATCAGTCCTCAAGGAAATCAGTCTATAGAAATATAAGAATTTTAATATATTAAAAAATTCTTAATCTTACACACTACTAGACCCCAATTATTTATATTAAGTTGATATAAAATAATGTTCCTTCTATTAACAGATATATATCATGTAAGACACAGTTCTATGTACGGTGAGGATACAAATATGAGCAAAGATCCTGACCTCAAGGCACATACAGTTTAGAAGGGGAGGGTGAACATTTACATAAATTAACCTATTAGTAGAAAATGATAAGCATTATAGAAGTCTAGAAAACAGAATGATTACTTTTAGCTGGAGAGATCAAGAAAGGTTTAGATATGCAGAAGAGAGTATCCTAAGCTGACAAATAAATGAACAAAGACAGGAATATAAATGAGATACAAATGAGTATATGAAAGAGATATATGGGAAATTTTAACTAAAGTAGTTAGTTGAGCTAGAGCCATACATGAAGCCAAAGCATGAAGTTCCAAAAGGTACGTTGGGTTACACTGTAGAGGGCCTTTAATACTAAACTAGAAGGATTTTGGCTGTTGTCCACGGGCAGGGAGAAGCCTCTCAAATTTTTTTTTAATTGAATTGTATACTTTAAAATAATTAATTAATTAATTAATTAATTAAAATTTTTGGCTGTTTTGGGTCTTTGTTGCTGTGCACGGGCTTTCTCTAGCTGTGGCAAGCAGGGGTTACTCTTCGTCACAGTGCCGGGGCTTCTCATTGTGGTTGCTTCTCTTGTTGCAGAGCACAGGCTCTAGGTGCGCAGGCTTCAGTAGCTGTGGCACGTGGGCTCAGTAGTTGTGGCTCGCGGGCTCTAGAGCACAGGCTCAGTAGCTGTGGCACATGGGCTTAGTTGCTCTGCGGCATGTGGGATCTTCCCGGACCAGGGCTCAAACCCGTATCCCCTGCATTGGCAGGCAGATTCTTAACCACTGTGCCACCAGAAAAATCCACCTCTCAAAATTTTTGAGCAGGAAAATTAATTTTGAAATTGAGCTTCATGAAGATCTATCTGATAGCCATGATTACCAAAGGCAAGAACAGTTAGGAGGATATCATTAAATTCTCAGTGAGAGATAATGAGGGCCTAAAAATGGGGAGAGACAGCCTAAGAACAGAGGAGAGGTGAGAGATATTATACAGTATAATTAACAAGGGCAAAAGAGAAGTCCAAGTTGATATCAACCTTATAGATGTATTGTGAGAATTAAATGGTTAGTATATGAAAAGTATTCAGAACAGAGCCTAGGAAATAGAAATGCTAAACAAATGTTAGATGCTACTACTGTCATTATTATTGATGAAAAAACAATGGTGATCAGGATCAAATATGAAGTTCCATAACGGTAAATGATATTGATCCTTATGGATAGCTTATTCATATTCTTTTCTTATTAAAAAGGTATTTTCTTTTTTGGAATAAATTTAATATATACATATATTAAATGGCAATACAGTCCTCTTAGAAAGAGGTGTAGTATATATATTAAAGAAAGAACGAAAGAAAGAAAGAAAGAAGAGCTTGAGGCTGGAAAGAGAAGCCTTTAATATCACTAAAAAACTGACATTGTCTGGCCACAATGAACCCTGGACATGTTATTCAATTTTTGTGCCTTTGTTTCTACATCATATTGTAACACCTAATACAGGCAGTTGACAGAATAAATAAAAGTATTATAAAGAAAGGTAATATCTCAGGGCTTCCCTGGTGGCGCAGTGGTTGAGAGTCCACCTGCCGATGCAGGGGACATGGGTTCATGCCCCAGTCCGGGAAGATCCCACATGCCGCGGAGCGGCTGGGCCCGTGAGCCATGGCCGCTGAGCCTGCGCGTCCAGAGCCTGTGCTCTGCAACGGGAGAGGCCGCAACAGTGAGAGGCCCGCGTATCACACACACGAAAAAAGAAAGGTAATATCTAAATTTAATTTTTAATTTTTTTGGCCACACCGCGCAGTTCATGGGATCTTAGTTCCCCGACCAGGGACTGAAACCAGGCCCTCGGCAGTGAAAGCCCAGTGTCCCTACCACTGGACCACTAGGGAATCCCCAATATGTGAATTTAGATGGTAATTCATAGTTTCTGAATTGTTGATTGGTCCTTTAATTCAAAGACAAAGAAAGGAAAAAATAAAAAGCCTACTCTTACCTTCTTTGAGAAGAGTGAAGACTCCTTGTTTATCCATGTTCAAATCCAAGGATAAATGAGAGCAGTCTGAGAACGCGATGGCCTCTTTGGTCTCCTTATTTACATGATACATGGCAATGGGGATTTCTATAATCTGGCCAACCTCTACATCACCATGAAATGGTAACATTTTAATTTTGTTCAGTTTCAGAACACATACCTGAAGGGGAAAAAATTAATCTTTCAAGAAAGTTATGTTAGGAAAGTCTTAGAAGAAAACAAAGCATTTCTTTTTTTTTTTTTTTTTTGCGGTACGCGGGCGTCTCACTGTTGTGGCCTCTCCCATTGCGGAGCACAGGCTCCAGACGTGCAGGCTCAGCGGCCATGGCTCACGGGTTCAGCCGCTCCACAGCATGTGGGATCTTTCCGGACCAGGGCACGAACCTGTGTCCCATGCAGTGGCAGGCAGACTCTCAACCACTGCACCACCAGGGAAGCCTGTTTGGGTTTTTTTTTTTTTTGGCAGTGCACAAGGTATGCAGGATCTTAGCTCCCCAACCAAGGATCGAACCTGTGCCCCACTGGAAGAGCAGAGTCTTAACCACTGGACCACCAGGGTAGTCCCACACTAAATGTATCCAAAACTGAATTCAGTATCTTCCTCTTTTTCTTTTTCCTTTTCTTGCTGGTTTTTTTTGGGGGGGGCGGGGTGGCACTGTGTCGCATGGCTTGTGGGATCTCAGTTCCCCGACCAGGGATTGAACCCAGGCCACGGAAGTGAAAGCGCCGAATCCTAACTACTAGACCACCAAGGAACTCCCCTTTCCTCGTGTTTTCTATCCATCAAGCTGCCAAGGCTTAATCTTTCACTTTTTCCCACCCAACTAGGCATCAAATCTGATTAATCTACCTCTAAAATAACCCTCAATTTGTCCTCTTTTCTTTATTCTCAATACCATTTTGCTAGTTTAGGCTTAACTGGATACTTTGCCTTCACTTTCTTCTTTCATTCTATTCTAGTCTACTAGTATATAGCTCCAGAAACTATCTTTCATTCCTTTTTAAAAATATATTATAGTTGTTGTCTGGCTATAAAAATAATTAGATATCTTTCTAAACACAGACTTTACCATATTATTATTATTATTTTTAACATCTTTATTGGAGTATAACTGCTTTACAATGGTGTGTTAGTTTCTGCTTTACAACAAAGTGAATCAGTTATACATATACATATGTTCCCATATCTCTTCCCTCTTGCGTTTCCCTCCCTCCCACCCTCCCTATCCCACCCCTCTAGGTGGTCACAAACCACGGAGCTGATCTCCCTGTGCCATGCGGCTGCTTCCCACTAGCTATCCACCCTACGTTTGGTAGTGTATATATGTCCATGCCACTCTCTCACCTTGTCCCAGCTTACCCTTCCCCCTCCCCATATCCTCAAGTCCATGCTCTAGTAGGTCTGTGTCTTTATTCCCGTCCTACCCCTAGGCTCTTCATGACATTTATTTTTCTTAGATTCCATATATATGTGTTAGCATATGATATTTGTTTTTCTCTTTCTGACTTAACTTCACTGTATGACAGACTCTAGGTCCATCCACCTCACTACAAATAACTCAATTTCATTTCTTTTTATGGCTGAGTAATATTCCATTGTCTACATGTGCCACATCTTCTTTATCCATTCATCTGTCGATGGACACTTAGGTTGCTTCCATATCCTGGCTATTGTAAACAGAGCTGCAATGAACATTTTGGTACATGACTCTTTTTCAATTATGGTTTTCTCAGGGTATATGCCCAGTAGTGGGATTGCTGGGTTGTATTGTAGTTCTATTTTTAGTTTTAGTTTTTTTTTTTTTTTTTTTGAGGTACACAGGCCTCTCACTGTTGTGGCCTCTCCTGTTGCGGAGCACAGGCTCCGGACGCGCAGGCTCAGCGGCCATGGCTCACGGGCCCAGCCGCTCCGCGGCATGTGGGATCTTCCTGGACCGGGGCATGAACCCGTGTCCCCTGCATCGGCAGGTGGACTCTCAACCACTGTGCCACCAGGGAAGCCCTATTTTTAGTTTTTTAAGGAACCTCCATACTGTTCTGAAAAGTGGCTATATCAATTTACATTCCCACCAACAGTGCAAGAGTGTTCCCTTTTCTCCACACCCTCTCCAGCATTTATTGTTTCTAGATTTTTTGATGATGGCCATTCTGACTGGTGTGAGATGATATTTCATTGTAGTTTTGATTTGCATTTCTCTAATGATTAATGATGTTGAGCATTCTTTCATGTGTTTGTTGGCAATCTGTATATCTTCTTTGGAGAAATGTCTATTTAGGTCTTCTGCCCATGTTTGGATTGGGTTGTTTGTTTTTTTGTTATTGAGCTGCATGAGCTGCTTGTAAATTTTGGAGATTAATCCTTTGTCAGTTGCTTCATTTGCAAATATTTTCTGCTATTCTGAGGGTTGTCTTTTGGTCTTGATTATGGTTTCCTTTGCTGTGCAAAAGCTTTTAAGTTTCATTAGGTCCCATTTGTTTATTTTTGTTTTTATTTCCATTTCTCTAGGAGGTGGGTCAGAAAGGATCTTGCTGTGATTTATGTCATAGAGTGTTCTGCCTATGTTTTCCTCTAAGAGTTCAATGGTGTCTGGCCTTATATTTAGGTCTTTAATCCATTTTGAGTCTATTTTTGTGTATGGTGTTAGGGAGTGTTCTAATTTCATACTTTTACATGTACCTGTCCAGTTTTCCCAGCACCACTTATTGAAGAGGCTGTCTTTTCTCCACTGTATATTCTTTTTTTGTTTTGTTTTGTTTTTTGTTTTTTGTTTTTTTTGTGGTACATGGGCCTCTCACTGTTGTGGCCTCTCCCGCTGCAGAGCACAGGCTCCGGACACACAGGCCCAGCGGCCATGGCTCACGGGCCCAGCCGCTCCACGGCATGTGGGATCTTTCTGGAGCGGGGCACGAACCCATGTCCCCTGCATCAGCAGGCGGACTCTCAACCACTGCGCCACCAGGGAAGCCCTCCACTGTATATTCTTGCCTCCTTTATCAAAGATAAGGTGACCATATGTGTGTGGGTTTATCTCTGGGCTTTCTATCCTGTTCCATTGATCTATATTTCTCTTTTTGTGCCAGTACCATACTGTCTTGATTACTGTAGCTTTGTAGCATAGTCCGAAGTCAAGGAGCCTGATTCCTCCAGCTCCATTTTTCATTCTCAAGATTGCTTTGTCTATTCGGGGTCTTTCGTGTTTCCATACAAATTGTGAGATTTTTTGTTCTGGTTCTGTGAAAAATGCCAGTTGTAGTTTGATAGTGATTGCATTGAATCTGTAGATTGCTTTGGGTAGTAGAGTCATTTTCACAATGTTCATTCTTCCAATCCAAGAACATGGTACATCTCTCCATCTATTTGTATCATCTTTAATTTCTTTCATCAGTGTCTTATACTTTTCTGCATACAGGTCTTTTGTCTCCTTAGGTAGGTTTATTCCTAGATATTTTATTCTTTTTGTTGCAGTGGTAAATGGGAGTGTTTTCTTAATTTCACTTTCAGATTTTTCATTATTAATGTATAAGAATGCCAGAGATTTCTGTGAATTAATTTTGTATCCTGGGCTTCCCTGGTGGCGCAGTGGTTGAGAGTCTGCCTGCCGATGCAGGGGATGCAGGTTCGTGCCCCGGTCTGGGAGGATCCCACATGCCGTGGAGTGACTGGGCCCGTGAGCTATGGCCGCTGAGCCTGCGCATCCAGAGCCTGTGCTCTGCAACGGGAGAGGCCACAGCAGTGAAAGGCCCACGTACTTCAAAAAAATAAAATAAAATAAAATAAATAATTTTGTATCCTGCTACTTTACCAAATTCATTTATTAGCTCTAGTAGTTTTCTGGTAGCATGTTTAGGATTCTCTATGTATAGTATCATGTCATCTGCAAACAGTGACAGCTTTACTTCTTCTTTTCCGATTTGGATTCCTTTTATTTCTTTTTTTTCTCCGATTGCTGTGGCTAGAACTTCCAAAACTATGTTGAATAAGAGTGGTGAGAGTGGGCAACCTTGTCTTGTTCCTGATCTTAGTGGAAATGCTTTCAGTTTTTTGGCTGTGGGTTTGTCATATATGGCCTTTCATTATGTTGAGGAAAGTTCCCTCTATGCCTACTTTCTGCAGGGTTTTTATCATAAATTGGTGTTGAATTTTGTCAAAAGCTTTCTCTGCATCTATTGAGATGATCATATGGTTTTTCTCCTTCAGTTTATTAATATGGTGTATCATGTTGATTGATTTGAATATATTGAAGAATCCTTGCACTCCTGGAATAAACCCCACTTGATCATGGTGTATGATCCTTTTAATGTGCTGTTGGATTCTGTTTGTTAGTATTTTGTTGAGGATTTTTGCATCTATGTTCATCAGTGATATTGGCCTGTAGTTTTCTTTCTTTGTGTTTACTATATTATTGACCTTAGGAAAAATCTGTGTTGGCTTCCCATTGTTGACAGCAGGGGATCTTAGTTCCCTGACTAGGAATCAAACCCATGCCCCCTGCATTTGAAGTGCAGAGTCTTAACCACTGGACCACTAGGGAAGTCCTGAGGATCATTTTAAAACAGCCAAGAAAAAAAAAATTAATGTGTTACTGTACTTAAATTTAGACAGCAATGTCTCAGAGGAGATATGAACGTTTTTGGGAGAGTTGCTTACCTTAATTTCCCCATATCGAAAAGGATTTTGTACATCTCGGGCCAAAACAGTGCTGTTCCCCCTGACCTGACCAGCTGTCGTCACCACTCCTTTAGTGGTTACCATGGCCACTGTTTCATTAGAAGAAGTCCAGGTGAAATTGCCACTGCCACCCTCTACCTATAAAAAAATACAACCTTATATTTAATTAGTATAGGAAGAAAATTGGAATTTAACTGAAGATGTAAAATCTGGTGAAATAAAGTTTAGGAAATAATAAAACTATACAATAAATTACTTCTGGAACATTAAGAAACTGTGATGCTATGTTAAAGTAACTAAATGGGGAAGGGTAATACTAAAGGGGGATTATGTAATGGCAGTATCACAAAATGTCAAAAAAGAGCACAAGGGAGCTTGACAAAACTTTATAAAATTCACAAGGAAAGGATATATGGAAGAGAAGGAAAGTACACCAAGTATTCTTAGGTTGACAGTATTCAAGAGCATGATTTGGTTGTCACCCAAAACTGAGTTATACTGCTAGGATTAGGGGGAAATAAGATTTAACATTAACCTTCAATAAATTAAGCTATCAGAGAAACTGACTTATTTCTTTGTGAATTCTCATTATAAGACATCATACCTGTACTTTATAATGATATAACATTCCCATGGGATGGTGAGGAAATGCCAGAAAGTTGGGTGTAAGCTTGATGGGAAAATAAATCTTCACTTCTTGCTGATGTATAATTGGAAATTTTATAGGCTGAATATTTTTATCCTATAAGAGCAGAAAAAAAAGGAGCAAAACAGATTTTATAAGGACTGTTCTTATGGTCCACATTCACATATAAAGCATCAGCAAAATGGTGTGTTAATAAATTACTCAACCAGTTTCTATCAATAAAAGAAAGAAAGAAACGTTCCTGTTCATTAGTGAAGCACAGCTACTACAGTTCAATAATAATGAAAGGGAGTTTGATAGACCTAAAAGAAGTATCCCAGTCATGGAAAGCAGTTTAAATTTCCTGAAATAAGATTTTTATCAACACAGAGAGGGCAATCATAGTTTCAGAAAGAAAGATCCTTGGACATCTATCAGTTAAGTATATAAATTGTAAAGGCAAAGGAATATTACAAGGTATTCAGAAGAAAATAAAGAGAACATTTAAAGATGCTGGGGTAAGATATTCCCCTTCTGCTTAAAAACAAGAGCAGGGTTTAGGGGGGTACCCATACATGTAAAATAGAGTCCTCACACTCAACTATGTTGGCGTTTTCTCTTTGAAGGAAAAATCTATCTATCTATCTATCTATCTATCTATCTATCTATCTATCTATCTGTTTTTTAAAGAAGCCCTGAAATGTTTAGCAACTGTGTCACATCTGCAGTAATGGCTCTGATTTTCTCTTCAGTCTCTTAAGGTGGCTAGCTGGATGTTCTTTCAGTTTAAAAGAACATCATTCTATTTTAACCCCCTGAGACTGATTTTGGACTTCTGACTTTCACAACTGTAAGATAATAAATTTGTGTTGTTTTGATCTGAAAAGAGAGAGAGAGAGAGAGAAAGAGAGAGAGAGAATATCATTCTGATGGTATTTAGGTGATCATTGAGGGAAACAAGAAGAAATCTATTGGGAGTAGGAAGCATATGCTAGGCCTGGAGAGGACTCTTATAATTCAAGAATAAGGTAATAATAGTACAAAATGGGTTGATCCTAGGAAGACATTTTATAACATATAGGAAAAAGAGAAAGAACATAGTACCTAAAAAGGCACTATGCCCTTTTAGGAGATTACATGCTGTTAAAAAATATTGACCGCAGGGAACAGAAGACTTCAACAGTGTCTGCTTTGCCATACGAGAAAACATGGACATGAAATAAGAGGTAAGAGCAGAGATAAGACAACAAACTGGGATAAAGTGGGACATGGCTGAGTGCAGGAGGAAATTCAAAGTGAACTATACAAAATAAGAAAAGAGGGCTTCCCTGGTGGTGCAGTTGTTGAGAGTCCGCCTGCCGATGCAGGGGACACAGGTTCGTGCCTCAGTCTGGGAAGATCCCACATGCCGCGGAGCGGCTGGGCCCGTGAGCCATGGCCACTGAGCCTGCACGTCCGGAGCCTGTGCTCTGCAATGGGAGAGGCCACAACAGTGAGAGGCCCGTGTACCGCAAAAAAAAATTAAAAAAAAATAAGAAAAGAGGTAATAAAAATTTTAAACGTCTGACTTCCCTGGTGGCACAGTGGTTAAGAATCCGCTTGCCAATGCAGGAGACACGGGTTCAAGCCCTGGTCTGGGAAGATCCCACATGCCATGGAGCAACTAAGCCCATGCACCACAACTACTGAGCCTGAGCTCTAGAGCCCGTGAGCCACAACTACTGAGCCCACATGCCACAACTACTGAAGCCTGTGCACCTAGAGCCCGTGCTCTGCAACAAGAGAAGCCACAATGATGAGAAGCCCGTGTACCGCAAGGAAGAATAGCCCCTGCTCACCACAACTAGAGAAAGCCCGCGCACAGCAACGAAGACCCAACACAGCCAAAAATAAAACAAACAAATTAACTAATTAATTAAAAAATAAAAAATAAATGGCATTATGATTGCAGAACAAGGAAATATTGTAATAAGGGCTTCTTTTAGGGTAGTCATAAAATCTTTTAGATTTCTTAGGTGGATCTTCATTTGGGAATTCAAAGCCCTGAGCTAACCATTTTCTTTCCCAAAGTTACCCAGCACACTTAGAAACAACAATCAATAAACCCTATTATATCCCAGACTTTCTTTTTATTTATTTATTTATTTATTTATTTATTTATTTATTTATTTAATTTTAAACCTCTCTCCACTGTTATATGAGTCAATTTGACATTCCATTTATTTAAGAAATCAGTCTGCTTCTTTTCAAGAGTATACTTTTCAAGATTTTTTACTAAGTATTATGCTAATTGTATCAGGTAGGACTTTTTTCTTTTTTCTTTTTTTTTTTTTTGCGGTACACGGGCCTCTCACTGTTGTGGCCTCTCCCGCTGCGGAGCGCAGGCTCCGGACGCGGACGCGCAGGCTCAGCGGCCATGGCTCACGGGCCTAGCCGCTCCGCGGCATGTGGGATCTTCCCGGACCGGGGCATGAACCCGTGTCCCCTGCGTCGGCAGGCAGACTCTCAACCACTGCGCCACCAGGGAAGCCCCGCCCAGACTTTCACTAACATGTTTTATGGCAGCAACTACCTGGTTACCAAAAGCTTTGCCTTCTACATGCACTTAACTATAGTGTCTACAGGTAATAATTTAAGTAGCTATTTTGCTCTTGTATACCATGAACTATCAATGCTCACTTCTTAATCACAAGAAACAGGATCAGTAATGCCTTTAAATCTAATAGAGAACCTAGAATCAACTTGGAGATGCGAGTCTCCAAGATGTTCTCCACTGATCCCCACCCCCCGGTATTCACATCCTTGTGTAGTTCCCTCTACATTATCTCAGGAATGGTTTGAATGACCAATAGAATGTGGTAGAAGTGCTTATATTAAAAAGAAGAAAGATATAAAACCGGTGATCCACCGTAAGATTCTTCCACAATAAGAAACTTAAAAAAGAAATGCATTTTAAATCCAAAGTAAGGAAAAGAAATAGAATAACAAAGATAAAAGCATAAATCAATGAAAGAGAAAGTAGATAAAGAACTGGAAAAAAGTCAATGAAACCAAAACTTATTCTTTGTAAAAAGCAATAAAATTGATAAATGTCTAGCTGGATTTATGAAGAAAACAAGAGAAACATGAATAACCAATATCTGGAATGAAAGAGACAACATTGCTACAGATCCTACAGACATAAAAATTAATAAGGCAATATTTTGAACAACTTTATGTGATTAATTCAACAATTAGATTAAACAGAAATTCCTTTAGAGACACACCTACCAAATTTCACTCAAGAAAAAATAACCTGTATAGTTGTATATAAATCTTAAAAATTGAATTCATAGTTTTAAAACTTCCCATACACCAATCATTAGAGGAATGTAAATTAAAATCACAGTGATATACCACTTCATACCCATTAGAATGGCTATTATCAAAAATAGAAAATAGCAAGTGTTGGTAAGAATGTGGAGAAATCACAACCCTTGTGCATTGCTGCTGGAATGTAAAATGACAGCCACTGTGGAAAACAGTATGACAATTCCTCAAAAAGTCAAACATAGAATTGCCATATGATCCAGCAGTTCCAATTCTGGGTATATACCCCAAAGAATTGAAAGCAAGGATTTGACAAAATATTTGTATACCCATGTTCATAGCAGCATTATTCACAATAGACAAAAGGTGGAAACAACCCAAGTATCTATTAATGGATAAATAATAAACAAAATGCAGTATATGCATTTAATAGAATATTATTTAGCTTTAGAAAGGAATGAAATTCTGACACGCTACATCATGGATGAACCCTAATGACATGCTAAGTGAAACAAGCCAAACACAAAAAAGACAAATATTGTATGAGTCCACCTCTTTTTTTTTTTTTGGCAGTGCTGTGTGGCTTGTGGGATCTTAGTTCCCTGACCAGGGATTGAGTCTGCACCCTCAGCAGTGAAGGCACAGAGTCCTAACCACTGGACTGCCAGGGAATTCCCTGTATGATTCCACTTATATGAGGTAACTAGATTAGTCAAATTCATAGAGAAAGAAAATAGAATGGTAGTTACCAGGGAATGGGGCTGGGGTGTTGGGGGGGTGTTATTGTTTAAGAGGTAGAGAGAATCAGTCTGGAAAGATTATAAAGGTCTGGAGAGAGATGGTGGTAATGGTTGCACAACATGAATATACTTAATGCCACTGAACTGTACCCCTAAAAATGGTTAAAATGGTAAATTTTATGTTATGTATATTTTATCACTATAATAATAAAAGACTTCCCATAAAAAAATTCCAAGCTCAAATAGTTTCATTGTGAATTCTACCAAATATTTATGGAAGAAATAACACTAATTCTACAAAACTCTTCCAGAAAATAGAGAAGAATACTTCCCAACCCATTTTATAAAGCCAATATTATCCTAACACTAAAACCTGACAAATGCATTACAATAAAAAACAGAAGAAGGAAAAAAAAGCTATAGGTCCTCAAAAACATATATGCAAAAGTCATTAACAGAATTTTAGCAAGTTAAATCCTGCAATGTATAAGAGGATAACAAATCATAAGCAAGTGAGGTTTATCCTGAGAATGCAAGATTGGCTTAATATTAGAGAATCAATCAATGTAATTAATTCACCATATTTAAAAGACTAAAAAAGAAAAACTATATTGATCACCTCAATAGAGGCAGAAGAGCACTGACAAAATTCAGCACCAATTCATGATGAAAATCCTCAATAAACTAGGAAGAGAAAGGAACTTCTTCAACCTAAGGATGAGCATCTACACAAAATCTACAGTCAACATCATACTCAACGGTGAAAGGGTGAATGCTTTCCACTTAAGGTCAGGAATAAGGCAAACATGTCTACTCTTAACAGTTCTATTCAGTATTGTAGTAGAGGTCCTAGCCAGTGCAGTGAGGCAAGAAAAAGAACTAAAAGGCATATTTATTGGAATGAAAAGAGTTAACTGTCTTTATTCACATATAACATAACTGTATATATAGGAATTCCTAAGGAATCTACAAAAAATTACTAGAATAAGTGAATTCAGCAAGCTTTCAAGATTCAAGGTAACATACAAAAAACCACTGTATTTCTATATACTAGCATGATCAAGTAAAAGGAGAAAATTTAAAAATACATGTATAGCTTAAAAACATAAAACAGGGACAAATTTAATAAAATATCTTCAAGACCTGTATGATGAAAACTATAAGACATTGCTGAAAGAAAATTTTAAAGTCCTAATAAGTTGAAAAAATATCACATTCATAAATCCTAATAAAAAATACCAGCAGGTCGGAGATGTCTGCAAAAGTGTCAAAGTAGGGAACTCCAAGAACCTGTCCCTCCATAGAAATGCAAAAAAAAAAAAAAAAAAAGTCAGAATTAACTTTGGAAAATACTCAAAAATACTCAAAGGTTTACAGCAACCAAATGTATGCCGAATCAAGAAAAAGGTGACTTTTTTTCATTTATATGTATATTTATTTATTTTTGGCTGAGTTGGGTCTCCGTTGATGCATGCGGGCTTTCTCTAGTTGCAGGGAGCAGGGGCTACTCTTCACTGCAGTGTGCGGGCTTCTCATTGCAGTGGCTTCTCTTGTTGTAGAGCATGGGCTCTAGGTGTGTGGGCTTCAGTAGTTGTGGCACATGGGCTCAGTAGTTGTGGCTCACGGGCTCCAGAGCTCAGGCTCAGTAGCTGTGGCACATGGGCTTAGTTGCTCTGTGGCATGTGGGATCTTCCCAGACCAGGGCTCAAACCCATGTCCCTTGCATTAGCAGGCAGATTCTTAACCACTGCACCACCAGGGAAGCCCCAAGAAAAAGGTGACTTAAGGCATTAAAGAAATTATTTGTCAAACCACTAACTGCCTACAAGCTAAAGGAATTGAGATTTTATAGCATACAGGTGACAAATAACACAATCTTCAACAAATAGTTTAGAAAACTCACTAAACATACAAGCAACTACAACCCACATCAAGCAATAACAACACACCCTGAGGAAAGGGAAGAATGTGATTTCCAAAGTTACCACATTATACAGTTGACCTTTGAACAATGTGGGGTTTAGGAGCGCCATCCCTCTGTGTAGTCAAAATCCATGTATAACTTTACAGTCAGCCCTCCATATCCATGGTATCACATTTGCAGACCAACCACGGATTATGTTGTATTGTTTTTGTTTGTTTGTTTGTTTGTTTTGCGGTATGCGGGCCTCTCACTGTTGTGGTCTCTCCCGTTGCGGAGCACAGGCTCCGGACGCGCAGGCTCAGCGGCCATGGCTCATGGGCCCAGCCACTCCGCGGCATGTGGGATCTTCCCGGACCGGGGCACGAACCCGTGTCTCCTGCATCAGCAGGTGGACTCTCAACCACTGCGCCACCAGGGAAGCCCTGGATTATGTTGTATTGTAGTATGTATTAAAAGTGAAAAAATGTATAAGTGGAACTGTGCAATTCAAACCTATGTTGTTCAAGGGTCCACTGTAATATCAAAATGTTAGCTTTTCAACAACAAAAAAATTATAAGGCATGCAAAGAAACAAGAAAATATGCCCCATTCATAGAAAAAAAAGAAATTAACACAATCGGTCTCTGAGGAAACACAGATATTGGACTTACTAAACAAAGATTTTAAATTGAAGAGCTAAAGGAAACAATGGACATCACTCCAGAAGAATGATGTTTCACCAAATAGAGAATATTGACGAAGAGACAGAAATTATAAAAAAGGAATCAAATGGATATTCTGAAGCTAAAAGTACGATAACTGAAATGAAAACTTCACTAGAAGACCTTCACAGCAGATTTGAGCTGGCAGAAGAAAGAATCAGCAAACTTGAAGAGAGGTCCATTGAAGTTATTCAGAGTAGCAAAAAGAAAAAAGAATGAAGGAAAATAACCAAGCCTTAGAGACCAGTGGAGCACGTCAAGTAAATCAATATATACAAAACAGGAGTCCCAGAAGTAGGGAAAGAAGGGTGCAGAAAGAATATTTGAAGAAATAATGTTGAAAATGTTTCAAATTTGATAAAAGACATGAACCTACAAAAATCAATTAAACACAAAAGAAGTCAGTAAAGGAAGAAATTAATTACCAAAAAACGTCACATAGAAACAAAAACCAAAACAGCAAAAGTCTTTCCTTATCAGTAACTGTTTTAAATGTAAATAAATTAAACTCTCCAATTAAAAGGCAGAGATTGACAGAATGGATAAAGAAGAACATGATCCAATTATATGCTATCTATAAGAGATTCATGTTAGATTCATGAATGAAAGTGAAAGAAGGGAAAAATATATTCCATGCAAATAATTACCAAAAGAGAGTTGGGAGAGCAGTCTATATTAATGTCAAACAAAATAGATTTTAAAAAATTGTTACAAGAGACAAAGGTCATTATAAATTGATAAAAGGGTCAATTCATCAAGACGATATAACAATTATAAACATATACCTACCTAACAAAAGAGCCCCCCATAAAATGAAGGAAAAATGGACAAAACTGAAGGGAGAAATGGACAGTTTTACAATAGTTGAAGATTTTAATACCTCAGTTTCAATAATGGATAGAACAACCAGAACAAAAGATCAATATGGAAATGGAGAACTTGACCAACACTATAAACCAACTAGACCTAGCAGACATATACAGAATAGTTCACCCCAAAACAACAAAATGCTCATTCTTCTCAAGTGCACGTGGAACATTCTCCAGGATAGGCCATATGTTAAGCCACAAAACAAGTCTCAATAAATTTAAAAACACTGAAATCATATGAAGTATCTTCTTCAACCAAAATGGACTAAAACTAGAATTCACATAGGGAAAACTGGACAATTCACAAATATGTGGAAATTGAACAACCCTCTAAACAACCAGTGGGTCAAAGAAGAAATCATAAAGAACATTAGGAAATTCTGAGATGAAGGAAAACAAAAATATAACACGCCAAAACTTACAGGATGCAGTGAAAGCAATGCTCAGAGGAAAACTTATAGTTGTAGACACGTGTATTAAAAAAGAAGACAGAGTTCCCTGGAGGTCCAGTAGTTAGGACTTGGTGCTTTCACTGCCATGGCCTGGGTTCAATCCCTGGTTGGGGAACTAAGATCCTGTAAGCTGGGCACAGTGTGACCAAAAAAAGAAGAAGAAAAATCTTAAATCAATAATCTGACTGTACAGCTAAAGGAACTAGAAGAAGAAGAGCAAACTAAACCTAAAACTAGCAGAAGGAAGGACATAATAAAGATTAGAGCAGGGATTTAAAAAACTGAGAGTAGAAAATCAGTACACAAAATCAACAAAACCAAAATTTGGTTCTTCAAAACAATCAACAAAATTGAGTTTAGCTAGAGTGACTAAGAAAAAAAAGACAGAATACTCAAATTACTAAAATCAGAAATGAAAGTGGGGACATTACTATCAACTTTACAGAAATAAAAAGGATTGTAAGAGAATACTATGAAAAATTGTCCACCAACAAATTAGACAACCTAGATCAAATGGACAAATTCTTAGAAGCACATCAATTAAAAAAACTGACCCAGTAGAAGTAGAAAATTTGACCAGACCTGTAGCAAGCAAAGAGATTGAATCAGTAATCAAAAGTTTCCCAGCAAAGAAAAGCCCAGGCCTAGATGGCTTCAGTTGTCAATTTTCACAAACATTTAAAGAAGAATTAACACCAATGTTTCTCAAACCTTTTTAAAAAAAAAGAAAAAAGAAGAAGAACAAGATGGTGAAGAAAAAAAGAAAAAGGAGGGAACTCTTCCTAACTCATTCTAAGAGGCCAGCATTTGCCCTGATACCAAAATCAAAGACATCACAAAAAAAGAAAACTACAGACCAGTATACTTTAAGAATATAAATACAAAACTCCTGAAGAAAACAATGGCAAACCAAATCCAGCAGCATATTAATAGGATTCTACACCATGACCAAGTGGGATTTTTCCCAGGAATTCAAAAGCAGTACGATATATAAACATCAGTCAATGTGATATACCACACTAGTAGGATGAAAGAAAAAAATATGCTTAAAGACATTTGAGAAAAATCCAACGCCCTTTCACAGTAAAAACACTCAACAACCAGGAGTGGAAAAGAACTTCTTCAATATGATAAAGGCCACATATGAAAACTCCACAGCTAACATCATACTCAATGGTGAAAGAATGACAGTTTTTGCCCTAAGATCAAGAACAAGACAAGGATGCCCACTATTGCCACTTTTATTCAATATTGTACTATAAGTTCTAGCCAGAGAAATTAGGCAGGAAAATGAAATAAAAGGCATCAAAATGGGAAAGGGAGGAGCAAAATCATCACCACTTGCAGGTGATATGATCTTATATATGAGAGATCTTATAGAATCCAGGAAAAATACTAGAGCTAATAAACTAATTCAGCAAAGTTGCAGCATAGCAGATCAACACATAAATATCAGTTGTACTTCTATACATTAGCAATAAACAAACTAGAAAGGTAAATTAAGAAAAAAATTTATTACAATATCATCAAAAAAGAATAAACTACTTAGGGATAAATTCAACCAAGAAGGTGCAGGACTTGTACACTGAAGACTACAAAATATTGCTTAAATAAATTAAAGACAACCTGAATAAATGGAAAGACATCCCATGTTCATGTATTGGAAGACCTAATATTGTTAAGATGGCAACACTCTCAAAAGTGATCTACAGGGCTTCCCTGGTGGCACAGTGGTTGAGAATCCACCTGCCAATGCAGGGGACACAGGTTTGATCCCTGGTCCGGGAAGATCCCACATGCCGCAGAGCAACTAAGCCTGTGTGCCACAACTACTGAGCCTGTGCTCTAGAGCCCGTGAGCCACAACTACTGAGCCTACGTGCCACAAGTACTGAAGCCCACGCGCCTAGAGCCCGTGCTCTGCAACAAGAGAAGCCACCACAATGAGAAGCTCACGCACCTCAACGAAGAGTAGCCCCCGCTCACCACAACTAGAGAGAAAAGCCCACGTGCAAAAACGAAGACCCAACACAGCCAAAAATAAATAAATAAATAAATAAAGGAGTAAGGGTGAGCTCAGATTTTAAAACGTAACATTTTTTAAAAGCAGGATTGGTGGGATTGAAGAATAATTGTAGAATAGAGTCAAACTGCCAGAAATACCATAACAAAGGATTTTAAAAATCACTGTGTATTAAATATTGTTCAAAAACTGGATATATTTTAATACTGAATATAGATCTATACCTGACCATAACTAATCCAAACACCATTCATTCATTTAACAAATACTTATTTGTATCAACTATATGTTTAGTCACTCAGATGTTAGGGCAACAGCTGTGAATACAGTAGGCATAATCTTTGCCCTTAAAGTTTATAATCTGATGAAAGAGGCAAATAATAACAATAAACTATGATGAATATTTTGATCTGAGAAGTTCAGGGAGCTCTAAGAACATATGAAAGGTGAAAACATGCCTGAGGAACCAACGTTAAGCTAGCCCTGTGCACTGAGTAGGGAGAAAGTGTTGTAGACAAAAGGAATTATATTTGTTTATAAAAAATGAAAATAAAATAGAGGCAAAAAGAGACAAGACATTTTTTAGAAACTGAAAGTTCAGTATGGCTGAAACATAAGAGAGGAAGCATGACAAGACCTGAGGTTGTTGTCAGGGGCCAATCATATAGAGTCACAAACTCAAATGCCTACAGGTATCAGGTAGATATTATAAACACAGCAGGCTAAAAAGTATAGTCTAAATGTTGTAGCCACTATCTCTTCCAGCTAATCACTGTCAGATTTTCATATAATCTAGAGAATCAGAAATCTTGGATTTTATTTGAAATTTCCCAATTAAAAAGAAACTTACACACCTAAATAAAAAACAAGATTACAAACCAAGATAGTCTGCAGGCCACCAGATTGTGATCTCTGTCATAGAGGGTCCTATAAAACTACATTAAGAAGTTTAAACTTTACCTTAAAATCAATGGGAAGCCACCAAAGGAATTTAAATAGTAAATACATAATAATTTTTGTAGTTTTTGGAACATCATTCTAGCCACGGACAATATTGGAGGTCGGAATATCAGTTTAGAAGCTACTGTGAAAGTCTAGGTGAAAGACAGCAATGTCTTCTTCACCTAGTAAGAAATGGGTTTGAGAGACATTTAGAAGAACTGACACGGCATTCAATAATGTACTGAATGTAGAAGGTGAAGGAGAAGGCAGAGTCAAGGGTGACTCTTGGGATTTTGTCTTAAACAGCTGGGCGAAAGGATCATTGCAGAAAAAGTAGGTTTGGGAGAGGGAAACAAATTTGACCAACAGTTAAAAATCAGATACTTACACATTTTAGAAGCATTAGAAACAGATTCATTTCTTATCCCTTTACCTCATAACTCCATTTCTGTTATTATACCATAAGAAAATTAACCAAAAGGAATAAAAATTATATGAAGATACACAGTTATGCCATTTACAAAGTAAAAAAAACTGTTAAAAATGCAAAAGTTCAAAGTTGGTGGCATGATTGAACAACTGGCATATTAACCCTTTGGATTTTTAAAATAGAAAGTACTCCTATGTGGACCTGATGACACAAGGAAACGTGCATATGAAATAATTTTTAAAGGACCCTCAAATGACATACATACACAATGACCACAAATGCAGATATATGCATTAACAGAAGTTGGAACAGAAAATTTGTAGAGGTATAAACTACTAAGTGTACTGTTTATTAGTTTATTTTGTGAAAGATAAAGGTGGGATATGCCACATATGTGCTTGCAAATCAACAAGTCAGGCAAGTCTGGTCAGTTCTCAGGATTCAAAGACCATCCTTTTAATTCCTACCTGGTAAATGATGGAAGTCAGGGATGCATTTATCACGACCACACCATCTTTCAGGGCTTTCACTACATTGTAAGATCCATTCACAGTAGTCAGCTGCTCTTCAAAATACTCTCTTGGGAATTGGTACATAATCCTGAGATTCTGAAAATCAGCCCAAAATCAACACAAACCTGAAGACATGCTTTTTCCCTAAAGCCATCTTAATCCCAAAGCATTAAAAAAAAAAGTGTGGCTATGCATTCTGGGGGTTAAGGAAACAAAAACAAAATCTTTGCTCTCCCTCACCAAATTCTAAGTTGGAAAGATGTCATTTTAAAATGGTACTAGTTTTTGAAAGATCCATTAATGGCAAGTAATCAAAAATAGGAAGAGTCTAAGCTTATGTAAATTTTAGTGTAATCTGTGCTATTCCATAAATTGACAGTTCTCAGGGGGGAAAAAAAAGGACACTGGAGAGTGACTACAACACTTCACATTTAATGGTCACACTATTACTCTCACCACTATAAAATTCTGGTGACCATCTCTGAAATGAAGTTGTAAAATGAGGATCCCCTCCAAAGTGTTATCATTGGTGCCAACTTCATCTCTCTTCTATAATTCTAACCAGATTATATCTTTTACTTCTGGTTTAGCATTTCTCAAGGATAGAACTATTTAATAATAATAAAGTAGTAACTTGCATTTCCAAAGGTAAAATCTGGAAGCAAAAGAAAAGAAGTCTTCCTAGCCAGAAAGATTGCCCACTCAAGGAGTTATCCTTAAAGGGTCTAGAAAAATACAAAAGAGAGACTCACGTCTGAAATATAGACTTTTGTGCTGCTTTTATCAAATACTTCTACTGTAATAACATACACCTGCCCCACCTCTAGACTCCAACGGTCTCCAGGTTGGACTGTGAAACCTGTACATAAATCAAGAAACAAAAATATTAGAAGAGGCCAACATTTTTCTACAATGAATTAAAAAATACAAACGTTAAAAAGCCATTTAAAGAGCAAAACTCAATAATAGATGGAGATGGTTTCCAAAGTAGATCCTTTAGTTGCCTCTATAAAATTGTATAATAATTTGGGGTTCCAAAGATCCTGGCTTAACTTAGCTCATCTCAGGTATAAAGGAAACACTCTCACTTATATCTGTATACAAATGCCACCCCACCCCCAAACCCACAATTTTGCTCATTTCTGATATGTCAGGCAAGATTTCAGCTGCTTTCAGTCAGATTCATTGTTTCATATGGCTTAAGGACATTAGGTTTCTTTTTTCCTTGTATAAAGTCTCTTTTTCTAACCCAACATTGTATTACATGGAGCTTCATGTTTTGTAACAACGTTTCAAGATGCTTTACTCTTGCAGATAGCATTTAACTGGAACAATGTGAGAAAACATGTCAAGTAAGGTTGAATTTGAAATTAGTTAAGTCTCAAAATGAAGCACTCTAGTCTTTAATGCACTCATTTCAGTGAAATACTTTAAGCTATTCAGCTTTCTGAAAATTATTATCTAAAAATACCTAGAAATCCAGGCTCTACAACATATATGGTGCAATTTGGGAGTCCAGACAAAGATCGCATGTGGACATCTTAATTTTTGCTTAAGGAAATTGTATGAGCTAGTTGGGTGAGAAGAGAAATATGAGTTACCAAAAATAAATAAATAAGCCCACAAATGAAAGCAAATAAAAATTCTATCTTTTATTATCCACTGGAAAGCAAAACTTAAATGTGTATATTCTGAGAAAAATCTGAGGGCTCAGCAATCACAGGAATCAGATATTCTTGAATTTAAAATATGAGGAAGATGAAATGAGAGAAAAAAGATCATGCTCCATGTTTTTAATATTCATTTAGCTGTGGAACTCTTTCCTCCTGCAAAATTCTTACATAGGAGCCCATTATGGAAAGCAGGAAAAGTGGCATTGCCCTGGCTAAAGAAATGGTCAGTGGTGGATGGAGAGGGAGGGAGAGGCATGACTTGCCATCCAGCCCAGCAACTTGCCTTGGGCTCTGCAGACAGTTTTAAAAACTACTAGTTGATCTTCTATTATCTGTGGCAATTCTTTAATACCAAAATGTCTTCTCTTTCCCACCGAAG
This sequence comes from Mesoplodon bidens, assembly GCF_964165515.1. NCBI lineage: Eukaryota > Metazoa > Chordata > Mammalia > Artiodactyla > Ziphiidae > Mesoplodon > Mesoplodon bidens. Next base: position 74,181,183 of record NC_138177.1, on the reverse strand, counting down.
ATACTTCTAGGTCACACATCATACTACCCATTATTGCCTTTCGTTAAATTTTAGCAGGGGACTTTCCTGGTGGTCCAGTGGTTAAGACTCCACCTTCCAATGCAGGGGACTCGGGTCCGATCCCTGGTCGGGGAACTAAGATCCCACGTGCTGTGGGGCAATTAAGCCTAGGTCGCTGCAACTACTGAGCCCATGTGCTCTGGAGCCCCTGCGCTGCGACAAAGAGCCCGCCCTCCGCAACTAAGACCCAACGTAGCCAAAGAAGTAAATATTTTAAAAAAATTTTAGCAGAAATAAAAATTTATTCTGTTAGCCTATACACAATCTAATTAGTAATGTACTTTCCTCTCAAAAATATACTACATCCAAAAGCTAAGAAGAAATTATTTCTGCTCTGAGAAATATATTTCTGAAACGACTTAATGGAAAACACTCATTATTTCAAAGTACACTAATTTAGAAGTTCTATTAATTCAGTCATGCACTAGGCTGTAGTTTAGCACTACATTATCTATAGTGATAATGAAAGCAAAATATTTAATCTATTTCAGGGATCAAACTTTTAAAGCTGTCCCAGTACTCCAAATGAGCTACTAATATACATACAATTGATATGATAATTAAAATTACTTTTTATCTATTCATTAGAGCAAATCTTTTAAACACTGTAGGCAACTCTGTGCCAATCTAGGTTTGATTTTGATTATGTACTGTATTCATAAAATACAAGAGCTAGAAGGAATTCAGGAGTACATCATTCCTATCGCTTTTACAGACAAGGAAACGGATCTCAATAGGTCTCTACACCAGTTCATTCCTCCATTATCAGAATAAGATTATCTTCCTTTCATCTAATCCTTCCATCTGTTCTGAATCTCATTTTCTCTTGCCCCTCAGAAATCTTACTCCATCAGCTGGCCTTCTTTTCTTCCATATCTCTGCCATCTCTCTGTTTAACTTATAGACATATTCAAGTTTCTCTTAACTTAAAAAAGTTCCCATGCCTTTTTCAAAGTTCTACCTTTTTGCCTCCTTCTTTTTAAAGCCAAGCTGTTTTTATTGAAAAAGTGATCCAAGACTTACTGGTTACTACAGTCTTTCAGTCTTTATCTTAGTCTTTATCTCTGCCTATTTCACCTGAGGAACATTCTCTTTGTAAATTCCTCACTTGGTTATCATGAAACCTCTCTCCGGGTTTTCCTACTACTTTTTTTTTTAAGATTTTTTTGATGTGGAACATTTTAAAAGTCTTTATTGATTTTGCTACAATATTGCTTGTTTTATGTTTTGTTTTTTTGTCTGCAAGGCACATGGGATCTTAGCTCCCTGACCAGGGATAGAACCCACAACCCCTGCACTGGAAGGCGAAGTCTTAACCACTGGACTGTATTTATTTATTTATTTATTTATTTATTTATTTATTTATTTGGTTGGTTGGTTGTGCTGGGTCTTAGTTGTCGCAGGCGGCTCATTAGTTGTGGCATGCGAACTCTTAGTTGCGGCATGCATGTGGGATCTAATTCCCTGACCAGAGATCAAACCCGGGCCCCCTGCAGTGGGAGCACGGAGTCTTATCCACTGCGCCACTAGGGAAGTCCCTCTCCTATTACTTTTTTTGTTGTTGTTAATTTTTTTTTTTTTTTTTTTGGCTGTGCTGGGTCTTTGTTGCTGCACGTGGGCTTTTCTCTAGTTGTGGTGAGCAGGGGCTACTCTTCACTGTGGTGCGCAGGTTTCTCATTGCAGTGGCTTCTCTCGTTGTGGAGCATGGGCTCTAGGTGTGTGGGCTTCAGTAGTTGCAGCACACGGGCTCAGTAGTTGCGGCATGTGGGCTCTAGAGCATGCGGGCTTCAGTAGTTGTGGCTTGCAGGCTCAGTAGTTGTGGCTCGCAAGCTCTAGAACACAGGCTCAGTTGCTCCGTGGCATATGGGATCTTCCTGGACCAGGGCTCCAACCTTTGTCCCCTGCAGTGGCAGGCAGATTCTTAACCACTGCACCACCAGGGAAGTCCCCTCCTAGTACTTTTTAAACATTCTTTCTGGGCCTCCTTAAAGTTCGTCCTCTTCCTTATGAACCTTACAAGCTAACATTCCACAGTTCTGTCTTCAGCTCTCTTCTCCTCTCACTCTGTATATTCTCCCTAGGTGATTTTGTCTACAACAACAGCTTCAACTATCACCTGGCTATAAACTGATAACTTTCAAATATCTGTCTTCATCTTGAATCTTTCTCCTCCAGATGCATTTCTGCTTGGATGTCTATCCCACAGATACTTCAAGTTAACATGTGAACAACTAAACTAGTTTCCGTTTCCCCTAAACCTGCTCCTTCTTTTTTTTTTTTTTGCAGTATGCGGGCCTCTCACCATTGTGGCCTCTCCCGTTGCGGAGCACAGGCTCCGGACGCGCAGGCTCAGCGGCCATGGCTCACACGCCCAGCCGCTCCGCGACATGCGGGATCTTCCCAGACCGGGGCACGAACCCGCATCCCCTGCATCGGCAGGCGGACTCTCAACCACTGCGCCACCAGGGAAGCCCTGCTCCTTCTGTTATATTACCCATCTCTATGAACAGTGGTACCACCAGCCACCCTAAGGCAGGTGCTGGAACAAACTATGAATAGTCACCATCCATGTCAAGATAAATGTAGTGTATTTTAATAGTTACTGCTTTGGAATAAATAATGATATGAACTGAGAATATGAAAAAAGCAAATCATGATAAGTCTGCCTGGGGAATTCAGGGTAGTGCCTGACACACAGCTGGGGCTCAGTAGATATCAAATGTCTTAGTTTATTTTGTAGGTACTATTGTATTTGTTCACAAATGTCCTAGGCACCTTAAAATGACTAGAGAACAAACAACTTTGAACCAAACCTCTCCTGAGTGTTTTAGACAAATAATATAAGCAGCTAATTAACAAATACTATTCTACAAGAAATACTGTACCTTTCAAGACTGATAGTTCTTACTCAGAGTTAAGCCTACTAAGCCCTACATAATTACTCCCTCTCCTACTCTATTACCTCTTCTACTACTTTCCCCTTATTCTCTGCACTCAGCAGCAGTGTCTTCCTTGCTCTTCTGTAAACATGCCACACATGCTTCTGCTTCAGAACCTTTGCAATTGCTATTTCCTCTTCCTGGAGCTCTTTCATTGAGATATCTGTATGGTTCATTGCTCTGATGTGGCCTTATCAGAGAGGATTTCCCTAACTACCCTGAGTAAAATAGTCTGTATGCTTAGCACTTAGAGCAATGTTGAACATATAGTAGAAATTAATAGATATTTGCCGAAAAAATTAATTTATTTGAGATTCAAAGATTCAAAAATAGGGCTTCCCTGGCGGCACAGTGGTGGAGAGTCCGCCTACTGATGCAGGGGACATGGGTTCGTGCCCTGGTCCGGGAAGATTCCACATGCTGCGGAGCGGCTGGGCCCGTGAGCCATGGTCACTGATCCTGCGTGTCCGGAGCCTGTGCTCCACAATGGGAGAGGCCACAACAGTGAGAGGCCCGTGTACTGCAAAAAACAATAAAAAAAGATTCAAAAATAGGAAATATTTCAATATCAAACACTGAGAATTTTATGAGTTTTATGAAAATTTCAGTTTTCTGAGAATTTTAATCTTTATACTGTTTTATTTTCATTGACTATAGTAGAGCTCTATGTATCTCTCTTTGTTCAATCTTACAGAACAGGTTTAGTGAATTTTTAAAAATTTTATTTATTTATTTATTTATTTTTGGCTGCACTGGGTCTTCGTTGCTGCACGTGGGCTTTCTTTAGTTGTGTCAAGCGGGGGCTGCTTTTTGTTGCGGTGCGCGGGCTTCTCATTGCGGTGGCTTCTCTTGCTGTGGAGCATGGGCTTCTCATTGCGGTGGCTTCTCTTGCTGTGGAGCACGGGCTTTAGGCACGCGGGCTTCAGTAGTTGTGGCACACGCGCTCAGTAGTTGTGGCTTGCGGGCTCTAGAGAGCAGGCTCAGTAGTTGTGGCGCCCAGTCTTAGTTGCTCCCCGGCATGTGGAATCTTCCCGGACCAGGGCTCGAACCTGTGTTCCCTGCATTGGCAGGCGGATTCTTAACCACTGCGCCACCAGGGAAGCCCAAGTTTAGTGAATTTTTAAAAATTACTCTCAATTTAACAAATATTAATTAAGTAGCCACTTCAGACAATACCATCTTTTCTCAATTATTCATGTGAAAATAGGAAAGAACAAATTAAATAACATTTACACAAGTTCCTCCAACCTGTTTTCCCCAGTCTCCTATTTATAATTTGATTGAGGTTGCACATAAGCTCTGAAGTCAACAGATTCCAAGTTCCAACTACTCTTCTGTACGTACCCTTTGTTAGAAATTATGACAAAAATAATTTATAGTGCTTTGTTAAAAATAGAACCTATAGAAAATAAATATAGTAGTATTATAATCATGCTTAACTAATTATTTTACCAAGGAACATGTATAGCATGCTCAAGGAAATATAGATTGGCAGCGAAAACTTGAGCAAAAGGATACTTTTATGGATAAAGACAAGGTTAGTGTGGCCCAGTTGGACAGCAGTCACCATGGCTGTTTTCTCATCCAGTAAAGCCACTTTCCCAGGAAGAGACACATTACATGAAACTCTGTGGTTTTGCAATTCCAGTGTATAATGTTCCAGGGGAAATTTCACCTCTGTAAGACATGAAAGATACATAAATGTAACGAGGGCAGCCATTCCAACGGACAATGGTGTGTTGTTGGATTATAAGAGGAAGCAGGTCTAAATAAGAGTACAATCTGCTTTTAATTTCCCTCACTATGATGAATTTCTACATGTAGCCATTTTGAGGAGAATACTATATAAGTTTATTGTTGGTATTGCTTATATTCTTAAAACTCAGTGAACTGAGAGTAGGAGGAGGGATCCTCACTAAAGTAAGTAAAGGACTAATGCTAATGGAGCAAACGCACACTTTATAAACTCAGTGGGACTTTGGGGGTCAATAGAGTATTAAGTTTTTTTAGTTAATGAACTGAGTTTCTCAATAAACACCTTTTGCAAAGATCATTCAAGTCCCTTCTGGTAAAGTTTCTTCACTTGCCCTCTAAAAGCTAGTAAACTTTTGGTTGTTGTTTTAATAGACAATACAGATGTCTATGGGCACTGAAGCTAAGCAGCATTAGCCTGTTTAAGACATGGAGACTATCTCTGCTCAGTATTAGCTCAAGTACAGCAATTAAGGAATATAGCTGATCTTTGAACAATGCAGGGGTTAGAGGAACTGACACCACCCCCCCAACCCCTGACCACCATGCAGTTGAAAATCCGCATATTAGTCAACCCTCCGTAACCCCAGTTCTGCACTCGCGCACTCAGCCAACCACACGTCGTATAGTACTGCAGTATTTATTGAAAAAAATCCGTGTATAAGTGGACCTGCACAGTTCAAACCCGTGTTGTTCAAGGGTAAACTGTACTTTATCACAAAATCTAAAGACAGAAAGAAGTATTTTGCATACATAATGTGGAGCTGCTTCTCTTGTCAGCAGAAAGGATTTGGGAAATGTTAGTCTTAGGAAAAGGTAAGATATTTACCTGTCATTCTTCCTTGAACCATTTTTGCAACGCGATATTTAATATATGCTCCTACTAAGAGATAAATATCATGGGATGGTATAAGAAACACATTCTCTAAAACAAGCAGAGGTATCGATGCTGCTGCCACTTTCTAAAAGAAGAAAGAAAAAAACACAAAGTTTCCATAGGCAAAATCCTCAAGGTCATCCTCCTCGTTAAAGTTTACTTTTAATAAGTTTCTTCTAAAATATTTTATCAAGATTTAAAAAATGCTTTCTTAATCACAGATCATAATTTCAGTTAGCCTTAAAAAGTGATCATGGGACTTCCCTTGTGGCGCAGTGGTTAAGAATCCGCCTGCCAATGCAGGGGACATGGGTTCGAGCCGTGGTCTGGGAAGATGCCACATGCTGCGGAGCAACTAAACCTGTGTGCCACAACTACTGAGCCTGCGCTCTAGAGCCCACAAGCCACAACTACTGAAGCCCACGGACCTAGAGCCTGCGCACCTAGAGCCCGTGCTCCGCAACAAGAGAAGCCACAGCGATGAGAAGCCCGCGCACTGCAAGCAAGAGTAGACCCTGCTTGCAGCAACTAGAGAAAGCCCGTGCACAGCAACAAAGACCAAACACAGCCAGAAATAAATAAATTAATTAATTTTTAAAAAGTGATCATGTCAGCTCAGTGCTTTGTGACCACTTAGAAGGGTGGGATAGGGAGGGTGGGAGGGAGGGAGACGCAAGAGGGAAGAGATATGGGAACATATGTATATGTATAACTGATTCACTTTGTTATAAAGCAGAAACTAACACACCATTGTAAAGCAATTATAGTCTAATACGGATGTTAAAAAAAAGTGATCATGAATATTAATACTATATTAAATTTCTAAGTCACTCAAACAAAGAATAGAAAATGACAAGCTTTCTAAAGGAGAAGAGAAGGTAAATAAAAAGGCACTATGCTAAAATGGAAAAAGGTAAGACTTAACGGTATGCCATGGAAACTCTTTTAACCAACTTCCAGTGAACTGAATTAGATTAAGTTACTCTATATCCCTTGTTGAACGTATTGATTCTTGGGAAGGCTTACCCAATACAAGGTTAATAGGCTGCTCTCTAGATGTCCACACACCTTCCTGCCACTTGAATTAAATGCTTACCAAAAGACATTTGTTTTTCCCAACCCTGTTTATGTCAGTTGCACTTTTAATTATAATTACATTAAAAAAACATTATATGAAAAGAGTTGTTTCTATAAAAATTTAAATGTTTTGAAAAGAAGTTAAAGGTAAGCTGCTAAAAGGTACTGCTATCAGATTAGGTGTAGGTGAGAAATGTAAAAGACTGGGGAAAAATCCTTGAAAAATATAGACTCCTGCACTCAAATTGTTTCACACCTGTGTAATTTTTCACTTGACCATAAAATAAAATGAAAAATGAAAAAAAAAGAAACTAGAAGCTGTAATTTATGCAAGAACAAGTATGTATATTTCTAACCAGTGAACTCACAGCCAAAGTTCTTGGACCTACACTTCAAAGGATTGGTGAATAAAATGCAGTTACATGTTTTAAGAGAAAATGTCAGTTGTAATTGGGTAATAACATGTTTAAGAAAGACAAGTTTTTTTTTTTAATTTATTTTTTTTTTACGTGGGCCTCTCACTATTGTGGCCTCTCCCATTGCGGAGCACAGGCTCCGGACGCACAGGCCCAGCAGCCCTGGCTCACAGGCCCAGCCGCTCCGCGGCATGTGGGATCCTCCCGGACCGGGGCACGAACCCGCATCCCCTGCATCGGCAGGCGGACTCTCAACCACTGCGCCACCAGGGAAGCCCAGAAGACAAGTTTTAAAAAAAAATGTTTACCCATTTCAAATGACTTTTTCAATTGGCCCAAGTCATATCAGGTTAGAGGGCTTCTACTAAGAAAAACATAAAAACTATATATTCCATAGGCAAGACTATTAAATGAAAGTTTATAGCACAAACATTTTACCTTATAGAATGGTTCAGAAATTCGAACTTTTACAACAGCAGCACCAGTTGTAACCCCAGACACCAAAATCATATCTCCTCTTTTCTCTTCCTTTTCCATCTCAGCTATATACACAGGGGGAGAATATTCTGCTTCAGCGTATTTCAAAATCCTAAAGAGATAAAATAAGGTTTGTTTCTAGTAAATTAATGAGTCTTCTTCCAAAAGGCTCTGAGAGACTTTAAACATAATCTCTTCAATGTCTATATAGTGTCAAAAGTTTTAAATTTCCACAAGGACTAGATAGAAGAAAAGTACTTAATATGCTTCTGGCTAAAACTGTTGTAGGACTAAAACTTGCATTGTCTGAGAGCTATTACTTGGTACTGAAGACAAAATTTCATACTATTATCCACTCACTGTATTTCGGCATGCGTAGATAGCTTGAACAATAAAACTGGCAGAAGATACACCTGACAAATAATTGTACAGTCCTGAGCTCATGAACTCCTCTGCAGTGGCTCAAATTAAACTATCATAAAGGTACCTAAATCCATGCCATATGTCATTCTACCAAAGACATTTCCCCCTGATAAATTTATCTGTTCCAAAAAGTTCCAGATTGAAAGATTATCAAAGCCCACACAAATGATTGCTGTTCAGTGTGGTACCCAAAGGCAGATGTCTCCTTCAAAGTCAGATGGTTATGTTTGATTTCAAGGTTACCTAATTTTGCTAGACAGTTCTTCTCTTGCTGATTCATTATCCTGGGCAATGCTCCACTCAAACATCATCCCTGCCAAAGTACTAAAAGTATTTCCTGTAGAGCAAGCCAAAAGCAGACAAGACAGAATCACATATTCAAAAATATTCAGGTATCTTTAACAAGAAAGGGAAACCTAACTAGAAAATTATTTTTAGGCTTCTTTCATTAACAAATAGAAGCACTATCATTAATGAATTAAAACACAAATACCAGGAAGACCCCTACACAAACAATGTAAGTACTGTTGTCGTATAAGCCTTCTAAAAGTGAAAAGGACTCAAGCTGATTAAATTCTGGTTGACAAAATTATGGCACTCTTTCTGTTCCTTTCAACATAAAGGCCACCTTATAGTCTACCTCAGGGTTGACAGGTATCTCTAAATCCTGATCCCTTCAATAAAAATTTTTATATAAACTAGAGTTCAATATTTCTAATACATTAATTTTTCAGATTTAAAAAATCACTCTTTACTAGTTTACAAAGAAAGAAGCAATGCATTTAAATGTTCTCTTTTTTACATATTACATTAATATAGTATATTAAAAGCATGTAAAATCAGTCTCAAGAAAGAGAAACTTAAAATTATAAAACTTTTTCACAGGTTTACATTTAATTTTCCTGGCCTATAGAAAGCAGACTGATCAAAACAGAGCTAAAAATAAATTCCAAAAAATATTCTTAATTGTTGATCTAGGAACCATTAGAACTCAGTGGCAGGATCTGGATTTTAATTAGGAAATTTTAATGAAAGTATGTAGCTAATACATCAAACCATACTCAGAATTATTAATTCCTCATGCACATGAACTTCATATGAGAAAATAAATATTATTTCCAATCTACTTTTATCTCTCAAATTGCTATTTCCAAATGCTAAACACAAAGGTGTTTATTCTATTTAATTTTGTTGAATCCTTTGACATTCTTTACCTTCAGCATCCAATGCCCTCACCATCAGTTCCAGTGGTGAATCATCTACATAGAGTTCCCGGGTTCGAGATATAATTTCAATGCTGTCTATCACATCAACCTTAACATCGCAGCGCAGTTCACGGTCAGTCACTACAATGAACCCCAAAACTGAGAATTTAGTTCAACAGGTCATGAATCTTTTAAATGTCTCATACATTCAGGAGCTTATTCTAAATACTAAGAAAAAGAAAGGCTGTAACAGTTCCTTTCAACCTGTGGAAGAAAACAGCATAGCAACAAAATATAAAAGCATCTGTTTACAAAAAGAGACACTAGACTAGTGATTCCCAAACACTGATCTATAATGATGTTTTCATTCATCCATGGAAAAATGAGAAAAATAAGAATTTTAAAACAGTAATAAAATTAAATATATTCACTTCAAAGGAATATACTTTATCCTTACATTCTATATTACTTTTTTTAAAATTCATTCATTCATTCATTCATTCATTTTTAGCTGTGTTGGGTCTTTGCTGCTGCCTGCGGGCTTTTTCTAGTTGTGGTGAGCCGGGGCTACTTTTCACTGCTGTGCGCGGGCTTCTCATCATGGTGGCTTCTCTTGTTGCCGAGCACGGGCTCCAGGCACGCAGACTTCAGTAGTTGTGGCACGTGGGCTCAGTAGTTGTGGCACACGGGCTTAGCTGCTCCATGGCATGTGGGATCTTCCCGGACCAGGGTTCCAACCTGTGTCCCCTGCATTGGCAGGAGGATTCTTAACCACTGCACCACCAGGGAAGGCCCTGTATATTACTTTTGAAGTGTTAAAAAAAAATTTTTAATGAAATTATGGTAAGAGTAGATTTTAAAAATATATTTATTTAGGAAAGTAAGAGGGTGGCAACCATATGTCAGTCCTGCCTGCCAATAAATTTTTCTCTCTCACTTTCTTTCTTTTTTTTTTTTTTCCTGGACCGTGAGATTAAAAAGCCTGAGAATCAGGGGCTTCCCTGGTGGCGCAGTGGTTAAGAATCCACCTGCCAATGCAGAGGACACGGGTTGGAGCCCTGGTCCAGGAAGATCCCACATGCCGCGGAGCAACTAAGCCCGTGCGCCACAACTACTGAGCCTGCGCTCTAGAGCCCGAGCGCCACAACTACTGAAGCCTGCGTGCCTAGAAGAGCCCATGCTCCACAACAAGAGAAGCCACTGCAATGAGAAGTCCCTGCTCGTCGCAACTAGAGAAAGCCTGCGCACAGCAATGAAGACCCAACACAACCAAAAAAAAAAAAAAAAGTGAGGAAGGGGACTTCCCTTGTGGTCCAGTGGTTAAGAATCTGCCTTCCAATGCAGAACACACGGGTTCGATCCCTGGTCTGGGAAGTATGATCCCACGCGCGGCGGGGCAACTATGGCTGTGTGCAGCAACTACTGAGCCTGCGCGCTCTACAGCCCGCACGCGCCACAACTAGAGAGAAGCCTGTGCGCCGTCACAAAGATCCAACACAGCCAAAATAAATGAATAAAATAAAGATGTTAAAAAAAAAGATAAGTGAGGAAGGAATGAGGGAAAGAGAAAATCATCATTAGAACTCTACAGTAATAACTGCTACAGTCAAGATTTATAGACAAATGCAAAAACTAGTGGATGAAACTTTAAAGAGAAACAGGGTATATCAAAGTATCTCCCCCAAATATTTATTAGTTACTGTGGTGGTATTTAATGTATGTCCACAAATTCTTTGACACACCTCCCTCCAGGAGGTGAAGATTAATTTCTCTTCCTTTGAATGAACTGAACTTAGTGATCATTTTTAATGAACAGCATATGGAAAGAGAAAAATGGTAACTTTACAGTGGATAAACCTGATAGGCATTACCTTAACCAAGTGATCAAGGTTAAAATCACTAGTGATAAGTCATGTTGATATCATGTACCCCCTGATATAATGCAATAAGAAGGCCTCTTCACTTCTGAGGTTTTCCTTCTAAAAATCTATAACAAAAAAAGTGTCAAGGTCATGAAAGACAAAGAAAGGCTGAGAAACTGTCACAGATCAGAGGAGACTAAGGTAAGATAACAATTTAGTTTAGTAATGTGGTATCTTGGAGTGAATCCTAGAGCAGAAAAAGGACATTAGTGGAACATTAGGGGAGACTGGGTGAAGGGTATATGGGAAATCTTTGTACTATCTTTGCATCTCTTCTGTAAATCTAAAATTATTTTAAAATAAAATGTTTAAAAAATTAAATTAATCTTCTACTTGATTAACATTTAACTGAAGGGACTTCCCTGGTGGCTCAGTGGTTAAGAATCCGCCTACTAATGCAAGGGACACGGGTTCGAGCCCTGGTCTGGGAAGATCCCACATGCTGAGGAGCAACAAAGCCCGTGTGCCACAACTACTGAGCCTGTGCTCTAGAGCCTGTGAGCTACAACTACTGAAGCCTGTGTGCCTAGACCCCGTGCTCTGCAACAAGAGAAGCCACTGCAATGAGAAGTCCACGCACTGCAACGAAGAGTGGCCCCCTCTCACCACAACTAGAGAAAGCCCGTGTGCAGCGACGAAGACCCCATACAGCCAAAAATAAATAAATAAATAAATCACTGAATTTAAAAAAAAAAATTTAACTGAAGAGCAGAACCTGAAATTAAAAGAATTGAAGACCAAGATATGAGACCTATGGACAAGAACCAAGAGAAGTTGAAATCTCACAGAATCTGCTAGTAGAATATACCATTAAGGAAGTCTTCCACGGATGGCAAAGGAAGGAAAGAAGGGTGAGCTTAAATAATATACACTAGATAATCAGGCATTGGATACTATAGCATCAATTAAATGCAAAATTAAATTCTTATCTTCTGTGGAGAAATGTGAAGTAGCTGTGACCTTACATAAATAATACAAAAAACCTTGTATACATAATGCCTATCCATCTGACTACTTCAGTAGCAGAAAGCTTTTCAATATAGGGTCATTGACCATAAAGAAAAAAAATTACCTTGTATGACATAAGTAAATTTAGAGTGATTAGGAGAAATATCAAACATTTAACTTACCTGCTTTTAAAGATAAAAAGAAACAAATAACTTTAGTAAGTAATATAATGAATATTCTTATTTACATGTCCATATTACTTCAGGTTCATACAGTAATGAGGTAATAAAGAAAAATTTATGAGGCAGAGAAGAGGAGAGGTGATCCAGGAAGAAGGAAGGAGAAAAAAATAAGAGAATGAAGACAAGACTGAGAGAACCAAAGGGATGCAGTGCCAGAGGCAAAACAGAGGGAGCAGAAATAACAAATATTTCTGCCCTGATTCTCAGATTTATCCTAGCTTCCAAATCAACTCCTCTTGATTTTATGATTACAACCCACTGCAGCAAATAATAAGTATTTACTTAACGTTAACCACATGCTGAGCACAGTGCAAAACGTACTGATCACCCCATTCTACTCTCTCCACCGAAATCATCCAGTTGTCCAAACCCTTTCTTCATCCTCCATGTGAGCTTTTTTACCTAAAATTATACCCTCATCTCCAAACTCCTCTACCTGTCCTGTACCTAAGGTTGAAAATCTAGATATCCCACTACAAAGAGACATATTCATATATTCATAGACTACCTCTGGAAGGATACAGAAAAGTGGTTGTCTCTTGGAGAAATGAGATTAGAGATTTACTTTTAACTATATAAACTTATATATATATATTTTTTTTTATAACCTTTTATATGTTTTAAAGATTTTAGCAAAGGGAGGTAACACCTAGTCAAAACAAAACAAACAAAAAATCAAAAGAAATCTGGCACTCTTACCAAATAGAATATGCCCACCTTGTCTCTCACCTCTATCCATTTTCTCTGTCATAACCACTAATTTTCTTTAGTACACTATCACCAAAAACATCATAAACAAAATCCTAAGCACCTAAACACCAATGGAGTGCTTTAATCTTTTAACCCTTATAGAAGCCTTATAGTTAGTAGGCAATTCAATAAATATTTGTCAAACAAATGAACAGTTTCTCTTAAAGCATGCTATTCCCTTTCAAAATGTCCCTTCCCCCACCTCCCGTTTCACCGTACCAGTCAGTTCCCATTCAGATGAGAATGCACCTGGTAGGACACCAAGACTGCCATTCATTACTGGGAGTCTCCATCACCTATTTACACAATTGTATTAATAGCAAAATTGGGAAAGTTGATTTGAAAGATATTTAACTTTGGAATACTTACAAGTCAGATGAAACAAAGCTGAGAGCCAGATTTGACATTTTCCCTAGCAGTTATGTGAATGAATCTTTCAATATCAGAATGAATTCATGTAGTTAAGAGTAATTACATTAAAAATAGCATATGTGACCAAAGCAATGCTTTTTTTCTGACCTTGATATCCTTCTCTATCTATTGTAGCTGCCCTGCATGATATGGTCCTCAAAGACTCTCATCTTTGAGATCTCATATTTCATTGATTCTAAGACACTCATTTTTTTTACATTTTAACACCTCTGAAATTGGGATTTTATAACTGATGACATCTTAGAATTGTCAGCCAGGCAGCAGTCATGACATAGTTGTCATTGACTGCATATGTGAGAACTTTAAAAGGGCCAACATCAAACTTGCAGAATGGCTATTAGTAGTTGGAAGAAAACATGGTGAACAATGGTGGAGCACTCTTTTTCCTTTGGAACCAAATGGTTAAAGAGACAGGGTGGGAAAGGTGGTGACTCAGATGTGCTAGGAACCTTTTCAAAGCTGGAGACAAAAACAGACCAGCTCTATATAATTGCAAAGCTAACTTATGAGCCCAATACTAATACCTTTTAGGTGGTTTTGGTTTTAATTGATTCTTTTAAGAAATGCTACGTCACTAACAGTCTCGATGGCACATAAGACGATGTTGTGGGGATAGACACAGACACTGATGATTCCCAGTCAAAAAATGATTCAGATGAGGCAAAATGTTAAATTTGTCTTAGGAATATTTTACCCAGTTAATTTTATTTATATTTTCCTTTTTATCAGGCATGAGAGTGATACATAATAAAAATAACCATCTAAGTCAAAGAATTCTTCAGTAGGTATAAAGTAAAAATTCTAAGTGAAGAAAAGCATAGTTTAGTTGGCAATGTTGTTCTTTCTTAGTGGTGCATTAAAAATAGCTTTACAGGGGGCTTCCCTGGTGGCGCAGTGGTTGAGAGTCCGCCTGCCGACGCAGGGGACACGGGTTCATGCCCCGGTCTGGGAAGATCCCACATGCCGCGGAGCGGCTGGGCCCGTGAGCCATGGCTGCCTAGCCTGCGCATCCGGAGCCTGTGCTCCGCAACGGGAGAGGCCACAACAGTGAGAGGCCCGCATACCGCAAAAAAAAAAAAAAAAAAAAAAAGCTTTACAATAGATGGCATCTTCAATAATAAGAAATATGGTATACCAAACGTCTTGAATTTCTCTTTAAGAATATAGTATAGATATATAACTTATCAAAATATTTAAAAGCCATACATTGGGACTTCCCTGGTGGCGAGGTGGGTGAGAATCCGCCTGCCAATGCAGGGGACATGGGTTCGATCCCTGGTCCAGGAAGATGCCACATGCCGCAGAGCAGCTAAGCCCGTGCGCCACAACTACTGAGCCTCCGTGCTGAAATTACTGAAGACCGTGAGCCTAGAGCCTGTGTTCCGCAACAAGAGAAGCCACCACAGTGAGAAGCCTGCCCACCACAACAAAGAGTAGCCCCTGCTCGACGCAACTAGAGAAAGCCCACGCACAGCAATGAAGACCCGATGCAGCCAAAGAGAAATAAATGAAAAAATAAGTAAATAAAAATAAAAGCCATACAGATATTTCTGGCCTATCAATATGACAATATCAAGTGCCAGAAACTCAGGGATACAAAGAGCCCTGTTCTGATTTTGGATACAAATAGTATTTCTCTTTTTTTAATTTAATTTAATTTATTTATTTATTTATTTATTTATTTTTTGGCTGCATTGGGTCTTCGTTGTGGCGCGCGGGCTTTCTTTAGTTGTGGCGAGCAGGAGCTACTCTTCATTGTGGTGCGCGGTCTTCTCATTGCGGTGGCTTCTCTTGTTGCGGAGCACAGGCTCTAGGTGTGTGGGCTTCAGTAGCTGTGGCACACAGTTTCAGTAGTCGTGGCTCACGGGCTCTAGAGCGCAGGCTCGGTAGTTGTGGCCCACAGGCTTAGTTGCTCCGCGGCATGTTTGGATCTTCACGGAGCAGGGCTCGAACCCATGTCCCCTGCATTGACAGGCGGATTCCCAACCACTGTGCCACCAGGGAAGTCCCACAAATAGCATTTCTTAATGCTGCTCTGGTCTAAAATAGACTAGTGCAGTGCTTCCCAAACTTTAGTCTGTATGAGAATCACCTGGAGAGCTTGTTAAAAATACAGATCCCTGGGTTCACTCCAGAGATTCTGATACAGCAGATCTAAGGTGGGGCCTGAGAATTTACATTTCTAACAAGCTCCCAGGTGACGCTGATGATGCAGGTGCTAGATTCATAGATGACACTTTGAGAAGTACTAGTTTTTATACTGCCTTTTGCCTCACTCAGGACCAACCTCAGACCTTAACACCCAAGCTAGTTCTGATAAATAGTTCCTTCCTTTCACCATTGATTCAAACAACCAGAGTTTCCACTCTGTATCAGGCACCATGCCAGGGGCTGGATGTACTAAAAAAAAGAAAAAAAAAAAAATCACAGAATAGGATGCCACAATTGCAGGAACCCTTTTTTCTACCTCATCATTTGAAGCCAACACCGTCTCTGTTAACCATCTATAAAAGATATCAGATTATTCTACTCTTGATGAACTGTTACATAGTGTGTTTTGTCTCAGCATACCTATCTCTCGAGCAAGAATAATACTGCTGAGGCGTATTGGTTGGGTAGATTCAGCAACGAGCACAGCTTTTTGGGAACATAAGGTGCCATTTTCATATAAAGGCTCAACAGTTACTGCATCATGATGGGTGGAATGCCTGCCAGAATAAAATACATAAGAGTATGAAATAAGAATGTGGGTTAAAATTAACTTTTGGTATAACATAGACTCCTATAGTTTTTCCATGTTACATACTACCAGGTGTATTTAAATGATTCTTTAAAGTAGAAACATTGCTTAGGGATACAAGATTTAAGTGGGAGAGGCTGATCAGAACATTTTCCAGTGATCATGATCCCTTGTGCCAAGTTACATTCCTCCCTCAATATTTAAAATAAGATTTTTACTTTCTTCCCTCAGTATATAAAAATAGGATTGATGTTGTTTTTCCAAAAATGAGAGACCTGGCTTCTCACACTCTGAGGAATGGATTTCCTCCGATCCTAGAAACTGGGCTGCTGCTTTCTAAGGTGGAAATGTTGCCCAAATTATGAGGTGTGAGTCCAACTCAAAATACAATTTAAAAAATCATTAATATTTTTAGATGGATGGAAGGAATGGCTTTCAATGCTAGAGTCATGCCTTCCATCATCCTCAGTCAGGAAATAAATCACAGTGCACCATCATATAAGCCTGATTCCCTTGTACTTCCTCATAAAATGCGAGGTGAACTTCTTACACTCTGGACAAACCTTAGTGCTTCTCTTAAGTGATGGTAAAGGGAAATCTACTCCAATTAGGATGAGCCCTCTGATACTTTGGAACCCACTTCCGTTAGGTTCCCTCACACCTTAGGGAACCACACCACCTATGTTTGGGTCCTCTCACACCAGAAAATCATGTCTTTCCACCACCAGTCAGAAAGTTATCCCCCCAGAGTTGATTACCCCAAAGTTGAGTGTACACTTTGAGAGGACTCTCATATAAGGGGGAAACATAATATTACAGGCAGATCTCATCTCCACCCAAAATACATCTTTTCATATTACAAGAAGTTTATACTTCATGGTGTCTATGCCTCAATTCATTCATCTGTAAAATGGGAATAATAATATTTCATAAGACTGTAAAAACCAAATGAGTTAACACATGCAAAGTGCTTAGTTAAGTATGCAATAATTAGTTGTGTTTTTACACTGAAAACCCCACCTTATTTAGTTTGTAGAGAACTCACAACCTAAGCCTCTCTAGCCTCTCAATAAATTTCCTCACACCTTGGGAACTCCCTCTCTAGCTGTTTACACAGAAAGTTCTTCGCATTGGGTAGCCATCAATGCCTGAGGCCTC
This sequence comes from Mesoplodon bidens, assembly GCF_964165515.1. Taxonomy (NCBI): domain Eukaryota; kingdom Metazoa; phylum Chordata; class Mammalia; order Artiodactyla; family Ziphiidae; genus Mesoplodon; species Mesoplodon bidens. The sequence goes on along the minus strand of NC_138177.1, from coordinate 74,163,765 downwards.
CAACACGGGGCTTCCTTGAGCCCTGATAGCTGTTCACACAGTGACTACCCCTCCCAACACACAATAAGAAGGCCAGTCTCACACCCTAACTGCTCATATAAGGCCCCACACATAAGCTGAAGACATCCCACACAACGAGGACAGGCCACTTCAGAAGGGCTGGCCACTGCACTCCCACTGACACCCCACTCCCAGCCCCTACGGGCAAGGGGCTCTTCAGGCCGAGTGACCGCAAAGCATTCCTGTGGCGTCTTCGGTTGAGGAACCCCTCCCATTCTTCCTGGGTGGCGTTGGGGGTGCATACCCTCGTGACCCTCCACCCCTCACCAAGTGTAGCAGCCCCGCTGCGCCTCCAGCAGGAAAGGAACCCGGCCTGGCTCCCGGCCAAAGGGCAATAACACCTGTGGCACGTTAAGTTTGTTGGCCCGGGTTCCAAGCAAAAAGAGAAGCAGCAACAGGAGGCGCTGCAGAGGCAAGCAGAACAGTCTGTCGCTTCGTGGCCCGGGTGATCCAACAGCCTTCATGGCTACTGCCAGCTCTCGCTTCCCGCTCAACTACAGCCGCCCTCAGCCCCAACGTCAGCCAATCCGCAGGCTGGACGTCATCAGGAGGCGGGCCCTCGTTCTGCGGGGAATTATGGGAATGTTTTTATGAAGCGCTCCAGCAAGCCGTTATGGAAACTTAACGGCACAAACCCAGCTACCCACTTAAAGGGCTACTTTCTTAAATATTGAGTGGCAGATTTTTTTAATAGTAAAGAACAAGCAGAGCAGTCTAAAAAAATAATCTCTGGGCTTCCCTGGTGGCGCAGTGGTTGAGAGTCCGCCTGCCGATGCAGGGGACACGGGTTCGTGCCCCGGTCTGGGAAGATCCCACATGCCGCAGAGCGGCTGGGCCCGTGAGCCATGGCTGCTGAGCCTGCGCGTCCGGAGCCTGTGCTCCGCAAGGGGAGAGGCCACAACAGTGAGAGGCCCGCCTACCGCAAAAAAAAAAAAAAAAAAACTCTCACAGCAAAATTTCTCCTTCTGTTGACTACTACGTGTTTGGCTCCTAGAGCAACTCCCCGCCCCCCGCCTTTTTGGCAATAATTTCCAGTCAGCATCGGCCCGTACATATAAACGGAAAAAAATTTCCAGTCTCTAGTATAAACAGCTGGACTTTGTCAAGGAAGCTGTCATTTTTACTAGGAAGTGAGTTTCATGTCCAGCCTCAAGGCCAGAGGGCAGGAAATGCCAGGCACTGGCATCTCACAGGCAGCTTAGAAAGCTATCCACTCACGCTGCCTGTCTGTAAGCAAATACTTTGAGAGCACCTCTTGTTAACTTGTTTTCTCTAAATATCCAACAGAGTATCAGCTCGAAGTCTGTCTCAGGACGGTTTACTAAAACCACAAATGTATAAGAGTACGTAATCCGTGTCATATATTGTTGAAGTTGTTTAGGGAGCAGAGCCTAATAAATCCACATTTATAAGAAAGAATCAATACAGTTGTAAAGGAGATGTATAGCTCACCCTGAAGATGCCAGTGTTAAGTAACCGGTAAAAGGTCCGGCACATAAATATTTCTAATCTTCACATTTACCCTAACAATACATATTATCTTTATTTTACAGATAATGAAACTAAATGACTGACATCAGAATACACAACTAGGGATCTGAGAGCTGAGTTCTGACCCCAGTTTTGGTCACCTTCCAAAGTGTGTGCTCTACATCAAATCCTGTTGCTTCCACCCACAAAGGTCTGATTTTTACCCAAACTTCATAGCTCCTGTGTAGAAAGCCCATTTGGATTAGGAAATAAAAGCAAGCACCTCTGAGGGTTGGAGGGACTGGTTCTTTATTTCAAAAAGACATTTATCAATGTTCAGTATCAAAACAGTTACACTATTGTTTTTTCTTTCTCCCAATCGGCCCCCAAAGAGACCACACCAAAGGGGAGTACATTTTAAGCCAATTAAGCTGTAGGATGCACACCTAACTGACCTCACTGAAACCTCACGAAAAAGGGGGGATTGGGTAGGGAAAGAAACTTCAAAAGATCAGCACACTGCCAGCCCAGACTGTAGAGAGCTCTCACAGCCAGATGGGGTGACCAGTGTGCCCCAACCCCAAAGAAGCAAAGTTTCAAAATAATATAAAATTTAAAAACAATTTTGTACATAAGCTATTCAAGATTTCTCCAGCACTAACTGATACAATGCACAATGAGATGGCACTTTCATTAAAGACAGCAGCTTCAGACCCAGAAAAGGGTGATGAGATGAGTTTCATATGGCTAAATCAGTGGTAAAACATAATTTTCTTTCCTTTCTTTCAAGGAGGCGGGAGAGCAAATAAGTGGTCGTCTCAAAATAAGGGACACATGATCCATTCTGTGAGCGGCTGGGAACGGGAGAGCTGGGACAAGGATTTGGTCTCAGAGGTCTCACCATCTTGATTTCATCTGGTCACTTCTGGTGGAAAAAAAGTTGCCCAAAGATACCGTAAAGCTGAAAACCTGAACAGCGCTTTTTTTTTTTTTGGCTAACTCCTTCTGGAATCACCTTTCTGGTTTGGCGGGTACTTTTTACAGAGCAATAAGGTTTCCCAAAATGGAGTCCTTCTCTGGGCTGTTTTGGCTCTCGGTAAGGCAGGCCCATACCTTTTCCCCTCCTCTACGGAGAGGGCAATATACGTTAAGCTGAAAAGTTACCTTCCAAAAGTGAGAAAGGGATTAGACTGCTGCTTCAGAACTATGGAATTATCTGGAATGTTTTACAAATGGCTGCTATATCAACAACAGAAAAGGTAATTACAAAATGTGTACATCACAACATGCTTTTAAAGACACTTAGCATTGTGCTCACATTCCCTTAAACGTTGTTCCCAAAGGTGCTCAGCCTCTAGCCCAAATGGAATCTCTGGGGAGAGGCAGAGACAGTTTGGCGAAAAGGACACAGGGGTGGGGGTGGGAGAGGTGGCGAAAGGAGAAAGCAGCCTTCCAGTTAAAGGTCAGCCCTCAGTTTAAAGGTCAGCTTCGGGCAGGCTGGCCTCAGCGGAGTCGGGTCAGAGGGAGGAGCAGCGGCAGGATGGGACTGGGGTGCTCTACATCTCATTCAGGTCAAGCAGAGTCTGGTCCAGCATCCTTTGTGTACAGAGGTGCTCCTCTTTGGTGCATTTCAGTTTATCTAATGGGGGTAAAGGAGAGACGTTATAAAAACTAGAAGTAAATTTCAAGGTCTACCCACTCTGAGAATTGCTCCTGTTGCAGAGAAACTGCAGACTAATAGAGCAGCTGCCTTTTCAGCCACAGAAGTGAGCTATTGCATCACTCAGTTTTGCAGGGCCTCAGGCCTGCCTACTGAAGTTACAGGTGTTGCTGTACTTCTCGGGGAGGGAGCTGGGGACCTTATCAGTCATTTCCTCTCCTCCCCACACCCAACCAAGGCTTTCAGCTTTCAGTCACTGAAGGAGGTGGCCTTAAACACCAGCCATCCACTCTTCTAGTCTCTGCCCACAGGACAACACCTACTCGAAATAGTTCACTGGAGCTTGACACATTGAGAACAAGGATGGGCATATTTCTACCAGTAGAAACAGCAGAACCTCAACTTGAAAAGAGTACAGGAGGATCCTCATGCACTACAGGCTTTCCTCAGCAAGTAGAGAGGAAAGGAATAACTAGTGGGATAAATAAAAGAATCCCCATAGCTAAGTCAGAGAATCTCGAAAGAAAACAAAGTCAACAATACTACAAAACATATCCTTGTAAGCAAAACCTTAACTGAGATTTTTGCAGAGCTATTCTTCAGAACTAGGCTGTGACATAGTTACTTACAATTAAACATAATACCAGGAAAAAGCAGCAAGAGGAAAAATGTCAGGAAGAAAATCAGCAGCTGAACATCACGGAGAATCAAAGCTTCCCAGCAAGTAAACCACTCACTGCTCTAGGGAGGTGGGGAAAATACTCTTCAACTCAGAGAAGGGGATGGCAACGCAGACCTATTCATATTCCACACCCCTTTCTTTCCCTTCCCTTTTTTCTACCCGGTCAGAAGGGCCCATCCCTGGGCCTGCAGACGAAGCAGTTACAACATCTTGTCAAGTCAGTCCTTTTATTGTTAGAAAACATCCATGCAAGGGAACATATCCTACAGTCAGTGCACAAGTGAAAAAGCAGCAGGTAAAGGTGGAAAACAGAAAACTCTCCCAGGTTTTCTCACTATCTCTCAGGTCCCTCCCTTCATCACCCACAATCTCTTGAAAAGGGACAGAAAGGCAGTATCGATCTTAACTGTTCCCACTTTACAGTGCATTAGGAAGTCGACACTATTCTAACTGTCCCAACTAAAAAGCAATTTGCTTAGGGCAAAATAATAACTTTTAAAAGACAATCAGCTTTTTGCTGGGGTCCAGGTCAGTGGTGTGAGCCGTAAGCTCGGTTTAATGGGCATCAGTGAGCCCTGCCCATCAGTCACACAGATCATGCAGCGTTAGCTTCAGCTCATTAGAAAGCAGGCGGTTTCGCTCAAGTTGGCTGTAGAGACGCTCTGCAGCAGCAATGGAGAGGAGAGAAAACAAGAGAAGGAGAGGAAAAAGAGGAGGAGAAAGAGAAAAAGGGAAGGTTAGTAGAGTACCAGAAGTAAATTTTGAGACTTTCAACTACCTGGTATACATAACATGTATCTGTAAGGCAGGATGGATGCGAGGAGGATTAGGTCAGTTGGTGGAAAGACCAACAGAGGAATAAAATTAAAAATGCAGACTGACAAGTTGAAAGAATGACATTTTGAGGGAGAAAAGTATCTCCTTCACTGTATTTATTCCCTGGGTTGAGAAACTGAGACAAGTGAAACACGGCAAAGGAAGGAATACACCTGGCTTATAAGAAATACATTTATAATAATCGGGGTCTGTAAGGAACCAGAGTGAATGGTTGAACATTTTTCTGTAAAAGCATTCAGTACAGCATTATGAATGGAAGACTGGGATAAATATCCCTACACTCACTCAATCCTGTACTTTCTAATGTTTCTTGTTGTAGGTGTTGGGTGACAGGCCCATCACAGTGGCACAGCAAATCAAAACCCAACTTCACCTTTTCTAAGAGAACCCCAAACCTGTCCGTGCCAACAGCCAGCCCCAGGTAAGGTGAATTACTGGTACAAGCCAATCAAGACTATCCTGTTTCTCCAGCCTCATTGGCAGCTTGGGGGGATCATGTGATCCAGTTTTGGCCAATGAGATGTAGGGGGTAGTCTGTCCGGGGCTTCTAGAAAAACTTAGCTTTCTTTCTTGCCTTGAACATGGATATGATGACTAGAGTTGCAAATTTCAACCTTAAAAGAAAGGGCCGTGAATCACAGAAATCCCAACTATATCAGGCCACAGTTGCTCAAATCAAGACTTTTTATTATGAGAGAAAAATAAATCCCATATTTATTTAAGCTGCTATTAAGATGTTTCTTATAACCAAAAGCATTCCTGATACAAGTAATTAAGTGCTCAAATCCCCTGGCTTTATCTGGATTTTCTACTTGGAGCACATCTTAAAGAGGTGTAGAGTGGTGACCGTTTTGTAATGCATAGAAATATCAAATCACTATGTTGTGCACCAGGAACTAACGTAGTGTTGTAGGTCAATTATAGTTCAACAAACAAAGCCATAGAAAAGAGATCAGAGTTGTGGTTACCAGAGGTGGGGAGTGGGGGGAGGGGGAATTGGATGAAGGTAGTCAAAAGGTATAAACTTCCAGTTATAAGATAAAGAAGTACTAGGGATGAAATGTACAACATAATATAATTAATACTGCTGTATGTTATACATGAAAGGTGTTAAGAAAGTCATCCTAAGAGTTCTCATCACAAGAAAAAAAAATTTTTTTTAATAAATAAAAAAGAGGGGGTAGAGAGAATCCAAATCCATGTGACCAACACAGAGGTAATGGCAACTGGGGATGGATCTTCCTGGTCTGCTCCTAATGTCAGCCTCTGGTGTTCATAAACAAGTTTCTTTCTATGCTTTACAGTCTGTTTCAAAATGGTCTCAGGACCTCAATATGAAAAAGACTTTTCTGGGCTTCCCTGGTGGCGCAGTGGTTGGGAGTCCGCCTGCCGATGCAGGGGACGTGGGTTCGTGCCCCGGTCGGGGAAGATCCCACGTGCCGCGGAGTGGCTGGGCCCGTGAGCCATGGCCGCTGAGCCTGCGCGTCCGGAGCCTGTGCTCCGCAACGGGAGAGGCCACAACAGTGAGAGGCCCGCGTACCGCAAAAAAAAAAAAAAAGAAAAAAAAAAAAGAAAGATAAAAGAAAAAGACTTTTCTGCATTGCATCTGTGGGCTGACTGTGGGCATTGCTCAGGTACCTTGCCTCTGGGCTGAGGTTTTCCCAGTTCTACCTGGAAGCTGGGGGCCAGTATGTTCCCAATAATACTTGTCACTCTGTGTACCCAATCAAAACAGAAAGCATATATGTACAAAAAGATCCTGGGCAGAATAACCAAAAAACAAGAGTCATATTAAGGGGCAGAACTGGAGGGAATTTTAAAAATTGCACTTCCCACTAAACCAGTATCTCAATAGGAGGAATACTGCCCCTCCCCTCCGCTAGAGGGGAATTTAGAAACGTGTAATTGTCACAATAACTGGAGGGCCCTACAGATATTTATTGGGCAGGGGACAGCAATAAATAGGATTGTTCTGTATATCCCAGAATTATCCTGGCTTAAAGGACTAAAGTTCATCATTGAGAAACACTGTACTAGTCTATACTAGTCCATGAGGCCTGGGATTCAACCTTATTCACTGGGGCAACTCTGACAAATAGTAGGGGTTCAAATTATGTTGAACTCTCATTTCTTGAACTTTCTGGTGTTATATTACATATAAAGACCATATGCAACCTGACTGATCCATAGCATCTATATCCAAGTTAGTCAGTGTGACTCCCACATCCTTCTTGGGAAAGAATGGTGTTATCGGGATCATATCCCTAAAAACAGCCAGTTCAATGAGGGTTTTGTTCCATTTAGGGAAGAAATAAAGAGACAGAGAAGAAGTGGGAGCGTTTTATTGCCTAATTAAATCCCAGAACTTATAGTTCCTTAAGAATTGCAGAAGGTCAGAAAGATAAATGTGGTTGTTCTCTCACCTTGAACTTAGTAATAAGTAAGGTTTCTAACTCCGTTATTTCTAGTAACTAAAAATTCAGGACCAGACACTAGTTCATTAAAGTTCTTGGTTCCCTGATAAGAGCAAATGAAACAAACAAACAAAAAAACAAGCCAGAGAATCCCCATTTGGTCTGATTTTCCTTTCAGGGAATAATCCCATGGATGCTACGCATCCTTCACTGGTCTGAATCAGGTCAATTTCATTCTGTAACAGGTAAAGGAAAAGGGATGCGGGTACTTAGAGTAAAGGGAACTCTATCAGTTTTAAAGCCTCAAAGTTCATGGAATGAGGTAGAAAAAACAGATTTTGCTCTTTTTTGTTTTTTTAAAACTCTCCCCTCATGTTAAGGCCAAGGAGTATTCAATATGTGAATGGAAGAAACTGGGTGTGACTAAGACAAGGTTGCCTAACATAACAGGTCAGTTCCACCCATCAGGTAACTTGGGGTCCAGTCACATTTTGTTTTATTCGTCATCCCAACAACAGTAATGAGGAAGGGAAGAATGGACTCCAACACAACAGCCTGTGGTTCTTTCTTAGAAATTAAGATGAGGAGAGAAAGTTAAGAGATGAAGCACTTTGCTCTGAGATTACCAATGACGCTTCACCCCATTCCCATAGCTAGTCCTGGCTCAAGTAACATAGGATGGTTTCTATAAGGATACAAAGCATTAAACAAAAGAGTGAATTTATCATGGTACAGTATTGCAAATTTCACTCTGCTACCCTGGCTTCTTGGTCTCTATCCTTGCTCACACGAGTCATGCCATGGGGAAAGACAGGAGCTACCAAAGTATAACACCTCATTTTTCTTCTAATCTCTCTCTACTCTTCTTTCCTTTGTAAGGCGGCTTTCTCTGTACCAAAGTCAACTCCTTCTACCTACATACTAAAACATCTAGAATTGTACTATCCAATGAATGCAGCAGCCACTAGCCACATGTGGCTAATTAAATTTAGATGAACTAAGAGTAAATAAAATGAGAATTTAGCTTCTGGGTCGCACTAGCCACACTGAGTGTTCAACAGCCACATGTGGCTAGTGGCTACTACACTGGAAATCACTGCCAAAAGTTCTATTGGACTTTGTATATACAGACTATAGACTATACTTCGTGCCTTTATTTTCTTTCCACCAATTCACTCTTCTTTTCCTTGAAGTATGGCTCCTCTCCTTGTCCTTAATGTCCAGTATATACCCTCAGACTAATAAAACATCAGTGACAATGTCCTGTTTTCAGTTATCTTCCTTCTCTACCTGAAGTTGAGAATCACTGGAAATCACCCAGCCTTGAAGTTTTTAATGTACCAAAGTTACTCGTTCTCCTTCTATCCCTCCAACCAATTTCACTTGGCTTCGTCCTCTACACAGATTTTCCTCTGCCTGTTTTTCTTTTTATATTTGCAATTGTCTTTTAGGGTTCAAATTTACTTCCATGGCCTAAACTGCCTGCAAACCTCATGGATTCCCAAATCTCTCATGTCAATTTCTCCCCCCTCAAGTCTTAGGATTTTGTTTTCATCTTGGATACCTGCCAGTTTTTCAGACTTATATTCTTCTCTACTTTCCCGTGCCTCCCCAAACCAAGACCACGTGACCTCTCTACACCTTTAATACTACCATTTTCCTAGGCTCCAAGCCAGTCATCCTTGGCACTTCCTTCTTGCATTTAGTGACCAGGCTCTTCACAATGCCCAGGTTTAGCACCATCCCCTACTACCACTACTCTAGTTCAGATTATTATCTCTGGGAAACTGCAATAACCTAACCCAGTATTTCCTAAAGTGTGCTACAGTCACTGCTACTGATATGTGAGAAGACTGCAGACAGTATACATTTGTGAACTTAAAAAAAATTTATTAGCTGTATTATTTTAATGTGCATTAGAAAAAAACACTAGCACAGTCAAAACTTTTGATTTCAAATTAGAATTTTGTAGCATAAGAACAAATCTGAAAAGAAGTAAATTAAAAAAATAATGTAGGCTGCATGTGAATATGGCAAAAGCCATCAAAAGTGGTATGCAGGACTTCCCTGGTGGCGCAGTGGTTGAGAATCCGTCTGCCAATGCAGGGGACACGGGTTCGTGCCCCAGTCCGGGAAGATCCCATATGCCGTGGAGCGGCTAGGCCCGTGAGCCATGGCCACTGAGCCTGCGCGTCCGGAGCCTGTGCTCCGCAACGGGAGAGGCCGCAGTGGGAGAGGCCGCAACAGTGAGACGCCCGTGTACCGCCAAAAAAAAAAAAAAAAAAAAAAAAAAAGTGGTATGCAAATGAATGAAATTTGGGAATCATTGTCTTAATGGATCACTTTGATAACCTGCTCTTCTAACATATTCGTAACTGCCAAATTAACTCTTCTTATATGCTACTCAGAACATATCCTTGTTCAAAATCTCCAGTGGCACCCCCATTACCTACAAAACAAAATTAAAACTCCCCAGCCTGATACAGCACATAACTGTTCCCTACTCTAACTAAATGGTTATAGCTCTGGTGTCCTTCCCAACTCTATGCCTTTATTCTTTTGCTTCTCTTTAATGAAGATACTCAATATCCACTTTCCTTCAACCAGATTCTGGTTGTCAAAAATCCAATCTTTTGGAATCCAATAAAAATGAAGAGGAAACTTTTAACAAGTTTATTAAGTACCTTTTACGTGCCTCCTATCGTGAGACTTTCCTAATCATCTCCACTGCAATCAACCTCTTCCCCGTCTCTGAACTCCCACAAAACTTTATTATTTGGGGCACATATCACACATCATCTTTAGTTTTATACATATGTTCTCTCTCCTACTGGATTCTGAGCAACCTGAGAGTAGGGATGATGCCTCCGTCTTTGGTTATTTCTGTTCCCACCTTAATACCCTGTGCCTAAATTAACAATAACTTAACCTGTACCTTAATCACAAAGGCTGTGTGGCAAAAAGAAATGGTATAGACAGAAAGAAACCTGAATTTGATGAGACCTAAAGTTTTAAAGTAGGGAAAACCTCTCTACCTGGCTGTATCTGTTTAAAAGAAAGGCAAGTTTTAATTATATACTCCACTGAGAAACTGAAATACTAAGTGAACAATACTCAGGTGCTTAGATAAGTATAACCGATGACTACACTACCCAGATTAAACTATCTCTGCTATGTAAATTAGCGTAGGAATTTCCAAAAGGTTGATATTTAATTCCACAACATAAACTAGGAACAATCTTACTAGAAGCAATTAACCATATTTATGCATGTAATAAATTACTACCTTGTGTATAATATTTGAAATATGCATGATTGTTTTTATTTTCCCAGTAATAATCATTTATCACTTGTCTTATATCCCGGTAGCACATACTAGCAGGCAAATGGTAGTAAGCCTCAAGTATGTAAGAAAGGTTTAAAGAAGACATAAAACTGCTGGAAATTCTACCTATTACGTATTTTCTGTGACTTGGGATAATATAATTAGTCAATTTTAGTGGTAACATATTTGGGTTCATCGGGTATTCCGAGGATCCACCAGTTGAACCACTGGTGAAACGGTAGAGAATATATACTGGGAGGTACTTCTGTGGTCTCTCAAAGGAGGAGAACCTAAAGAGAAGACAAACATTCCAGATGGGATGATTTAAGAACCTGGAAGTAAAGGACTTAGATGATCTTATTCAGCTTGAGTGTAAGACTAGGGCTCCTATTCTAAGGAACTTCTCCTAGTCCACCACTCTGATAGATTCAGATCAGTTGAATTTAAATGTCAAGAAAAAATAGACACACACAAAAGTGGCTTTGATTATATAAGTCAGAGGAGGGAGAGCCTACAATAGCTGCTCCCCACATCACACCCCCAAGGCTCCTTTTTAGGGACAGCAGCAGCTTTGTCAATGACACAAATGCAGGGTGGCATGAGGCTTCCGGCAGCTTAACATTTTAATTTGGGGTGAGGGGTGGAAGAGAATACATAAGTTGCTTTGTGGTCCCCCCGCCCATCCTAATGCCTTGGGGGTCAGTCAGGCTGACCCAAATGGAATCCAGAGCGAGAGCGGGGCGTTGGGTTCCCCGAGGAAAGGGGGCAGATCCAGAACAGAGCAGAAACGGTGATAATTATCTGTGTGAAAAAGTAAGGAGACTCTAGGTGAGAAGGACTAGCATCAATCTAGACAGCAATCTGGGAGAAAGGAAGAGGAGAAAAAGGAAGAGGTGGCAGTAGGAATGATAAAAGAGAGCCAGACACTACAACCTGAGTTATTTGGCTTCTTTTCAGGGTTAGTGGGAAAAAGGCAGATTAGCATCAAGGATCAGGGATCAACAGCAAACAGATGGAAGTCCCCAACAACTCTTTTTGGTGCTTTTTACTAACTGGCTTGCTCTGGGACTCAGCTCGATTTTTAGGTGAATTTGGTATTTCCAATCATGGGTGTTTCCCCTAAACTTTAATATCAGGGCATCATATACACCCATGAAGTCTGAGTTTTGTTGTAAGATGCTAGGGCCCAAGTCACTGGCTCTCTGGGCCCTAGTTCCTTAAATTATATGATGACATGATTCTATCTTCATCAGTAGCCCTTCTGAGACTAAATTTGAGAAACAGATAGAAAAATCCTGGTGTCATAATGAAGGGACTATGAATAAAAAATACAAAAATTACACGTAGATCAGGGTGCTACCACTGATCCAGGATTAAATGCCTCCCCAGCTTTTGCCGACAAGTAACCAGCACCAGTGTTTTAAAGATAAGAGTGGAGATTCTAGTTTTCAGAAGACAAAACCAGAGCACACTATGCACAGCTTACACCCCCACCCACCCACAAGCCAAGGTCCCAGCCCCACTCTGCTGTCAGATAGTTACATAGAGGTCATGTCATTGAGGGCGTGGTCCAGCTCCTCGCTAATGGCCTTGTACTTCAGTTTCTGGGCATAGAGCTCATCTGGACAGGCACAGGAACCACAGGAAGGAATGAGGGGACAGAGTAAAAGGTATCAGAAGCAGATGAACAGAGGGAATCATTAGAAATTAGGGAAAGTGTGACCATGGGTCTAATTCCACAGTTAGAAGAACATCTATCCTGGTTGCCATGACTGGCCATTTTCAGATCCACTGTCCCCAGGACCAACGGGACTTCTTGACGCCCCTAATCAACTGCAGTAAAGGTTGAGAACCTGGGCATAGTCATGACTAGAAATTCCAATCACCAAAGGCACTCAAGAGGATACCACTCCCACCCAGTTAACCCAATTCTTAGCAGTGATAATGCTGAATTTAACAAACAAAGAAAAAGGAGAAAATACACATTAACATTCAGACACTTCTTCTTTACCTACCCATCGTGACCAATATTGTTGGCCCCTTTGCTCTACAGGTTGCCTCCGCAAAACTCTCCCAAAGAATATCCTGCTACCCAGAGTGTACCAAAGGAGCCTATCTCAGAGTTCTCAGAGAAAAGTACAAACTTTCCCTTGTTAGGGTAGATGCAGTTGCCCAATTATGGGGGCAGGAAGGATTTAGAAAGCCCCTGGCATCGGTCAGCTCTGAGAAGTGGTCATTCCACTACTGCATCTCTTGGTGAAGTCCCCCACAACTTGAGTGGTGAACAAGATTGCCAAAAGTAGCCATGGGGTGACATGGAGGTACATGCTATTACCAGTCTCCTCCAAGGGAAGGATGCAAATTCCAGAATATTAGGTAAAGTCTTATTACAGGGAGAGTAAGTGTAAAAATCCACTTCCAGGATTTGACCCACTTCACCTAGCTGTGGCACAGGGCAGGGTGTAGGATGCATGCCAAGTCATTACCAACTCCCTTTGGTGTACAGGGGAAGAGGCTAATGGTCAAAGGGCAAGGTCATCCTCTAGATTTCTTTATTTTAATCCCTCACTCAGGCTCCATACCTTCCAAATCATCAATTGTCTTTTCCAGCTTGGCTACTGATCTCTCAGCAAACTCAGCACGGGTCTCTGCCTGGGAGAAACATGAAATCAGTCAGAATCAGAGATGAGTAAGACAGAGAAGGATCTCTACTTCTTCCACCTTCTACTTCTATACCTTTCAGAACCAAAGCCAGCTAGTCTAAGTCTACATTAATGCCTTATATGCCTCTAAATGTTTTGGGTCCTTCCTTATAATTCCCTCAGCTCACCTCCTTGAGTTTATCAGTAAGAATCTTTATCTCTTCCTCATATTTGTCTTCTTTTTGAGAGTACTGTAAGAGAAGTAGAATAAACATTTCAGTATAGAAATTACTCACACAGACAATACCCCCCTCCTGACATTTACTTTTACACTGAACATCCTCTTGGATTTAATGTGCTGAATGATCCATGAGAAAGAGCAAGGCCGTTTTGGGACAACAGTCCTTAAAATCCATAAATCAATGTCCTTAGAGCCATGATACCCTCAGAATCTTCCAGGACCTTTATTTATTTAATTTTTTAAAAAAATTTTTGGCGGAGTGGCATGCAGGATCTTAGTTCCCTGACCAGGGATCGAACCTGTGCCCCCGGAATTGAGAGTATGGAGTCTTAACCACCAGGCCACCATGGAAGTCCCCAGGACCTTTATTTTTAAAATGGACCTAAGCTTTGATCTTATTCAGATCAACCCAGGAAGGTATTCTTCCTGCCTCCAGGTTAATGAGTAGGTGTGGTGACACCTTGACACCACATGGCTGAAAGAGTCCCACAAGAAGATAAAGACAAGTCATCTGTCTTGATTGCTCATTAGGTCTCAGATCTGATACTATTTGTTGCCCCCTTCTGTCAGCATAGCAGTATCAGCCAGAGGAGAACATGACCCCAGTCACCCGAGACCAAGAAGTTATTTTAACTACAGCAATCAAAGTGCACAGGAATTGGCATTAAACCCAGAATCTGGAGAGAGAGTAGGTGGATACTTCTCACTGGATTATATAAGGAATGGGTTTCTCCAGTCTTTCATCAAGGGCAGGGCTGGGCCCAGGCCCCAAAGCCTGTCACTTTTACAAACCAGCCCCTACCTTCTCCGCCTGAGCCTCAAGAGACTTGAGGTTGTTGGTGACATTCTTCAGCTCCTCCTCCAGCTCAGAACACTTACTGTGAATATTTTAAATACCGCAGGAGAGGAAAGGGGAAGAAGAGAATAAAAAAAAAGGAGAGAGACACACAGACATGAATTGTACCTATATGTAGAGAGAGTTGGAAGGCACACTGGGGAAAAGAGAAGTTCCCAGGTAATCTGAGCAAGCATCAACCCTCCTCCCTCTACCATAGAACATGTCAGGAGCTGGACCCTCCTGGGCTGGGACTCAGAATGTTTGGATACTAATAAAGAAAACACTTGACAGAAATCACTACCAGGAACAAATCATAACTGCTACCTGGGGTGGAGGTGGGAACGGATGCCCAACCCAAACAGTCCCCAAAATCACCCAAGGGAAGGTGAGACCCTGTGGAGAGGCAGTGAAGCAATTAGGAAAGAAGAGATGAAAGATGCCAAGTAAGTGGAGAGGAATGGAGCATTCCATGAAGAGATGAAAAAGCACTCAACAAATCAACCAGTGGAGGGGAGGCAGCTACAAAACAAAACAAAACCAAACGAAACCACACCATATGTATAACCTCTCTGTGGGTTCAATGGTTAGTACCTTTTCTTCAGCAGCACTCAGACACTTCAGGTTCTGGTCCATCAGTCTGATCTGCTCATCCATCTCTCGGCAACGGCTGTTAGTGATAGTCACAGGGATCACACAAGCCAGGTTGTGGGGAGGGAGAAAGGTCAAAAAGGAACACAGCAAGGAAACAAGCAGCAAAATGGAAAAAAAAATTAAAAAATCAAAAAATGGGAAGAAAACATCACCATGGTCATGATATGTCACGTCTAGGAGAGGGGAATGCAAGGGAAGCACAAATAAATATGCATCAGCACGGACTTTGTTAAACAAGGCCCAGAAGGTGCCAACAGGGGAGCAGGTCATGTCTGCCTTTGCCCTAACGTTCCCCAGCAGCTTGGCAAAGTGGTAAAAACAGAGACAGATCTTAAGTCGGCACAGCCACTTCAGTGCCTCAAGGAGAAGCAGAACCCAGTTGGGCCTGCTGCTTAACAGTTCACCATTTTTTTAGGTTTCATTTTCCTCTCAATGAAGAAGCCTCATTTGTCACTTGTCACTAGTTAAGAGAGTAAGAAAGCCCAAAGCCATTCTTAGGGCTTAAAAAAAAAAAGCATTCTAGATGACTCCCACTCTCTAGGTCCTGTTTAACAAGGTTGAAGGAATGCTAGTTTATTCACATTAGTGCCCAAGCCAAAGGGGAAGGAACAGAATGGTATGGCAAGATTTGGGGAGCAAGATACTCACGACTCTGCCAGCTCAGCTCGCTCCTCTGTGCGTTCCAAGTCTCCCTCAATAATCACCAACTTACGAGCCACCTATGGGACCAGACACAGGTACAGCTCAGTGAAGCAAAGAAGGAGCCATTTCCCTCTCATGATTCTTATCAGAAGCCCAATATCGCTGAAGAGAGAGGGACAAGCTAAAAGCGTCTTACCTCTTCATACTTCCTATCTGCCTCTTCTGCAATGTGCTTAGCTTCTTTGAGTTGGATTTCCTGGAGTTCCATTTTTTCTTCATCTTTTAAGGCTCGGTTTTCAATAACCTTCATACCTCTGCCAGAAACAATACAGACAAATGTGGCACTGACAGCCTGGGGAGCCTGTCATCAACTCAACTCCAAGGGACCCAGAATTACACCTTTTAAAGCCCATTCCTCTCTGCTTACCACTCAAAAAGAATTTCCATAGCACCCTCCCACCTTAGTTTAATTATTTTGTTTAAAACTTTCTTATAAAAATAATACTTATTAAAAAACTAAATATTTAAGTGTATAGTCTAAAAGCATGAAGCAAAAAGTAAGCCTCCCTAATTCTAGTCCTGCTCATCAGAAGTAATCTCTTAATTCATAATCCTTCCAGAAATGTTTTATATGCCAAAAATCTCATCTCCATTTCCCCACACCCCAAAGGAATCATACTACACTGCTCTGCAACTGGTTTTCCTCACTTTCTATAATTTGGACACTACTCTGTAATAGTACACACACAGCTGTCTTATTTATTTTCACAGCTGAACTGCGTTAATGTACTCCCAACAGGGTATTTTTAATTCTGAAAGCCTTAGTTTGATCCCATCCAAGTCATCACACACCTTTGTTCTCGTTTAACTCACACGTGACAAGGAGCCAATTGGCTATTTTTGACAAAAATGAGTTGGTTCAAGGACTGTGGTTCTCAACCCTGGGCACATATTACAATTATTGGAGGAGGGAGTTCCCTGGTGGCCTAGTGGTTAGAATTCCAGGCTTTCACTGCTGGGGCCCGGGTTCAATTCCTGGTTGGGGAACTGAGATCCCGCAAGCCTCTCAGAGCAGCCCCCCCCAAAAAAAATTATTGGAGGAGCTTTAAAAACATTAATGCCCAGATCTCTTTTGCAATGGATTCTAACTGATCTGGGATGGGACCCAGGCATTCTGAGAGATTATATGTATATGTATATATATATATATATATATATATACACACACACACACACATATATATATAAAAATTTATTCATTTATGGCTGCGTTGCGTCTTCGTTGCTGCATGAGGGCTTTCTCTAGTTGCGGTGCGCGGGCTTCTCATGGCGGTGGCTTCTCTTGTTGCGGAGCATGGGCTCTAGGTATGCGGACTTCAGTAGTTGTGGCATGCGGGCTCAGCAGTTGTGGCTTGCGGCCTCTAGAGCGCAGGCTCAGTAGTTGTGGTGCACAGGCTTAGTTGCTCCATGGCATGTGGGATATTCCCAGACCAGGGCTCAAACCTGTGTGCCTTGCATTGGCAGGCGGATTCTTAACCACTGCGCCACCAGGGAAGTCCCTGATATATTTTTTAAACTCCCCAAAGATCCCCACCACACACTCCCATGATTCTAACAGTGCAGCCAGGGTTGAGAGCTTATTAAAACACTGATTGCTGGGCTCCACATCAAGAGTCTCTGATTTGTAGACGAGGGGTAGGGGCTGATGAGGATTTGAGTTTCTACCAAGTTCCCAGGTGCTGCTGGTCCGGAACCTCACTTTGAGAACTGCTATGGGTGGGTGCCGTCTAAGTGGAGGTCATCCTGGTGACCCCATTTAAGGATTATTAGGTCAATTTATAGAGAAACACCAATTATAAAAGGGTCACAGGTCCAGGTTACCCCTACTCTGTCGGTCTTCATATGGAGAGAATATGCAGAAGGAAAGAAGATCCTATAAAAATAGGTTACGGTTTTAAAAAACAGGTTTATAAGAAACCTGTTTGATCAGAGCCATTATGAACTTCTTCTGAAATCCACACTTCATCAGGCCCCTCTACACACCTCTCACTCTCATCAGCAGCTTTCTCAGCTTCCTCCAGCTTTTGTAGGGCAGTGGCCAGGCGCTCTTGAGCACGGTCCAGCTCCTCTTCAACCAGCTGGATCCTACGGTTCAAGGAGGCCACCTCAGCCTCAGCCTGTGTTTAAATGAAAGAATGGGAAAAGGAAGCAGAGGCATGGTGAAAAGAAACTGAACTAATTATGACACGAAGATTGGGGTTGACTACCACCATGAGGAAGCCAGAGCCTTGCAGGGTAGAACGTGTCTTAACTCAGATGCACATAAGACCTAGCAGACATGATTTTATATGCTATAATATTACATGTATTTTCCTCCCTTTCCCACCAATGAATTCCCATTTGTTCCACAGGACAAGTGTTTTTAAAACTCAGCTCCTTGCCCAGCCCAGTGTCAGTTAGTACCAGTTCAAATTCCTGAACAAGCTAGTGTCAGAAAGGTAGCCAGTAAAGGGGTCCTTCTGCCTGAGCTCTGGCTTAAAGGTGTATCTCACTCTGCAGCAGCTTTCTCCTAAGTGTCACATAAAGTGGAAAAATAAGAAAGGTTTCTTAAAGAGGGAATCTTGGATTATCTATAAATTTGTTGCTTAACTCAAGTTGTTAACCCTCTGATCAGCTTACCCTAACACCAGGAGGATGATTAGCCAAAAGAATAATGTTTTCCCGAAGAACCTTCCAGAACAGAAAAAGCAAAAGGATGGAATATTGGGATACCTACCTCCTACCCTTTCAACTTGCCCCCTCCTCCCACCTTTTAAAAGTTGGCTACAAGGAGCTTCTTCTGGCTAAAATTATCTGCTCTGATGGCATTACCAAAAAAACTGGGGGCAGAAGAGAATGTTTCCTTCATGCCCACCACCAACCCTCCAAATTTCTGAATTGTGACTTCTTTCTATTCCTCAAGTCATCCCTTTAGCCTAACCCTACAGTATGGCATGACAATCCTCTCCCTGGCCTCCACCCCACAATAAAGCACAGGCTAGAGTCCAAGTAATCCCATGCCTCCTCCTTGGCAATGGAATAAGAAACAAGGAAAGAAGAAGGCAGCTGCATGTGCATGAATTCTACTGGTAGAAAATCCTCCCTCCTCTGACTGCCTTTCCCCTCCCCAGACCTTTACTGGTGGCAAGTACACTGACTGCCACAACCGCACAAGAATTTAATCTGCCCTGCACGCTCCCCAGTTCAGATGCTTATCCAAGTGCTTGGTAAACACGATCTCTCTTCTACAGCCCAGATTGTGCCTGAATTCTATTACCCTGATTTCCTCCTGGCAGTCAGGGGTGGGGGTAGCTAGAGAAATAATCTGGGCCACCAGCCCCTATGGTAAGGGATATAGCCCAAAACACTCCTGTTAAGAATCAGGTAATTTGGCACAAAAATTTCCAAATACAAACATGGGAGATTCGAGGCACTGCAGGGGCTGGGGCTATATAACCACTGACATACAGGAAAAGAAAATCAAGACATCTATATAAGCTGAAATTACTAAGAAACCATTTGTGTCTCTATTCAAAATATCACAAAGACAAGTATTCTCTGGTCCTGTCTCAGGAGACCAGATGCGCCCTAGGACAACACACATTTCGCCTCACAAGCTCAAAAAGGCTAACAGGTCAAGATTATGAGAACGAGTCTGCCTATCGGCCAAGAACTATGAAACACTGCCAGTACAATGATTTATCCCACTCCGCTCCCTTCAGATGCCTAGAACTGAAAAAAAAAAAAAAAAAAAGAAAAAAAGAACAACATCGAACCCAGATTTGAAGGAAGCTCATGAAATCTAAGTCCCCACCCAGCTCACCAGAAGTTACCCAAATGAAGTAAAGATAACAGGCTATGGGGGTGGGAGTGTACAGTTTCCATGACAACAAGCTGGCTCGGGCAGTTTCTCCCACAAATCAGCATTTACAATAGAATTCTTCGCAAGGCTGAAAAGGGAGGAGGAGAAAACACATCTTGATGCCCTAACTAGAGCATGCGCACATTGAACAAGCCTGTACCAAAAACAGAACCCAGGATGGGAATCCCAGCAAAAGCTTTGGAGACCTCGGTGGGGAGGGAAGGGAGGAGGGCAGTCACTGTTCTGTTTTTTCTCCTCCCACAGAGGATCAGTTCTCTTTACAGTGAAACAAAAGCTTGCAAAATCAAGATCTGTTTAATGTTTAAAGGAACAAGGGAAGACACCTACCTGGCTTTTCCTTCCAGCCAGAACCTATGCACAATGCCTATCCCTTTCAGGTCAATCAAGTGTACCAAGAGATTGAGTGGGACTAACTTCTGCAGATGAGAATAGGAAACATGGCCCTGGGAAACATTAACTTTATATGCTCTTCTGTCATCCTAGGTTTAGCATGCCTAGATGTGGTTTTGATCTTTCAGCCTGCCCACCTCTGCCCAGCTTGGAGGTACACTGTGAGGTCCTTCCTTCAGGTAATAATAGGATTCTCCATTACCCAAGAAGCAAAAATCCCAAGGCCGGAGAGGGGAACACAGCAGTGATTCAGTCATATCAGAAGATGGCTGACAACAGCTTCAGCTATGAAATGAGTTTGGTTTAAATGCTACCATCCTCCGCACTGAAGAGATTCCCCAAGCACGCTATACCCATCAAGGCAAGAAACGGACAGGGGACTGGTGTTCAGAGGCAGATCAGGGCCAAGGACAGAAGGGGATTAGCCTATATCTGGCATTCTGCCACCCTGGGGTTTCTCTTTTTAGACAAAAGCCACAGATGAAATTCAAAGGAAAAGAGTAATGGAAAGGTTAGGATTGAGCCCTGTGAGCAATGGACTGCCCCAGTTCACTGTGTTCACAAATATATCTACCCAGGGAGATACTGTGTCCTTGGTGACTTTAAATTTCATCAAGGGGCAGGCAAGCTGGAAGGAAGGGAGCAGAGTTATCTGTCCCAGAGTAAACAAAGGTGGAGTCTAAGCGGAGGCACTCAGAGCAAAGGGCTATTTGCCTCTCCCCTATGAGTATGTGCTCTAGTATGAAGGTAAGAGAAAGGTAATCAGCGGGAAAGCAAACCTAAACCAAAGAAAGGTGATAAAGCCAGTTGCTTACTCCACCAGACCCTATGAACAGAAGAGAGCCACACAACAGTCAGACATTCTAACCACGGCCACCCACCCCCTGCAGACTAGGAATTTGGGAATAAGGCCACAATCGAAACTGCTAGTCAAAGCCCACTCACTCCCCTCAGTAGTATTCCTAAATTTTTTACACCAGAAAAAAAAGAGAGACAGAGACACAAATACCTGCAGAAGTTAGGAGACAGATATTAACAACAAATAAGGTGAACTGTACACTTAAAAATGGTTAAAATGATAAATACTTACCATTGTGTATTTTTACCACCACAACACACACACACACAGAGAAGGAAAAACACTGCATTTAAATATTATGTTGCAGTCTGTTTCAGTTTCGCAAAAAGTGCAAAGGAGATTCAAAATCAAAAGTGGATTTGACAAGGTGCTACACTGTAAAAGGTCAATCTCCAGGCCAAGAGCAGAAAAGATAGATGTATTCCAGAACTCAGTCTCTGCTTTGGACTCATCCAGCTTCCCAACAAGGGTTGGATGTTCACACAAAGTAACCAGAAAAGGAATTAAGTGACAATCCCACTAACAGCATGCGATACCATCAGGGAGTGCAGAGCTTCCAGCTCCAGGAGGGAGGAGCCTGCAAAACCCACATTCCAGAATGCCCTAAGAGGATAACAGGCAGTTCAAGCACCACTCCCCTCCCTTCCCACAGGTGTCTCCTCAGGAGGAATTCAAAGTTCACTAGAGCAGAAAGTCAAAAGATTAGGATTCCTCAAGCTAGGGAGGAGAAGATACCGGTTTCATAAATCTTTAACACTACTTCCCCATCTGAGGGCTTTCTTACTAGATCTCACTCAGCTCAATAAGCAAATCTGGCAGGCTCTGAGGGAGAAGCCTAAGAAACATCTGAAGCTGCTCTCTCTGCTATTACCCTAGAGTCACCAAGGGTGGGGAAAAAAGGAGTTAAATTTTCCTGCAAGGAAAATTACCAAATCCTGGGGGCAGTGGGTGAGGATCCTAGGGGGAAAACAAAATCCTGGGGGCTGTTGCTGGGGGGACAACATCATCTACCCTAGAACTATTCCTAGCATGCCCCTACTTGAGCCTGATTCTGGAGCTCAACACATGGCTAGTTCCTTCAAGCCATCCCTGTCTTCCCCTTTAAGGTGATCTGGTCTCCAGAACAAAGGAGATGAGAAGCTGTCACTAGTCATAAAGAGTCACCCAGCCAGTCCATCTCACTTGAATTGATAATTAGAAGTTACGGGCATAATGAACGGAGGAAAAATCCACTGAGAAATGGGTGACTGAGAAAGACAAGCTCCCAGCATTTCCATGCCCAGTTATAAAAAGAAATGACTATTTTAACAATCTTTAAGTATTAACCTGGAGGGCAGCTGTTTTCCCCCTTTTCCCCAAAAACATTAATTCTCAGCCACTCCCTGAAGGAGCAGCCAGAAAGGGGAGGGGGGGGGGACTTACCAAGGGAAAGAACAAAAAGGAATACCAATAGACCACAAGAGTTCTTTCACTAAGTCTTCAAATTTTAGCAACAGTTACTTTCCTCTCCAGCCTCAAGATCCTCCAAAACCAAAGCCTCAACTCAGGAGATCAGCTCCACCCACTGGACTGCACCCTAGACCTTGGAAAATCTTATGGCTTACTAAAACTAGTCCACCACTTCGAAACAGAAAGCAGTTTCTAGAATCACCATTCAATCCATTAACATTTTTTAAAATCCATTAACATTTTTTTAAATCCATTAACATTTTAAGTGCCAACCTTCAGTTGAACAAATATTTATTGAACTTAAAAAAAAAAAGACACGGTAATGGGTAATTGGGAAAGTAGCAGAGTAACATCACTTCGGAACTCATTATTTTGTCTCCATCAACCATACTGCCTAGGTCAACCAGAAACCTTGACAGAAATCGGCACTCCATCAGATTCTCTACCACATACACTCGCTTATCAGCTCTGCTTGGAAGAAGTGTTCTTAACCGGTTCAACTTGCACTCTTTACACTTCAGCAATAAACGCCTGAATCTGGCAGAAGTTCCTGCCTTCCAGGTCATCATGGCAAGTTCTGTTGGTTCCTACATTTGCACTAACAGAGAGAGTGAAGTACCGTCTCCTCCCCTCCTGCTTCACTACGACAGAGACAGTGGGTTTAGCAGTTGCAAGGGCTCCCCCTAAGAGGAAAGGGCCCCAGGACGGAGGATGGGAGGCGGTGCTGTGGCCTCAACCTCCTCCAGGGAGGGCACCGCGCTTCCTCTCAGCCGACTGCTGCCTCATTTCCTGAGCAGGAGGAGGGAGCGGAAAAGCTGCCAGCAGACCACGCCGGGGGCTTTCCGGCGGTTCCCACCCCCCCCACTCCCCACCCTTTAACAGTAAGTTCGGCTCTGCCCCCACCCAGACCAGAGAGGAATCCACCTACTCTCACCCCTTGGGCCAGAAACCTTAAACGAGAGCACAATCCCCGCCCCCCGCCACGGGGAAGTGGGGGAGGGAGAGGCCGCTGAGCCCCTCCCCTGACCGCGCCCGACTCGGAGGGACTGAATGAATGAGCAGGGAGAAAAGGAGGAGGAGGAAGAAAACCACCCGCCAGTCCCGGTGAAGCTCAATTCCTTCAAACGTCAAGCCTGCTCGCTCAAGCACCCAGTTCCCCCCTCACCCGCTCGAGGTCCAAATGAAGCTAAGCCCCACCCATCCTCCGGGCTCCAACTTCATCTTCGAGTATGCTGGCCCCCTAAGGACCGTGCTCCACCACAAAAATGGAACCCACTTCTGTCCCATCTTCTCTAGCGCCTGCCCCTCCCTCACGCGCCTCGCCCTCTCCGTACCTGTTCCCGGGCCCGCCTTTCTCCCTCCACTTCCCGCTGAAGGCGCTCGGCCCTCTCCTCTGCATCATCGGCCTGCTGCTGCAGAACCTGGATCTTGCGCTTCACCGCCTCGATGGTGGTGATCCCGGCCATGGTCCCCACCCAGCCCCTGCTTGCCTTCGGGTTCCTGCCTCCTCCGCTCGGCGTTGCAACCGCTTCTCACCCTACTTCCGCCTGCTCCGCCCTGAAATACCGGAACTCACCCACCCGCCCGGATGTGACGCCACCACTTGCCGCGCCCTCCCACCGCAGGCAGGCGGGAAGGCTGTCCACTGGAGAGAGACCCGCGGCTGGGAGCGAGGGGCGGGACCTCTCTGTGGCCCTAGGCGACCGCTCCCAGCTTTTCCCTCGAGCCAGCAAAGGGGGGCGGGGTTGGGAAGAGGGAAGGCTACCATGGTAACCGGAAGGCGCGTCGTGGTTAAGCCTCTCCAGTCGCTGGGCAGGCTGCCCAATGGTTGGCCTGTGCGGCCTTTACACCCGCCCTTGACCCCTCACTCCCTCAGTGCTGATCCGCCACCACCTACCCGCTAGGGCACCCTGTGTCCTCTCCACAACATAAACACCCTACAAGCCTCTACTTCCACGCACCCCACAAATGCTCCAAACCCAGGTACTAAGAAAAGCCTAGACTTTCTGGGTCTCATCTTCAAAAGACGATGACCTCTCCAGCCTCCTTTTAAAGTCTGCTCAGGTAGGTTCTCTCCCATCTCCTGAAAATCAATGAAAGGAATTAATGGGGGATGAAGAGATGGGCAGGTTGACAAAGTTCTCAATCTATTTGGCATCAGTTATGAACATAAGTGTTCTATTTAGAGTACTGGTCTTTTCCCCTGTTCAACTATCTCCATTTAGAAATACTGAGCATTGAAACTATTCAGAGGAAACAAACAACGCAAACAATAAATAATTTGCTTGATAGAGTTACCTGTACACTCTGATTACCCCACCCCACCCCAGGAATTGGAAAGAAAAAGAAGGGTTTGAAGCCTCAGTAAACTGCCATGATGGCCTAAGAATTTTTACAACTCTCTTTGGAGAAATCTGATGAGAGAGACTATGGAAACAAAAATGAGACTTTGTCATTTGGGTGCTGATAAGCAGGGGGCACTATTGTGCACGCACGCGCGCACACACACACACTCACACACACACACACACACACACTGCGCATCCCCGCCCTTTGCCCTATGAAGAATCAGAAGACCTCATCTTAAACAAACCAAAGGAGTGTTGAGAGCACCACTGCATTCCTGAGGCTGGTAGATTTGAACAGATAATCTTCTCTTGATCCCGGGAAACAGGTGGATTGACTCCTAATGACCTTTAAAAGCATGATGGATGGGCAGCAAGGGGCCCAGTGCTACTGTCTTCCTGGTAACCAACAATACAACAGTATATCAACAGGTGTATATGTCTGTCCTGTCCCTCTTCTCCCCATCTCTTTCACCTCCTGTCCTTAAAAAAGGGTGTTATGACTCTCATGTCCAAACTATTGCACTCTTCTTTCCCCTTATTTTACCTTCAACAGCTTCTCATTTCATCTCAGATTAAAGGAACCCTAAACATGGTTGCACAACAGTGTGAATGTTCTTACTGCCACTGACTTGTACACTTAAAAATAGTTAAAATGGGGCTTCCCTGGTGGCGCAGTGGTTGAGAATCTGCCTGCCAATGCAGGGGACACGGGTTCGAGCCCTGGTCTGGGAAGATCCCACATGCCGCGGAGCAACTAGGCCCGTGAGCCACAATTACTGAGCCTGCGCGTCTGGAGCCTGTGCTCCGCAACAAGAGAGGCCGCAATAGTGAGAGGCCCGTGCACCGCAATGAAGAGGGGCCCCCGCTTGCCACAACTAGAGAAAGCCTTCGCACAGAAACAAAGACCCAACACAGCCATAAATAAATAAATAAATTTAAAAAAAAAAAAAAAAAAAAATAGTTAAAATGGCAAATTTTATGTTACGTATATTTTTTCCACAATTAAAAAACAAACAAATAGGACCTTGGATGAATTCAGGGAGGAAATAAGTTTAGTCTGATCTTGCCACAACCCTCACCCTTTCTTTGTTCAAGGAGTCCTGGCAAATCCTACACTTTCCAAAAAGGCTTCTCAGATAACCAGAACTCCCTGCGTAAACATGCAGTTATTGACTCCCTCCTCCTTCTCTTCCCCTTATATCTACATCAAAGTAATATGCTCTGTTTACTTGTTTATTAATATCGAGGGCAAAAGCTGAGTTGTGAACTCCCTTCGTATTAGACAGAGCACCCTCCCCTCAAAGATGCATATATTATGTTGCTGCTGACTCTGACCCTTGCTTTCTACTTTTAACCTGTTGCCTCCTCCTTATTCAGCACTTTTCCCAATTCCTATAAACACCTCACTTTCCCTCTTTGACCCCTTGAGGCAGGAATCAGCAAACTTTTTCTGTAAAGGCCAGACAGTAAATATTTCTGATTTTGTGGGCCATAGGGTGTGGCTACCACTCCTTTGTAGGGAGAAAGCCTGTAGGCGATATGTAAATGAATGGGCACGGCAATGTTCCAATAAAACTTTGTACAAAACCAGGCTGCGGCAGGATTTACTCCACAGGTGGTAGTTTGCTGACCCCAGCTTTCAGAAAAGAAACCTTTCTTCCTGGGGCTTCCCTGGTGGCGCAGCGGTTAAGAGTCCGCCTGCCAATGCAGGGGACACAGGTTTGAGCCGTGGTCCGGGAAGATTCCACATGCCACGGAGCAACTAAGCCCATGCGCCACAACTACTGAGCCTGGGCTCTAGAGCCTGCCTGCCACAACTACTGAAGCCTGTGCCTAGAGCCCGTGCTCTGCAACAAGAGAAGCCACTCAATGAGAGGCCCGTGCACTGCAACGAAGAGTAGCCCCCGCTCTCTGCAACTAGAGAAAAGCCCCCGCGCAGCAACAAAGACCCAACACAGCCAAAAATTTAAAAAATTTTTAAAAAAACCCTTTCTTCCTGTTTCTGTCTTAACCCGGGACTAACAGATGTTTGCCTCTTGCCTACAACCTTCCCCTCCTATTTCTTGTTCTCCTAAGTATCTCTGAGGGTACTTAATGACTGTTGGGAAAGCTAACAAGGGGGAGAGAAGTTGAATGAGTTTACTCATACTTTACGTATTTAAATGGTTTTGGTGGATTCCTACATAAATATGAGAAGTTTCTTTCAAATTAACGTACTGAGTAGACCCTGTCTAGGTGGGGGCTGACGTGTGTGTATGTGTCTGCGTGTATGTGTAAGGACAGATAGAATTTATCCCCAGCAAATTCCTTTATCTTCCCAATGATATGGGCATATTGTTTAGAGCCTCTATGTCATTCTTTCGCCCCCAAGATCTCAAGTTAGACTTGTTGGCTCTTTTCATTGTTCCTGGAAACACCTCGTCAAGCCCACATACTAGCTGTTTCAGCCTAAGGACTTTCTCAGAGAGTTGTTACTCAACATCTCACGCAATTGTTATCAACCTGACATTGTGTCAGTTTGTGAAAACTTACTCCCATGCCCGTTTATTAGAACCAGAGAAATCTATCCATCTATACCTACAACCTAGGTTAGGCAACTCCAGTAGGCCATCAAGCATTTACCCAAAGTCCTGGGATTAACCTGTGTTGTTCATAGTTTTGCAAGAAGGGAGAATTAATTAATAGTTTGCAGTGGCCTAAACTTTTGGAAACTATGAACATGTATAATGTATATGATATGCTTTGTGTCTCTGACCTCTGGCATGATATATTCAACAACCCTCACCACTTCCCCAGGCCCCTGAAAGTGGCAGAAAGCCAAAGAGGAGATCAGAAACCTAATAGCAAAGTGTTCGAATGTGAGGATCCGAAAACATTTCTGAACGGCCTACTCTGTCTCTAGCTGTTTTCCGAAACCAAATGGAATTTTAAAAAACACATGTTCCTATTTTTCCTATTAACCCAGTGCTGAGAATTGACTGTATTTCCATCAATACTGGGACATTCTTTTGTTGCTGTTAAGATTTCTATGTTACTTTTCTTCCAAGAATCTTTTCTGTGTAGTCTCTCATTTATCTTTGTGGTTAACTTCAGGACTGAAGATGAAGGAAAGTGGGTGATTATGAGATAACATGAAGTGGAAAAGAGAATTTGTTTCATTTTCAAATGGGAAAATTCAGCCCTAGAGAAGCTGAGTAATTTAGCCAAGGTCACAGAATAAGGTCTGGTGGTGACAACTTTACCCCCTGAGTCCTTATTTCTATTATAGCATATCATTCTAAGATTCTCTCTGCTGCCCTAATAAGCAATGTTTTCTATGGCATCTCTGTGACATAAGGGTAAATGCCCACATTGGCCAAGATAAATAAACCCATATAGGGCCAGGGTCAGTGTGACCTCCTTTTGTCCCATTATGAAATCTGAGCTGGCTTTGCTGGGCAGTTGAGAGATGAGAGTTTCCCTATTAATACACATATCTACGTGCCAATCCTTGGACACAAAAGCTAAGAATGTGGCATGGGGGAGGAGGTGGGAAAAGTGATAGCAGTCTGGACTTGGAGTCCCCTCCCTTGGTCCAGGTCCTGGGAAAGATAATTAAATTCCTGGATTGGGGGTAAGAAGGTGAGACTTCTACATGTCTTTAAGAAAGAAAGTATATGCCGTTACAAGGGTATGCCACCATGTGGCAAAAATGTATGTGGGTATCTATGCCTATGTTCTCTGACTCCACATGAAGTGTTTAGTTATTAACATGAAGATCTATGTGTGTAGGTTAAACCCGTCCCCCCATTTCTGTATACTCACATCAGCTGCTTTCTTCTCTGCCAGCTCCAGCTTCTCCTGGGCATCCTTCAAAGCTTCAGAATACTTGTCCAGCTCATCCTCTGTCCCTTTCAGCCTCTTCTGCATGGCTACCAGCTCATCTTCCAGCTATAGAAGCCCCAAGAATTACACACAAGACATATGTACACAACAGTGCAGTCTCAGACCCTAGGCTCTTGAGCCCTGACAGACCTCTGAGCTCAGCCTCTATGTTATCATCCTCAGAGGGACACACTTTCTCCCTAGTCAGTTTCAGCCAACTGCTCCAGGAATTATGCTATGCCCTTTGCCTGTGACCTTGTAATCTCTGACCCTAAGATGACCAAGCCATTCTGGGTTTTCATTAAGACACTGGGATGGTAAATATCTTACTTAGGATGTAGATGTCCATGACTCCATTTAAGGGAAAAGAGATGCTACATGCCAAGCTCCCACTTTTTCCTCTAGAAATCAGGGTTTTTTCCAAAACATGATCCACTCCCACTTAAATCTGGCAGACATACTGTGGCTCAGAAGGGGCCACCGATTTTCCCAAGGTCACACAGGCAGTCTGAGGTAAATACCCTAGATGTCCTCTGCCTATCCAGTGAGGCTGGGGAAGAAGAGGAGTCCCTCCCACCCAAAGGATGAGCTGGCACCAGTGGTCACTGCCTTTCCCATGAAAACTCTCTCCATCTCACAAGTCTTGTTCACCAGCAGGTGAGAGAGACCAAGGCCAAGGCCTACCTGTTTACTTCTTTCTTCTGCCTGCTTCTGCTCGGCTTCAGCTTGCTCTGCCCGATCCAGAGCATTCTCCTTGTCCAACTTCAGCATCTGCATCTTTTTCTTGATGGCCTCCATCGTGAACAGTGGCTGTTGGGGAGCTCACCTGTGAACACTGGAGGACTGGAGACTAGGGTAAGAAAGAAGGGGCTGCTGGCTGAGTGACTAGTTCCCCAGACTTGAGCCTTTATTTCTGCCCATGGCTCCACCTCTTGTTCTTAATATGGTCTTTCCAGCTCCCTCCGCCCCATCGTTGTTCTCAGGGGAGCACAGGGTGAGACACTTTGATGGACTGACATCACCAGCAAAGAAAAATTAGGGAACAGCTGAGGCTGATTTTAGACAATGGAAAGTGGGAGGGAGAGGAAAGGTCCTCCCTGACCCTGAAAGTTTCCACTCACTCTGGGCAGCTCTATGGGTATTTTAAAAGAGAAGGGAGGGGGAGGGGGAGGACATTGAAATAGAGAAGGGTACTTTGGCTATTCTAGAATGGTAGTTTTCAGCCAGAGCCTCCTAGTTGCCCTTCAGCTTCCCCCTTACTCTCACCCAGACGTGTTGCATGCTAATCAAATTCCACTGGTTGAGTTTTACCTTTTGATTCCTGGTATTCAGGGAGCTTGAGCTACAGTGAAGAGGGGAGGCCTCTCATGATCTTTGACAATTCCCCCAGATCCCCAGATCAAATTACTGTGCTATTTTGAGAGTCTCTAATTGGCAGGGAGACATCATTCCTCCCCCTTAAGAGCCACAGGGATGGAGTAAGAGGGTAGGGTTGGGATCTAGAAGGCCATCCCAGAGCTTCAAGCGGGTGGGGCCAGGGGAAAAAAGCGGGGGATGGTCAGAGTAATCCAGATAGGATAATGTCCTCCATTTCCCCATAGTGATCTTTAAAGAGAACTTTTATAGCCACACAGACCAAGGTCTGTGTTGCTCTCTACTCTTCTCCTCACCCTCTGCTCCCTTCTTAAATCCCCCCACTCATCATCATAATCATCATCGTTACCCACTCTATTTCCCCTGGCTTAGTTCCAGGCCATGTTCATTCCACTTGGAGGCTTGCTACTGACAGGTGGCATTTAATCCCAGACACCGGCACCATACAATCTGACAATATACCAGGGAGAGGTGGGCACTGTTCAAGGTGACCAGAGCTAACAGGGAAGAATATAAATGGCTCTAATTAGTCATTGTGTCAAGGATAGATGGGTAGTATTAATACTAGGCCCCAACAATGGGGTGAGTGAAACACCCACCAGCGTAGAGGGCAAAACTGGAGTCCACTCAGGAGAACTTCCAGTCAATAGAGGGGTAGATACGCAGATAGACCATCACCTGACTCTTGAAGGAAAGCAGAAAAACCGAAGACCCCTACTGTTGCACTTAGGGAACGGAATGAGAGAGTCCCAGGGACAGGAAGCAGTGGATAATAAGGTGGGGGGATTGAATAAGGAGGAGAAAAATACAAGGACAGGAAAAGATCAGGGCCATATCCCTTCTAGTATAAGGGAAAGGTATAGGAAGATTTGATACTCAGACTTCAGCTCTCTCCTGCTCCCACACTAGCCCTCCAATTCAAGACTGAAATCCACATAGGTTGCAGTGACTGGTCTTCCAAAGGGGTCCTGGAGAGAACAGGTTCAGTAAAAAAGACAGGAGCCCCAGAGCCCCAGAGGTTGAGGTAGGAAAGAGTGTGATGCTAAATCGCCTACTGCTGTAAGAATATGTTTGACATTTAGTTGGTTCCTAATTAAACAACCCAATATCAAACATATCACACAGAAGCAGGCAGGAGAGCTTTGGTGGTCCTCTGCCTTCCTCGCCACTGCAAAGAAAGGACAGAGCAGAGACACCAGGCGCCAAGCATGGCTAGATGGAGAGCCATCCATCAGTGCCCTTGGGGAAGGGCACTGACCCTTGCTCTTTGCCTCCCAAGGCAGCCGGCTCTTATTCATCTTCTCTTCGTGCCATCCCGGTCTCGGCTCCTCTCCTACTAGTGCCTGGCCTTCGCTGGATCACATTGGCCTAAACCAGGAAGAATATCTGGCAGGGCTCCACATCTGGGCACCTATCCTTCCCCAAAGCTCCAACACGGAGCTTCTCGCCATCATGTCACGGCCCAAGTGCCCAGAGGATCAGCAGTGTCAGCAGCTCCTCATCAACCTCGCCACCTGTTCTCAACTCCCCTCCTGTTGCCCCAAGGCTTTGCCAGAGTGGGGGTGGGGACTTGCACATCCTGCTTTCCCTTTCCAACACCCACACAAGGCTGCTGAAGGCCTTTCAGAGGACGCCTTCCTGGAACCCTCCTGCTCTTAAGTACGACAGATTAGTAGCCATGAGAAACTTCCAGAAGGCTTGGCTGCTTCTTCCCACCATCTTGTCCCTTCTCACCTTCTCCCCATGTCCTCCAGGCATCCTCCTTAAAGCCACCCTTGGGTGTCCAGAAGAGAAGAGTGACCTGTCTCACTAGCAGGCTCCAGCCTGGGCTCCAGAGAAGAAGTATGGTCTCTCCTGCCTGGCGGAATTAGAAGTAAGACTTTAGGAGATCAAAGGGAGGGAGAAAACGCCCTCTGCCAGGAAACAGCCTGCAGTCCTTGGGACTCTCCTCCTCTTCTGGGGCTTTTTACAACGCCAACTCCTGGGCTGGCTTCTCTCATGGTCTTCCCTCACAGGGATCCAACCTGGTGCCTGCTTTTCTGGGAGATTTTTCTTCTGAAGAGAATCAGGTCTGTTGAATGTCATGTGGCAGGCAGATTCTTCTCTCTACTGTGGCAGAAAGGAGCCCGAGTTATAGCTACACTGGCGGGGTGGGGGGCTTGGGTGGAAGTGTGGGGTGGGAGGAGGATGCTCTGCTTCAGCCCCCAGGCCTGTTCCATGTGTCCTTGTTCCCATTAGGCCGGACACCTCCACACCCCCTCAACACACACACACACAAACACATATGCCAACTCGACAGTGCCCTTGGTCTAGATCGATAGCTTGTCCCAAGCCACAGTCAATTCCTATTGTGTGGCTCTTGCCTTCCAGGGGAAGACTAACAAATGGGCATACAAGCTCCAAGGTAAGCACCTATGGTGTTGTCTTATGGGTTTCAGTCTGTGTGTAATTTTTACTTTCTTGACCTTCCTTTTTATCCTTAACACCCCCTCCCCCAAGTTCTGGTTCCCTTCTCTGGGAACCTTGATTGTCCTGGAGAACCACAGGCTGGAGGGAGAGAGGCTGGGAAAGGGACCAGCAGGAATTGAAAGGACTTTAGTGTTTGGGGCACTGGGGAAACAGAGGCAGAGACAGGAAACATTGATGTAGGGGAAGAGTAGCTCTCTTAGGAAGAGACTGACAGGATGGCATATCCAGGCCAAAATCTCAGATTGCCTTTGATGAAAGCTTTCTAGCTCTCCTGGAAGTAACTTCTGTGTAGCCATTTCAAGCAAGCCTGAGTCCTTCTGAGCCTGAGGAGTTGGGTAAGGCAGCAGCCAACAGAGGGAAAAGGGGCTGGATGGGTATGATGGGGTGAACTACTCAGTTGATGTGATGAGAGCGGACAGAGTAGGCAGAGAGGATCAGAGGAGATGGGCTCCGGAGGGGGCCGGACTGCCAATACTGGAGCCAGCCTGGCACTGACAAGCCCTGGGGAGAGAGGCCAAGGTCAGGGATCAAGGCATAGGGGGCGGGGCATTCTGTGGGCCCAAATGAACAGAGGAAAGAGGAATAAAAGGGGTTGATGAGAGAGTGTGGTGGGAGGTGGGGGCGCAACCAGGTAATGGAGAGGAAATAAAAAGAGAAAGACTATCACAGGGCAGGAAAACATCATTATGACTTAGCATTTATTGGATATTATATGCCACTTCTCTGCTAAGTGCTTTATTTAATCTCCACAGTAATCCAGTGAGGTAGGTGTTATCTCCATTTTACATATAAAAAAACCCCAAGTTAAAGTTATGTGCTCAAGGCCACACAGGCAGTAAGTGACAGCCAGAATTCAAACCCAGCTCTGACATGTGGAAGCCTGTTCTCCCAACGCCAGGCTATGCTGCCATATATAAGAGGCGGGGGGCAGCTGGGAGATAGATACAAGGGAAGATAAAAGGAGTGAAGGCGAGGTGGACCCGCAGGGAATAGAGGGCGGGGGAACAGGCAGAAGGAATGGGAGACTCAGCCAGGTTGGCGGGTCAAATCCAGGACATGTGTGTGGTTTTTCTCCTATAAAACTCTCATCATACCTGTCATGACTTGGTCAACGCCTGCCTCTCCGGCCTGTGAGCTCCGTGTCTTGTTTGCTGTCACAACACTTGAGTAGTTATTGACTAAAGATAAGACGGCTTGGGAAGCAGGGCTGATGGGGACTGGAGGATGAATGGATATATAGGACAGAAAGACAGGCCTGGGATGGAGAATGACATTTGAGCTGCATAAAGGGGCTGGCCAGGGGGCCAGTAGGGGACATGTGAAGGGCTTGGTCACAGGGAAATCTCCTAAGAGGGAAGAGGGAGGATACGTACTGCGTGCCAAGTGCTGGGCTTGCTCTCTACATAATCTTATTTAATCCTCATAATGTTCCTCTGAGATGGGTAGTATCCCCACTTTCAGAAGAGAAAGTTGAGGCTCAGAGAAGTAACTTACACATGGTGACACAATTAAGAGGTGAAGTCAGACTTTGAACGCACACCTGACTCCATAGCATGTGCTCTTCTCTTCATACCTTGCTGCTTCTCTGTGCTCCTCATCAGTGGGGTGTGTAGGGAAAGGAGGAAGGAGAAGCTCTGAGCTAAGATGAAAAATGCATATTGAAGGACAGAGGCAGACTTGGGGGAGGGGGGAAAGAAAGGGTTCGAGTTTTGCAGTGCAGACAGAGCCACATGGAGTTGAGGGCAGGAAACCACCAGTGTGGAAAGGATGAGTAACCAATGAGCATGCAGATGGCAAGGTGAGGGAACAGGGAAAAGTATGTATGATGGCAATTACATCAGAGAGTGATGGCGTGTTCTTGTACATGTTACTGGCTGCAGAGTGGGAGTCTCTCTGGCTTGAGATGTCATTTGTATGTAAAGTGGATCTTTATAAGTAAGGTTCTCTATGGCCTATAGATGCAAATGATTACTCAGTACTTTTAAGAATTTTGAACGCATTTAGATTTCACATGCTCTTTCCAGTCCCCCATAAATCCCACCATCCCTTATTCCCTTATAACTGCCGGACTCCTGAAGGCATTTAAGTTTGGAACTCTGTTATTTTGCCGAGGTGGGAATTCAGGCAGAAATCCAGAGGAAAGAGACTTGTCCAAGGTCTCACAATAACTGTCAAGTCAGAACCTAAAATCCAGGCCTACTGACATCAAGCACCATAGTGCCTGTGGATTAATAGCCATATTCAGAGCTATTTGTCCAGGTATACAGAAAAAATCAGTGGAAGTGAGATCAGAGAGGTGGTGAGCAAAATCCAGAAAGCTCTATTAAGATTATGGCAGCTGTGAATAAGCACTTTTTTTTTTTTTGGCGGTACGCGGGCCTGTCACCGCCGTGGCCTCTCCCGCTGCGGAGCACAGGCTCCGGACGCGCAGGCTCAGCCGCTCCACGCATGTGGGATCTTCCCGGACCGGGGCACAAACCTGTGTCCCCTGCATCGGCAGGCGGACTCTCAACCACTGCGCCACCAGGGAAGCCCTAAATAAGCACTTTTGAAACAGATCAAGATTTAGGGCTGAAAGAATGAGCCAGTAGTCCAGGTTTGAACCTTTAAGAACTAGCTTTATTTGTTAAACCAAATCAGGACTCGCTTCTCACATTGTGCCTCTATCCACCTCCCCTCCCCCCACTTACATCAACACTGCATATGTCATTCTGACCACAAGGCGTCACTCTTGTTTTTACCATTGTTTTATAGATTGTTTCCCCTATAGCACCAGGGGGTTGACAGGGGCACGAGAGGTGAGAGTTGGAGCACTGTCTTGAGTCCTGGGCACATAACTAGATCCAGGTGAGTTTTGGGAAGGAAGCTGAAGGTGGTGGGGCTCAAGAAATCTAGGTTAGCAGGTACGGTGAGAATGGAAGGACAATGTTTCAAATGCCATTAGAGTCTCTCCACATAAAAAGCTTTGCCCATCTGATTTAGTTCCTGTTGGTACTGCCGATGCTCCTTTTCAAACAGCTGGTGCAGGGCAGCTTGACGGACCTGGTGGGGAGGGGAGAATAGAGTGTCATGTTTGCCCTCTGTTTATCCACCTTTCTCATTCTTTCTCCCTGGTTGCTTTCCCATCACCTGTGTTCTCTTGGATCTGGACTTAGCTGTGACATAAGCTAGGCAGTAGCATAGAGGCTGAACCATTGGAGGGGAAGCCTACCCATTGTTTTCCCCCATGGGTGAGGCTCCAATGTTCAGCAACTATTTGCTGA
Organism: Mesoplodon bidens; assembly: GCF_964165515.1. Lineage (NCBI taxonomy): Eukaryota > Metazoa > Chordata > Mammalia > Artiodactyla > Ziphiidae > Mesoplodon > Mesoplodon bidens. Next base: position 74,128,365 of record NC_138177.1, on the reverse strand, counting down.
GAACATACCATGAACCAGAAACTTTTCTAGGCACCTTGGATACAAACATGGTGACATGACAGCAACTGGGGACTCCAGGGAGAGAGAGAGGTTCCAAGAGGCAGGTGTTAGGCACTAAGTAGCAGTCTTACCAAGGTGAGAGGAGCAAAGACTAGACTGCAGTTTGGGACTCTGCAGCTGGATGCAAAGAATCAATGAAAAGGAGCTTTGGTTTTACGGTTGAAGAGTTGCTGCTCTGGTATAACAGCAGAGACTAAGAGCTTGGGAATCCCAGTGGGCAAAGGCACAGGGCAGTAGTGGATGAAACTTCAGGTCACCCTTGCTAGAACTCACCATCAGTAATTGCTTGTTGGCCAGTGCCAACTCCTGCACCATAGTGTCCTGCATCCTTAGTATGGCATATGGGTTTCTCCTCTGGCTTAACGTCATCTGCCACAGACACTGAGTGTGTGAATTTCGCCACCTGTCCCAGGCAGAAAGGTAGGGGTTGAATGGGTTAAAGTCAGGAGTGGAGACAAAAATGCCATCAGTGAGGCTGCTTCTTCACCAGAACTTCTGTGCCATCGTGAGAAGACTGCAAACTCCTTGAAAGGATAACTAGAACTGACTTAGAACCTAGTATATTATGTCACTCAATCATCATAATAACCATGTGTCATAGATATTAATTTTTGCATTATACAGACAAGGAAACTTTAAAGCTCAGGTGAGTTGCCCAAGGTCACTTAACGGCAGACCTGGGTATCAAATCCAATCTAAGGATTAATTCATTCCATCATACCAGTGATACTCAGTCCTGGCTAGGTCTGAATTAAGGTTTTCTAATATATAAGAGGAATATATGTATGTCTCTCTCTCTCACTCACACACACACACACACACACACACACACATCCTCTGTTCAGATAATCCTGTTGACATTTTTTTAAAAAATCAAGTATTTTTTGCAGATGGCTGAAAATTAAATTGATACAGAAATATATATTAAACGAAAAGTGAAAGCTTCATTCTTCTGCCCCAGTCCTTCTCAACAAACTTATCAGTTTCTTGTGTATCTTACAGAAAACTTCTCTTTATCAGCAAGTGTTATCTTTTAATTTTTTTAACATGAAATCATGTTTACACAAGCAGTATTACTTAACAATTTGGACTTTTCATATCAGCACACAGAAATTTGCTTTGTTCTGTTTAAAGGCTGTCTAGTATTTTTGTATCATAATTTAACCAGCTACACGTTGTTTCTAGCTTTTTTATTTTTATAAACAATGCTGTCATGAATACTCGTGTATGTACATTCTAGTGCTTTTGCAGGTATATGTGTGTAAATTAAATTCCTAGAAGTAGAGTTGCCAGTTCAAAGGATATGTGAATTTTAAATTTTGATAGATTTCATAAAAAAGGCTTCATAAAAAAGGCTGCATCAGGGACTTCCCTGGTGGCACAGTGGTTAAGAATCTGCCTGCCAATGCAGGGGACACGGGTTCGTAGCCCTGGTCCGGGAAGATCCCACATGCCGTGGAGCAACTAAGTTGGTGCACCACAACTACTGGGCCTGTGCTCTAGAGCCCGCGAGCCACAAGTACTGAGCCTGTATGCCACAGCTACTGAAGCCTGTGCGCCTAGAGCCCGTGCACCGCAACAAGAGAAGCCACTACAATGAGAAGCCCACGCACTGCAATGAAGAGTAGTCCCGCTCACTGCAACTAGAGGAAGGCTGCGCGCAGCAACGAAGACCCAACGCAGGCAAAAATAAACAAAATTAAAAGAAAAAAGGCTGCATCGATCTTGATTCCCACTAAAACTATATGCATTCTTGTTACCTCACATCCTTGCTACCTCTGGATATAACCTATGAAACCTTAAAAAACAGGCTTATCCTATCTAATCCAGACCATTTTAGAATCTTCTGGGTTAAAACCTGTGTTTTTTTTAAAAAAGCTCCCCAGGTGATGGAGATATACAGCCTCATCTTTTGAGTTTTCTCATTCATTCATTCAATAAATACCTACTGCATATCTACCACATGGTTAGTGCAATGCTGGGCAACAAATACTTGAATTTTCCTTAAAAAGTAAAAAAAGAAAACAACAAAAACTTGCTCCAATTTTCCTTCAGAGAATGGGAAGCAAGGGACAATAAAAACCATTGCCTACGTAGCCTAACCGAGTGGGCACTAGGAGGCTGATCTCTGCTTGTGAGAACAAGGGCTGCTTCTTGCCCCTCCCGTACCTGTTTGCATTCTTGAGGAGCCCCTAACAAGATGGAGCAGATCTCAGAAGTGGCTTCAGGACAGGAGGGTGAAAAGGTCAATCTGAAGGTTAAGGGAAGGGATAGAAGCAGAGATTACCTGTCCACCATCTTCTTAAGTCCCAGGGCCCTTTGAAAACTCTGCAAGAAAGGGGAGTTCTGTTGATCTGCCTTGATCTCCAGTACCTCACTCAGTACCCTATCATAGTGGGAGACACATAGACCTTTCCCTTTAGAGACAGGGAGTAGCCAATTTCCTAGGGGAGGTGGGGAGAAAGTCCTACTCCTTTCAGAATGGATCAAAGGTAACATGCAGCAGTTAGTATGCAACAAATATCTGAACACCTACTATGTGCCAGACATCATCTCCCACTCCTGCTACTACCCTTCTGTTACATCTGTCCATTTCTGGTAAATTGATCTGGAAACCTCATCCAGGGAAACACATCCAACCCAGTCCCTTTTCCAACTCTGCATACTTCTACTTTTACCATCTTTTCCACAGACATGTCTACAAACTTGCTTGATGTAGTCTTAGGAGACTGAACAGGCTCTACTTTGTTTTCAGTCACCAAGGTTTCAGTAGTCATAGCAACATTTACACCTCCAACAATGAGCCTAGGCCTAGGAGTTGATTGGTCACCTGGCCTGTTACCCTGGAGACCTGAAGGGAATCCTGGTTCTCCAGCCTTCTATTAGTGACACAGGCAATTCTATGAGCAAGGACCACAGTCACATTTCAGGATTTCGTCTTTTGTGGTCCCAAGGAGTATCTGTATGGTTCTAGGTCCAGAGAGCATATCACGTGCCTGTTTTATTAAAAGACAACTATAAAGGAATGAATCATATGCTTTATTCTTTAATTGTTCATTTTATTAAATAGTTTATATAAAGTCAGACCAATATATTGGTCTGACCATTCCTTCACACTACCCCACACATGAGGAGGGATGGGATAATGTCAGGTGTCAAAACATTCCTTTTTCACTTTATTCATGACAGTATGGAATGAAAGTAAAGGCAGATCCTTGCACGCCAGGGAAGTTGTGTTAATGTTTCAACACATCCTGGTTTAAGTGGAGCACCAGGGTTAAGTTGTTCCACATACCACTCATGGCCTCACCCAATCTCCCCACCAGTTCCTGTACACCTTTCCCACCAATGAACTCTTAGATGTCTCAAACCCAAATGGTTCCCATTCAACTGTGTTCGAAGGGATAGATACAGAAGACAAGACACCAAGCCCCGTCATCCCAACTCTCACCCTTGGGATTATTTATAGTCTGGAAAAGGACAGATGAACCATGATTAAAACCAAGTGAGGATTTTTAAGGAAGCTTTAACAGAAATATTAAGAAAAACATCTGAATTCAACTCCAGAGAAAAGTGCTACCAAGGGAAAAAAAAGTCTTAACTGATGTTCTGAAACTGGCCGTAAGAGAGGGTGGGAGAATGATCCACTATGCATGAACTCTAAGAGCTCTGAACACAACCAGAGCTTCAGCTGATCCAGTCCAGGCTGCTGAGCCAGATTGACCTGAGGGCTGCCCGGCAAGCACACTGCAGTCTGTCTGGCTCCATCAACAGTGAGAGTTCTTCAGCTCCATCACAGAGTACTCTCCAGTGTGTTATAGTTGTCCTTAAAGCTCTTCAATTCGAGGAAGTGCTTGGCACGTTTACTCTTCTGACTGGAGGGGAGGTATGTCACCTGGATGGTTGTTGGGGAGACTTCAGGAGACTGGGTTAGGTCTTTGGCTGCTGACTGATGTTGTCGCTGAGAGCTCCCACTTCGGGCTTTGACCCTGAAGAATACAAAGAGGGCAGGTCATGGACAGAATGAGGACTAATGGAAGAAAACAATTCAAGGCTTATCCATCCTATAAATGCAGCTGTAGCCACAAATGGTCTCTGTCCTACCTTATGAACTAGTTACTAAAATCTCATCTGGTAGCCTAGAAATAGTGGAGAAACCAATTTTCCCACTGAGTCCCTGCCTCTGACTCAACCTCTTCTTCATTTCACTGTGCTTAAAGAAAACTTTTAATTCTGCTGATCCACCTAATGTGTGCATGCCATTAATATACTCCCAGTCCCTTGAAACAACTGAATAACAAAAAATAATACTGAAGTTAACTACTGAGCACTTATTACGACATTAAACCTGGTGCTTTACGAACATGTAATTTACTAACATCCCACTATTCCTATAGGGTGGTATCATCCCCTTTTGCAGGTTAGGAAACTGAGGGTCCATCCAGTAAGTTGCCTGAGGTCACAAAGCTAGTCAGTGACAGAGAGCTGGGATTCAAACCTAAGTTTGTCAGATTTCAGAGCCTTTACTCTTCAATATACTCACTGAAACTTTCTAGAAACTAGAGATCAAAGAGACTAAAATTTTTTTTAAATTGTGGTAAAATACACATAAAATTTACCATCCTAACCATTTTTAAATGTTTACAGTTCAGCAGTGCTAAGTACATTCACATTGTTGTACAACCAACCTCCAGAATTCTTTTCATCTTGTAAAACAAACTCTCTGCCTATTAAACAACTCCCTATTCCCCCTTTCCTCCAGCCCTTGGCAACCACCACTCTACTTTCTGTCTCTATGGATATGATTACTCCAGATACCTCACATAAGTGGAATCATACACTATTTGTCTTTCAAAGAAAGTGAATTTTGAACAGGCCTCCTGCCTGACTTCTAGACCAAATGCTCCTTTCCATCCTTTCCACATGTTCATTTTCATTAGTTTTCTAAGTAGTTTTTACTAGGACCTTTTGTCTTTAGAACAAGGTAGCTTATTTTTAAGAACAGAGAGAAGACAGGACAGACATACCCCTTACCTTTTGAGAAAGAGCCATAATCAACACAGCAGAAAACAGATGTATTCTTTTCATGGCTGGTAACTAACTTTTTATTCTAGACTGGCTTTCCCTCTTTACTCTTTCAGTTACACGTATGCATAAACAACATAATGAAGGTTTGTTAGTATGTATTTAAAATGTTCCCAGCGAGGGACTTCCCTGGTGGTGCAGTGATTGAGAATCTGCCTGCCAATGCAGAGGACACGAGTTCGATCCCTGGTCTGAGAAGATCCCTCATGTAGTGGAGCAACTAAGCCAGTGCGCCAAAACTACTGAACTTGCACTCCAGAGCCTGCGAGCCATAAACTGAAGCCCACATGCTCTAAGGCCCATGCTCCGCAACAAGAGAAGACACTGCAATGAGAAGCCCGTGCACCGCAATGAAGACCCAACACAGCCAAAAAAGATAATAAATAAAATACATAACATAAAAAAAAGAGGAATTTTATGATGTGGTCATAACATAAATGGAAAAAAAAAAAAAAGTTCCCAGAGAAGAATCATGATGTCTCTTCTATAACACAAGCCCTCGGCAGCTGATTCTTTAGTGATACCTTTTGTTTCAGATAGGGTTACTAATACTTTAACTGGTAATAAAAATGGTTGGCATTTAATTCTTTTATTGAACCAAGGCACAAAAGGATGACACTGGGGCCCTGAAGAGAAGGCATCTTTGTGTGCTGAAAAACTTTATTTTATTCCCTTTATTGGTGTAATAGGTTATACCAATTCTGACATTTTACTGAGTTGGACAAAAAACAAAAACAAGAGAAAAAGAGATGCACAATAATAGGAGAAACTTCTCTTATTAGCTTGTAGAGCAGCATCTGCTTTCCAATGTGAGCAAGAAGCAGCTCTAACAGTCTAGGACCTGACAACTCTTATGTTATCATAGATTTTGTTCACAGTGCTTTTGAAGGTCATCTCACTGTGGGAACAGTCCAGCACTACCTGTATTCTCTAACCAGCTCCCTTTGACATGTTCCCCTCCAAACTCACACTGTGGCCAGTTCACTCAGGGCCTCCTGATAGCGCAGGTACTCACTCTGGCCAAAGACCTGAAGAAAGAGGAAGGAAGAATGAGGATCTCTCAGTCTGGGGCATCCCTTTAGTTCCCTGAAGGAAAAAGTGGCCATCTGGCTTACCCCTGTCCCATAGCGGGCTGTCTCATAGCCATCCAGCAGGGTATCAATGAGGGCCTTGCGCACACCCTTGAAAGGAGTACTAGTGTTTCGAAGATCTAGCAGATAGGAGCGGAAATTCTTGCCCATTAAGGAACGGGGATGCCGGCCTTCAGCATGAAATGGGATCTCTATGGAGATAATAGAACAATGATACCCCCTTTCCCATTTGTTTAGTCTTTCTAATTAATTTCCCAAACTTACAAACAGGTCCAATGAGTGAGTTGGGGGAAATTCTAAGAGAATTCAGAAGACCAGAGATACAGAGCTGTGTCTGAGTGGTCATATGGTGGTAGCAATACAACTGTTAAACTATACCAATGACACACAATAGTGTCATTTTCCTATTTACCTTCCTATTTACCCATAGTTTAAGATATAAACTATGTTTTGGTAGAGATAGAGCATTTTTGACAATGGTCATATGAAAAAAAATTCAAGAGCATTTCTGACAATGGTCATATAGAAAAAAATTCAAGAACCATCTAAGTAGGCTTGGTGAAAAAGCAGATGCTGCCTGTCTTTTGTGGGAAAACAAGCAAATTACCACCATCTAGTTCATGAAACTAAAGGTCTAGAAAGAAAAAAACAAATCCAGACTCTTTGGAGAAAAATAACTTACATACATCATTTCCTTAGGTAAAATAGTAACCCAGTACTCTCAAAAGTAGGAAATTCCTACCAGCCGCAGATGTGCAGAAAGGACAAATTCTAACACATAAAGAGGGTTCCTCCCTCTCTTCCCCAGGTGAGCTTTCAGGATCCGGAACGGCTGTTGAGCAGCCCTTACCAGAGGCACGGATGGCATCCAGAGCTTTCATCCTGTATAGATAGTTGTAGCAATCTGTTAAGAAAGAGACTGGTCTCAGGCATAACCCTCAAAAGATTCTCCAAACTCCAGCAAGCTTAAAGTGCCTCCCACATCTGACATATACCCAGTAACAAGGACCCACAGCAGCTGAGACTGCCAGCGGCTATGTTTATAACTCTGAGAGCAAAGGAATTCTGAGTTTGTGAGACCCCTCACTGAAGTATCCTCCAAGAGCATGCTGCATACTTTGATTTCCCTGGGTTTCCAGCTGTAGCAGTCTTGCGTCATCATCTGCAAGGAGCTGAGGTTCATATTTGATATCCTGAACCCTGGATAGTCGGATATCAATCTCCTCTTTTAAGTCCTGTTCATGTGGAGAAAAGAATACGCAGTCACTTAGCCTGTACTTTGCTTCCCATCAGTCTGGAAATGGGGCAGAGCAGGTGAACAACTAAGACAACAGAAGCAGAGAAAATGCTCATTTGGCTAATGAAATTGCCCGATAAGACTCAAGAATTTAATAAAGAATGGGGTTGGGTTCACTAAGAACCTCTCCAAACTGCCCATCTCTAAGCTAGATCTTTTAACCTGCCAGAATTCCTTCAAGCTCTACACTATTAACATTATTTCTGATTTTCAACTGAAATTTTAGGGGGCACTGAATGGCACGCGGGATCTTAGTTCCCCCACCAGAGACCAAACCCGCACCCCCTGCAGTGGAAGCACAGTCTCAACCACTGGACTACCAGGGAAGTTCCCTTGACAGGATTTAGAAGAATCTTGGTTAGGTGTCATAAAGAATTTCCTGAGCTGGGAAAAAATGGACATCAACTGGAGGTCATAATCTACTCTAAAAACCTGTAAGAAGATCTGTATGTGGTTTAGAAGTTTGGGAACTATCCCTACCTGGTGGACCACAGGATTTCTAGAGGCTTTCTTCTAGAGCACATTTAATTTTTTAAGTAGGTAATTCAAAAAGATACGAAAGGGGTCACCCCCACTTACCCAGAAGCAAACACTGTTAACAGTTTCATATTCATCTGTCTTAAGAGGGTTGCCAGAGTCCCAGCAAGTATTTTCTTGTGACATTTAGGAACTTCTATTGTGAAATATGTCATTCGTAGAATACATTTGACATATATATATATATATATATATATATATATATATATACACACACCTTAATTACAAAATTCATTAAGATGCACACCTGTATGCACTATCCAATTTATGAACTGGAATATGACCCATGACTTGGAAGCCTTCTGTGTCCACCCGACTGAATGCAACCTCCAACCTTAACTTCTCAAGTTTTATTTTTCTTTGCTGTTTTATCACGTCACCCTGAGGAAGATGTTTAGCTTTGCCTGGTTTTGAACTTTATACAAATGGAAAATATATATATATATATATATTTTTTTTTTTGGAAAAATACTTTTTGACTTGCTCTGCAACCTATCTTTTAAAGTTTTAAATAAACTTTACTGAGGTTTAATTTACATGCAATAAAATACATCCATTTTAAGTATGTAGTTTGACGAATTTTGACAAATGAATACATCCATTCAACCACTATCCCAATCAAGATACAGAACACTGGACTTCCCTGGTGGTGCAGTGGTTAAGAATCCACCTGCCAATGCAGGGAACATGGGTTCGAGCCCTGGTCTGGGAAGATCCCACATGCCGCGGAGCAACTAAGCCCGTGCACCACAACTACTGAGCCTGTGCTTTAGAGCCCGCGAACCACAACTACTGAGTCCACATGCCACAGCTCCTGAAGCCCACGTGCCTAGAGCCCGTGCTCTGCAACAAGAGAAGCCACTGCAATGAGAAGCCCGTGCACCGCAACGAAGACCCAATGCAGCCAAAAAAAAAAAAAAAGATATAGAACACTTTCATCACCCCAATATGTTCTTCATCCCCCTTTGCAGGCAACCTCCCGCTTCATGCCCCAGGGAACACTGATGTGCTTTCTATCAATATAGTTCCTCCTGTTCTAGAATTCCATACAAATGGAATGGAATCATACAGTACGTATTCTTTTGTGAATGGCTTTCTGGCATTTTTTCACCTGGCATGTTTTTGAGATTCATTCATGTTTGTGATTTACTTTTTCCATTCAAAAGTATTTTAGAGGGCTTCCCTGGTGGCGCAGTGGTTCAGAGTCCGCCTGCTGATGCAGGGGACATGGGTTCGTGCCCCGGTCCAGGAGGATCCCACATGCTACGGAGCGGCTGGGCCCGTGAGCCATGGCCGCTGAGCCTGCACGTCCGGAGCCTGTGCTCCGCAACGGGAGAGGCCACAACAGAGAGAGGCCCGCCTACCGCAAAAAAAAAAAAAGTATTTTGGAGATTCACTTGTGTTCATATACTTATCTTCGGTTTATTTTCATTCCTTATAGTATTCCAGAATACTATTACGTTATTATATATCCATTCTCAAATGGACATTTAGAGTAACAGCTTTAAAAAAAATTATTAGAAACAATGCTGTATTCTTGTACATGTTTTCTGGTACACATGAACAAAAATTAATTTCTCTATGGTAGGAGTGGAATTGCTGGGCTATGGATTAGGTACATTTGCAACCTTACTAGACAATACCCCAATATTTCCCAAAGCACTTTTACTAGTCTGTACTTCCACCAGCAATGGATGAGAATGTAGCCAGAACTTTTTAGAGCAAAAGGAATCTTGATCTCATCTAGTCTGAGGTTGGGGGGTCCTAAATAGTCAAAGGTTTGATTGGCTCATGACATACTGGAAACTAACCCTATATCCTTCTTATGGGAGGCAGCTGGCATTTGGAGAACTGGGAGAATGTGGAAGCACTGTTGAGGTTTCAGGCCACAACATCTTCTTTGAGGCTTTCCATGAAATATATCAGCAAAGAACAATGAGAGGAGGGTTACAGTACTAGTTAATGAAAGGACATTGCTCTAGGAGTTGACAGAATTGTGTCCTAGCTCTACCCCTCCCACTAACCTGCTTTTCACTCAACAATGAATTATTACTATGTGTAGGCCCTGGCTCTATAGCAGTGAACATAACTGGCATGGTGTATACATTCTTACAGCTTAGGGAAGAGAGAGGCATTAAACAAATAAACATAAAAGAATATTTGTAGTAAAATGCTATCTGAAAACAAAGAAGACCTACTTTATAATGGGTCATAAGCATTCCTCTTTGTAGGAAATAGTATTTGAGGTAAGTTCTAAAGATCAAATGAGCTAGCCAAGTGAAAACCAGAGGTAGATCATTCTAGGCCACAGTGACAGCACACATAAAGATAAGAAATTCAACCAGTGTAGCTGGATCCCAGTGATCAGGGCGGAGCCATACAAAAGGAGGCTGGTAAGGACAGCAGGCAACCTTTACCCGGAAGTGTAAGGCAGAAGCAGGATGGGGGTGGCAGTTGGGGGTATTAAGAGTTCTGTGGAGCATTAGGACATGTTAGGTTTGAGATGCCTATCAGACATCTAATTGGAAATGTTAGGTAGGCAATTGGATACACAAGGATGGAACTCAGGAAGGAGGAATGGGATAGAAATAAAATTTCAACAGTAGATATTTAAAGCCAAGGTAAGGAAAGCCAATTACCTAAGGAGAAAGTACAGAGACTGCTTGGTTATTCACTTCCTGTATGTCCTCCAGTAAGCTGCTTCCTTTTCTTAGATTTTAGTTGGTAACATGAATGATAGGACTAGATGATTTATGGGGCCCTTATAAATCTAAAGTTTTGCAATGGCAACCCTTCTCACTGATCTGGGGCTAATTCTAACCACTCTAACCCCATCCTAAATCAAAAAAAGAAAAACCCAAAACAGAAAACACTGGGTAGCTTAAATTGAACTGGGAAACATCATACCATAAAGAGTTGGGAATTTTCATCCAAGTCCTCCTTCATTCTGCAGATGCAGAAACTGAAGTCCCTGGATAAGCTACTTGCTGTGCCACGGCAGTGAGCAGGTAAGCCAAGACCCAAGATGACCTTTATTGCTCAATATACTAATATACAATACACTAACATACACATGGGTAACTGGACAAGGAAATACGGGAATTAAGTCATTTCTAAAGGCAAAGGAAATCTCATTCTGGGCCCTAATGGATCTGGAGAACCAGGCCTATCTCATGCCTTAAGGACCTACCTTGGGGGCATTGTGTCCCACAGGGACATGAGGTCCCCTTCGAGATTTCATTGCAAAGCGCATGATTTGCCTCTTCACAAAAATAAACAGCAGTACAAACACCTGTCCAAAAGATATGAGAAGTAAATAACCTTGAATTAAAAAGTTAGACCAAAAAAAGACATGCCTTCATTTCAAATCCCTCAATTCGGCCTCTCACGAATGCTTCGGGGTGTAAGTTGGGACAAAGCAAGGCCGTCAGCGATGGCGTGGACATAGATAAGCCTGTAGCGTAGAGGCTTGGGGGTCTTTATCCTAGGGTTTAGGGGGAGGGTTCTCGGCTAGGGGCGGGGCGGTCGGTGACATGCTCCCAGGTACTCCTGGGATAGGAGTCAAAGCCCAGAAAAAGCGCAGGTGAGTGGGTGGAGAATGAGGGCCGGGAACTGCTCAAGGAGGGTCTCTACTGGGTCAGAGGCGACAACAGGAAATGGGGTGGGGGAATCTCCTCACCAGGCTCCCGTAGGCCATCACCAGCACGACATTCACGCCGGACAGCCAGTTACTGCCGGACGCCATGGCCTCCCCACCCCGCGCAGAACCGCTCCGGTTTACCCCGCTGCCCTGCCTCGTCAGCCCGGGCTGCGCCGAGGCAACGGCGCCTGGGTTCCCTGAAGCGCCCCGGCCATTTCCTTACGGGGAAAGACCAAGGCTGACCGGGCCTGAAAACATGGCGGACGGGGGGGGGGAGGCTGGGAAAGAAGAACGACGCCTTCCCGCTTCCCCCCAGCACGTGACTCAGGCACGCAATGACAACCGGGACCGACGAGTGCGAAGACGCGGAACTACGCCAGTAAGAGGAAACGGAGGCTATCCGCGCGTCACGTGGTGGAGGCGGGGCCGCCGCGGAGGAGGCGGGGCGGACGCGCGGAGCCGGAATGAGGTGTCTCGTGGCGGGGCGGCACGCGCACGCTTGCGTGCGCGTCCTTTTTTGCGTCACGTGCTGGGGGACGCAGGAAGGCAAGTGGGAGGGGGAAGGCGCGAGAGCGAGCGCAAGAGGGAAAAGGAGGGAGGGGGGTGGGGAGGAGGGAACCTTATATCACGTGACAGGGGCGGCGCGGCCCGGGGTGTCAGTGTGGAGGAGACTGAGGTAAAGTTGGGAGCGCAGCGGCGTTGGCGGCGGCGGCGGTGGCGGCGGCAGCGCGGCGGGGCCGGGTATTGTCCGCGGCCCCTTTAAATCCACGATCCCCTTTTTACCCTCCCTCCTTTCTCCCCTACCCCCGCCGTATCCCCCTCCGTCGGTAGGCCTCCCCGCACCGTGTGTTCCCCACTGTACACCCCCCTCCTAGTCCTGCGAGCCCTGCCCCCCCCCCCCGAGTCGGCCGCTGGAGGTTTTGTTTACGGTTGGGTTCGCGGCCTAGTGGGCCGCGCCAGCGCCGGGGCCTCGATTTGGGAGCGTGGCCGGGGCGGGGCTTGGGGCAGCCGGAGGGGGGGCCATGCGGCTAGAGCCTGAGAGGGGGGAGAGCGAGAAAGAGCGCGAGCGACCGAGGCCTGGGCCCCGCCTGAGGTAGGGCCCTCTCTCTACCCTGGCCGGTGCCTGTCGAGAAGATGAGAGGGCCTCCTCCTTTTCCAACCCTCTGCGGGCCTCCTCTGATCCGGATCCGGCCTGGTTTGGGGGTGGCGGGGTGGGGGGGGAGGGAGGGAGATGGGGTGGAGCTGCCCCAAACTCCCCCATGTGGCCCTCAGTTTGGAGTGCGGAGGATTAATTTGTTCCGGGTGGGAGGTAAGGAGGCGATTGGCCCCGGGAGCTCCCGATGTGGCGCTGAGCGGGGTGAGCCTCCCATCCTCCACGCGTGGGCTTGCGTCCCCTCTCCGTTTCCAGCCTCTTTGTCAGCTCCTCTTATTACCTTTCCTTCTTGCTCACCGCTCCAGCTCTTGGAATATATTTTTTTGCTGCTGTCTTTAGCTTCCTGTCTTCCATACTGTAGTTTTGGGTACCCCAAACAATTAATGATGTTATTTGGGAAGCTGGGCCTGAAGGCCCCCATAGGGTATATTGCGCCTAAGGGACGTCATTAGAGCAGTGGGGTATGTGTTCAGTCTTCTTATAATGGGACAGGAATTCCAAATTTCTTCGACCCTTCACCTTGTGGACAGTCCTTAAATTGCTTTGCAAACTGATGTCACAAACAGGAGGCCGCTCCTTTTCCACCGTTCTTGAAATGTAGCCATCTCTGGTGTAGGATGTTGTGGAAAGAAAAACACCACAGTAACAGGCCTTTTTTTGTTGTTGTTATTGTTAGCCCTTTTGCCTTTGATTGTCCCTGATTATTAGATGGAGAAATCCTTTTTGTCTTCTCCCCAACCACTTCCACCACCCATATTCTGCTTTTGGGGATGGATGTCTGATGTGACTTGCTGGGATGTGATGAGGGTCAGTGACAACCTGAAATACAGGAGAAGTAAAACGTTTTGGCTGTGTATGGGTTGTTAAAACTGCTTTGAGATCCTACAACCATTGTTCTTAAAGATTAGACTATCCCAGTGATTATTTACGTTGTGAATGGGAAGTCGGGAAGTGTTGCTGGCATGTAAACTAATGATGAAAGGCCTTAAAATGTACTGTTTGGATTTTGATTTTTAAAGCCCCTTGTTGCCAAATGTGTCCTAACTGGGAAGTACTCTTTTTTAAATTAGATTCAAGTTGATGGGGAAGGGGATGCAGGGATCATTTCCACAGAGCATCTAGGGGAATTAGTTGCTCTGTTAGAAGTAGCAAGCCTTACCCACCCCCCTTCCAGCTTCATAGTTTCTGAATTGTTTCTCAAATTAGATTGTAAGCTCCCTGAGGGCAGCAACCAAGTCATATTGCTTTTGTATTTTCTAAAGTATTGGACACATAGTAGATACTCAATAAATACTTGTTATTTATTTTTTTCTGTAAAATTTCTCTGGCTATTTTTTTAAGTAGCTGGTTTTCAGAAAACAGTCAAGGGCACTCCTGTGTTGAAACCTGTATTTGTTCCTGCACTATTCCCTTGGTCTCCAATACTTGTCACCTACTTCCCTTAAATATTTTTATGTTTTAAGAAAGAGTACTTAACAAGATTCCTCATCTCCACTGTGATAACTCTGGGTATGTGTCTCTGCTTGCTACTAAAAGGCTACTAATTCTGTGCCCTCCAGTGATCCATCCCAGATCACTTACTTTTGATCTTTCGGTCAGTGTTGTTACTACCTAGGTGGTAAAATTTTCTTAGTCACACATTTCAAAGCATTTGTAAGAGAAATGGAAGTTAATAGCAAGAGTGATTAGGAGGATTTTTTTTTCCCCTTTCCTGAGTAATTGTGTGGCTTTCAAAATGACTTTTTAATGTATTTACATTGATTGCTACTGTACATGCAGTTGTCCATACAGGTAGTCATGAAATTCATATCCACAGTGTAACTCATGCTCACAAATTGAAATCACATGATGAGTAGAAAGCAATCAATATTTGTAAGTTACAGGAGAGGCTACTCCCATGTTAGAATGTTCATCTTAGAGTCAATTATAATAAAGCCTGATATTTTTTCTTCCTTTTTTTTTTCCTCTTTGATTTGAATCCAGGCGTACTTGGTTGAATAACACTTGTTTATTGTAAATTAAGTGTTTGAACTTGACAATAATGGCAGCCTGGGAAAATGGACTACAGTGTATCAAATAATCCTGTACTACCTATACATATTTACAGGGCTTTTTGTGCACATTTGTGTAGGGAGAAGAGGTAATGGTTAAAAATTAGCCATGAACTTTCCTTAAAAATATTTCTTGGTGACAGGAAATATAGAACTCAATTCTTAATGACTGCATCAAACGACAAAGACCTATGTAACATATTGACCCAACTGGGTGAAGAATTTATCCACAGGGAAGTTGGCTTTCTTTGTGACCCAAGAAACAGGTGAAATTCACTCTCCTAATATTAATACTTGCATATTTCTTTTGAAGCCCAGCCTACCTGTCCCTCAAATCCATCAGTGTCTTCTGGGCAGCTTAAAATTACCCTATATGAAGTTTCGTTAATGAAAAAAAATTCAATATAGAGCAGAAAAGTATAAACTTGTCCTCTTTGGCAGGGAGTAAAACAATGCAATGTAACCTTATTTTGAGCACTCCATCATATGATGAATGTTTTCTTTGTTTACTAAATGCAACAGTTGAGATTGCATTATAAAACAAAGTATGAATGAAGGCAACTTAAATTCAGTAGAATCTTTGCTTGTTAGAAGTGTTACTAACAAAACTGATCTGGTTTTGGGAAGGCCCTGTGTGTTCCATGTCTCTGTAAAGACTCAACAAAGTCTTCTTGCTGGCAGTAATGTCTCAAGTCTAAAATGACTTCCCAGAAGCACTTTCTTCCAAATAAAACTCTGGGCTAGATGCTTTTGGTTTGGGACAAATTTGGGATTCTCTATATATTAAGGTGAGTGGTGGAGGGGAATTGCAATTCTGGTTTCTTGGAACTGCGGACTTAGGAAACCAACAGAAGCAGCCACAGAAGCAACCACAAAAGCAGCGCGTTAGAATTATTATCCAAGGAACTGAGATTCTGGGCAAAGTCACTGGGGCTGATATGTGCCTTGCTGAAAGGTGTGGGAGCCCCCACATACTGAGAGATAGAAACTTGAGGGAGGAAGAAAGAGGCTAGGCTTGAGCTTGTCCTTTCCCGAGTGATGGAGGACACATGCAACTTACGTTTAAAAGGTTGTAAGGCAGGTAAAGCTCTTTTCAAAGGTAGGTTGAGTACAGTGTTTTAAATTGTTTTTATTTGGAGTATAGACTAATCCCCTTCCTGGAAGGCTTTTGTTTCCAGGCTTTGCTGATTATCTTTCCTTCTGTCAAAGGGACATTGGGTATTTTCGCCTATTGGAAGACTTGATTATTAACATTGTTTCGCTTACTATCAAGATAGCAAAACTTCACAAAGGCTGCCTATAGGGGACTGTAACCAAATCGTGCTCATCACTTTATTTTATTTTTTTTTCTTTTTGCGGTATGCGGGCCTCTCACTGTTGTGGCCTCTCCCGTTGCGGAGCACAGGCTCCGGATGCGCAGGCCCAGCGGCCATGGCTCACGGGCCCAGCCGCTCCGCGGCATATGGGATCCTCCCAGACCGGGTCACGAACCCGTATCCCCTGCATCGGCAGGCGGACTCTCAACCACTGCGCCACCAGGGAGGCCCGTGCTCATCACTTTAAAACAAACCATCACTTAACACATGTTTTATATATTTCTTGTTTTACAAAAATGGATTAATAGTCATAGTTCTCTAAGGAATTTATCATACTGGAAATCTATCTCAAGAACAGGTGAATGTTGGTTTGTCTCTTTAAAGAAGTGAAAGTGGTGAAGGTGCTGATGAAAGAGAGGTTGAAAACATTTTGCCCACATTTAACATCTAAACTTTTTTTTTTTCTTGAATCTTTCAGTATTCTACCTTGTAAATACTGTTATTTGTATATACTGTAAATGATGACGTCGGTGGGCACTAACCGAGCCCGGGGAAACTGGGAACCACCTCAAAACCAAAATCAGACACAGCACAAGCAGCGGCCCCAGGTAAAGAACCCAAGGGTTATGGATCCATGGGGTAGCCTTGCTGGTTGATAATGGTTTCCATCTAGTGCAACATCATTTTGTGCTTTGGATTATTAGTTTGGGTTCTTTATTCTTATTTTCTAATCCATGCCTCTTTTCACTTGGGGCCTGATAACTGTTAATGACATGCTGTGATGCAGTGTGCTTAATTTACTGCATTATGAGGCTTGGAAAGAATGGGTCCTGTGCTTTGTATCTCTAAGATAGCATTTTCCTTCATTCATCTGGGTTGTTTTAGCAATACGTTTCTTATTTCTTAGACCTTGCACTTTGACATCCCTCTAGCCAATCTTTGTCTTGCCACCTTCTTCCTTTCCTTTGCTCTTCTTTTCCCTAATTTGTCTTTTGTTTTCCTCTCTGGTCTCATTGAGGCCTAATCTGATTTTTCCTTTCCCATGAGGAGTTAGCATCTTTACTATGTTCCTTCAAGATTAACAGATGAGGCACCCTAGAGTATTGCTCAGTTTTAAAGAGTAAATTAACCTCCTTGGCACTTGGGTGCTGAGGTTTATGAGTTCTCTCTTTTTTTTTTTTTTAAGTTGGATTTAGATATGATCTTTTTTTTTTTCAATAACCAGTCTGGTATTTGTTGGCACCTAATATGAATGAATTAATTTGTATTTGGTTATGGTCAGTTAAATTGAATATGTAAGACTAGAACTTCCCTCTTATTCATTTTTCTTTCACTTCTTTTTCCAGGTGAATTTCTAGCAGAATTTTAGTACTTAATCTCAGTTGGGGCTAAAATTTCTGACATCTTATAAACATACACTGGATACTTGCAAGATATGCTGAGTGTATCCTCAGACTAAACTTTAATGATACTCTCATCCCTAAGGAATAAAAGGGTGGCATTGGTCATTGCAGAATCAGGAACAGGGTTTACACATGACTTTGCAAATAAATGAAATTGAGTTAAGGCACAGATGTTTTAAAGTGGTGCTGTGACCCCAAAGTGAAAGTCCCTTTAACTGTGAACATAGGTGAAAAAGCTCCCTGCTTTTTTAGAGACTGTAGCTTGAAATAGTCACAGCTTCACTCTTTGTTGTCATGGTGGTAGCATTTTATTAGTTGGTCATTTGTAACAAGGAGAAGGAAATTGGGGTGGGAGATGATGAATATTGACTATATAGGTCCCTCTTATTTCTCTAAACTGTTGTCTCTTGATCATGCTTTCTTAGGCCACTGCGGAACAAATTCGACTTGCACAGATGATTTCGGACCATAATGATGCTGACTTTGAGGAAAAGGTGAAACAAGTGAGTGTATTGCTAATTTGCCATAAGCTGTGGGAAAAGACATCAAGATCAAAGCACAGTAAAATAGAATTGATGTCTATCAGGATATTTTCCACTATAGTATTAAAAGAATTATGAGTGCTTTTATTGTCTGATTGTACCCCTTTGGACAGATACCTTGTTCAAAGAGGTTTTACCTTAATTTTAAGCTCTTGTTTATTGAATGACTTTGTTGGTACCATTGTACAACAGCTTTGAATAGTTGTGGCATCTAGGAAATGTGGAAAGTCATGGTATACTGGATCCTGTATGCTTTTGCATTTGATTCTCTATTAGATGCTGTATTATTCAACTGCTTTATAAATACTTTTGCCCCATCCCTAGTCACAGGTTGTTAATATTTTGCTTTTGGAACTAGAGTACCAAAATTCTGCATTTTTTACTTTTTTAAGCCTGGTTCTTTCAAACTCACCTGTGTCTTCTCCCTTTTTTTCACCTAGTTTTCTTTTGTGGGGAGTGCAGGCTTGTTCATGATGGTTGCTGATCTTTCTCTTTCAGTTGATTGATATCACAGGCAAGAACCAGGATGAATGTGTCATTGCTTTGCATGACTGCAACGGAGATGTCAACAGAGCGATCAATGTACTGCTGGAAGGAAACCCAGATACGGTAGAGTGCTAATAAAGTGTTCTAGAAAGTGGGTCCCTCGTTGAGAGGCTAGTAAATTCCAGAAATAGCAAGTGGGGTAACTCACCTTAAAGCAGAGTATCTTATTCTCCAAATAAAGCAAGGAACTGTCTTGGAGTTTATTTACTGCAGGTTGCAAATACTTAAAATTTATGTACAATAAATAGGAGAAAACAGATAAAATCAATTTCTTCTAGTTGGCCTGGAAATAAATTTTTCATTCTAGGCTAGTGACTGTTTTCAAGATTTGGTTATGCTGAGTTAGAGGTGCTATTTAATAGCCTTAGTTACTAATCATGGAAGATTTCTGCTCACATGTTTTATTGCTATTGAACAAAGCCACAGACTACTGGATTTTGATTTCAGAACACTCCCACCAGTATCAGCTTTACATTTCACAATACCTTTTCATCATGTGAACTTACTTCTGTTGAATTAGCAGAGAAACAAACTTTAGAGCCTGTTGACCATCCCTGGAGATGATAGGGGATATTGGAGGAACTCTTGCCCTAGAATTTAGAGTTGCTTTCACCTCCTCCTTTCCTTTCCATTTAATGAGAATCCTGTGTTTTGTTATTGTCTTATTACTGTTTCAAATTGAAGCCCCTTAAGAACAGGGACTCTGCCTTACTAATTAATCTTTGGGATGTTCCTGCAGTGTTTAGTAGAGACCTTTATTATTTTCTTTTTAATGAGGAGTGTATCATTTGAAGTCATTTTTATTTACTTGGTCTTACTCAGGGGATCATTGGTTGAGATTGATAACCAGATTTCATCCTTAGATTAACTTACTGATGTTACAGTGTCACTTTAGCTGAATGTTCGAGGTTTGTCAGTTTCCTCGAAGCAGTGGGAAATAATAGTGAAAAACTATTTTTTAATCATTGAATTTAAATTTGTACCTTTTTCTCTTCAAAAGTGTGGTCCTAGATTAGATTTTATATTATGGGCCTTGTTTGAAAATTACTGCCTGGATAATCAGAAAGCAGTTCTGGTTCATCTTGAGTTTACTCCAGAGTAATTGCCTCTGTATTTTCGAGAGAGTGGGGTAGAGGTGGAGGTGGATCTATTCACACTTCTAAAAAGTGTGAATTTTGGGGGGACTTCCCTGGCGGTCCAGTGGTTAAGACTCCGAGCTCCCAGTGCAGCGGGCACGGGTTCAATCCCTGGTTGAGTAACTAAGGTCCTGCATGCTGCATGGCACAGCCCCCCCCAAAAAAAAGTGAATTTTTTTTTTTTTTTTTGTGCACAAGTCATATTTTGTTTCACCTTCTAGCATCTCCTGCCTAGTGCTACAAGTCTGACCTTTCACAGTATCAAAAAAGAAAAAAAGGTAGAGAATGTAGGTTTATGCCACAAATAAACAAGCTACTAGTGAAACCAATGGGAATCAATGTTGGATGTATTTGGTTGGATGAGATCGTATTAGAAAACTGGCAGTGCCTTGGGAAGATTATAGTAATTCTTTTTACTTACAGAACCCATCTGGTGCCAGCAGCTGATGTGTAACCATAGAGAAGAAAAAGGTGACAGGTTTCTGAAACCTATCAGGTTTTGAGACAGAGTAGCAAAAACTCGAAGAACTGTGTCAGTCTGGTTTCCAGCGTTGCTGATGTAGATTTAGCTACAAGGTTACTATAATTTATAATTGAAGCTACTGTGAGCAAGAATTGACCTACCAGCTATAATGTGGAATCCGGGTGGGTTGAAAGAGTAGGCAACAAGGAGCTGCCGAGTGCTAGGCAGATACTTAATTTTTAGTAAACTATTTCTTGTGGACTTCTTAGAATATGTAGGTATGCTTTTAGTATAGTTTTAAATTTACTGTTTTTGAGCTTAAAAATGTTTAAATTGTGGTAAAATATACTTAACAAAATTGACCAGTTTATCCATTTTAAGTATACAATTCATTGGCATTAAGGACATTCACAATGTTGGACAACCATTACCACTATTTCCAGAACTTATTCATTTCCTAATTAGAAATGTATCCAACTGTTTAGTGTATCCATTAAACAGTTAACTCTCTGTTTCCCGACTCCCAGGTTGGGGTAACACCTATTTTCACTACCTCGTGTAAGGTTTTGCCTGTTCTTGGTACCTCATATGAGTGGAATCAAATAATATTTGTCTTTTTGTGTCTTCGTTTAGCAAAATGTTTTCAAGGTCTATACTGTGGCTTGTGTCAGAACTTCACTCCTTTTTAAGGCTGAATAATATTCCATTGTATGTTTGTAGCACATCTCGTTTATCCACTCATCCACTGGTGGACACTTGGGATTATCTGGAAATAAGTTGTTGTAGACATCATAGTACTTTATTTCCTAAATTCTTTGGCATGTTTCCCTTAAAGGATACTCTTTTATATGACCACAATATTATTATCAACCCTGATAAAATTAATAGTAGTTTCATATTACTATTCCATATTTTCAAAGTTATTGGATATTAGATACCTGTTGCTGAGCAACAGGGCCATTGTAGTTTGGGTTAGAAGGTATCTAGGATAGTAAAGACCTGATAGTCTTGGTGATTGAACTGGAACTTTTATTTGTACATATTTTCTGCACAAATTTGTAAATCAATGTATTTGTGTGTTTAAAACTTTAAATTTATAGGGAACTCGCTGGTAGTTAGGACCCCACGCTTTCACTACTGAGAACCTGGGTTCGATCCCTGCTAAGGGGACTAAGATCCTGCAAGCCGCACGGCGAGGCCAAAAAAAACCCTTCAAATTTATAAAACTCATTTTCCTAAGGAATGAGTTTTTGCAAGACTGTTTAGCTCATTTTCCTTACTGCAAATATTCCCTCCTGCAATCTGGAATGAACTGCTTTGAGGAAGGTTGAATCGTATTGTAGCAATTCAGGATGTATAGGGGAGAACACAGTGAATAAAACCAGGAATGGAAGGCTTCCTATAGTCAGCATGTCTCAAGGCCAGGGCTGTGCTTTCCTGACTGCTATTTGGTCTTCTTTTAAATAAAGGAAATTGGTGTGTGTGAAGGGGTGTGGGTTGGGGAGTAGGTACAGTTGTTTTCCTCCTAAATTCTAGGTTGCTGAATTAGAGAATATACTCAAGAGTCAAATGCTATTCATTCATTCTGAATTCAGAGCCAACTTTTACAAACTTTCAGTTTTCTTTTCTGCTTTATTTGACATGGATAAGGCTATAAAAAACTGGGAGTCACTGAATCCCAAGGGAATTAGTTTTTTCAGCCCAGGAAACACACTTGAAAGAAAGGACCAGTAAGTAACTAGGTCCTTTGACTACCACGCCGAATGACTGAACTGGATAGAGATCTTGGGAACCCCTTTGGAAGTGATCCCTGCAATCCATTTGCTTATAAGCACCTCTTCTACAAAAAGGGCTTCAATTTTGCAGTGATAGGTGTAGAATTTGTTTTGAGGTTCTGTCTATACTCTCCACTTAAACAGAAATAAACTAATAGAAGTTATCTTAGATGTGGATGCTGAGAGGAGAGTGTTATAGTTGTCCCAGCTTTTATCTCTGGTTTCCTGGTAGCAACCTGTATTGATAAGACATGAATGCTCTGCTCTTCTTTAGCATTCCTGGGAGATGGTTGGGAAGAAGAAAGGAGTCTCAGGACAGAAGGACGGTGGCCAAACGGAATCCAATGAGGAAGGCAAAGAAAATCGAGACCGGGACAGAGACTATAGTCGGCGACGTGGTGGGCCACCAAGACGGGGGAGAGGTGCCAGCCGCGGACGAGAGTGTATGCATGGGGCTTTAACAAAACCAGTTGTGGGTTAGTAATGTCTAGACTTGAGGGATGTCAGGGCCCTGCGAGGCTGGATCTAGTAACCATTATATCATCCTTTTGATTTTTCTTAAAATCATCTGTTCTGAGACCTTGGCATTTCTTGCATGTAGCCTTTTCTAGCAACAGCTCCCAGTTTAGCATGAAGTTACCTTGTAGCCGTTTGTAAAATTGTTTGACTAGTAACCATTCCCTTAGTAACCATCACGTTCCATCCTTCCAGCTCATTTTCTCTTCTTTGTTTTTGTCTCCCCACCACCATGTATACATACCATTTATGTACATACTTTCTATTCACTTTGCTCTGGCCATCTGTGGTGTTTTGTTTTGTTTTGTTTTGTTTTGTTTTTAAATTTCAGTTCGAGGTCAGGAAAATGGATTAGATGGCACCAAGAGTGGAGGGCCTTCTGGAAGAGGCACAGAAAGAGGCAGAAGAGGTCGTGGCCGAGGCAGAGGTGATCAGTTTGTTGGCGGGATGGATATTGGGGGCAAGCTACTCTTATTAGTTTAGTAGGGGTCTGCTTTATTTAAAACCAGACAAATTCACATGGACTCTGGATACCTTAATTGTTGAGGTGTCATGCAAATTCTAGAGATTACTGAGTGGGCAGTGGGAAGGAAGGTAGATGTCATTTCCTCTGCTCTTTATTGTTGCTATTATTGTATTTGCTTGAGGATCCAGCAGTTTGATCAGCAAAGGAACAACCTTGTCAATAATAATTGTCCTGCTGTGTTATATTAACTGATGTGCTACAGAGTGAGAGAAGGAATATCTGATGATGTCAACCATTTACTTTCCAAAGCTGCCTCAGTTGGCAAGGTGATTTTATATCAACTTCTAAAATATTTCTTTCTACCTCTTTTTCTCATTCTTTAGGTGGCTCTGGTAGGCGGGGAGGAAGGTTTTCTGCTCAAGGAATGGGGTAAGTTTCATTGATCCAGTGTTAAAGTCCTTAATTTTTATTTTTCCTTAAGCCTTACCATAATGTCTTAGCATGGTTAATATCCTGGTATCCTGAGGATAATAGGCAGCTATAACCAAAATGTGATCAGAAAGATTGCTGGACTATTTCATCAGGTGTGTGTAGGCATAGGGCTTATTTTTGGGAGATAAGCATTTACTACCTGGATTATTTTATCTCATAGCTTCATTTGAATACAGATACCTGCTATTTTCTCAAAATCTTCATGTGGATTTTATTGGTGTCCTAACCCAAAAGGGATAGTGGATATAAATTAAGATTATACCATGAAATTTTAGGTAAGCTGGTACGTGAGGAAAAGTAGACAGCTTATAGGCTTATAGAATGGGGCCGTGGTTGATCTGTACTAGGAAAGAGACAGTCAAGATTCTGATTGCCCTCCTTTTGAGTTAATTTTCTGGTGCTGCTTAGAGCTCAGAGACTCTTAAGCTTCTTCTTTTTTTTTTCCTCCCAGAACCTTTAACCCAGCTGATTATGCAGAGCCGGCCAATACTGATGATAACTATGGCAATAATAGCGGCAATACATGGAACAACACTGGCCACTTTGAACCAGATGATGGGACGAGTGAGTGACTTTTATTAGTTTCTTGTCTCTGGGAATCTAAGGAAATAATTTTTTTGAGGTTATATTAACAAAAAAGTGGAGTAGTTTTTGGCTGCTGAGTCAGAGAGAGAAAGGGGTGACAACTGAATTACAGTGTACTCTCTTCATTTACTATGTGCCCATGGGCACATTATACATGCTGTTTCACCTGATCTTCATTACTATTTTATGAAATAGACATTATTTATTGTCACTTTCCAGATGATAAGACTTAGACTGTAAGAGTGGTTATGAAATTTGCTAGTATTTGAACTCAGAATTTTTTGACTCTCAAAGCTCATGCTCTTTCCATTATACCATTAGCTCCAATTGTATTTCCTAGTGTTTCTGTTTGGCTACTTAGCTTTGCCTTTTGAAAAGATACCCAGAATTAATTAATCAAGTCACTACTTGTAAAGATGAATAGGGCCCAGAATCAAAGCCCACTGTCCAATTATTTGTTTCAGCATACAGAGATAGGAGTATCCTTTTCCCTTAATTTTTGGGAAATCTCAGTTTCTGGGCAAGAAGGAAATCTGGAGACTTTCTGCCTCTCTTTGTTGGATAGTCTTCTGGGTGTGGTAGAGTATTATGGGATTCGCTTTTTTTGTTAGCTGACTTTGATGCATATTTGGGTAGCGTATATATGTTTGAGGATATGTTAGGCTTGTGGGATACACCAAGATGTGTTTGGGAGTAAGAGATAACTTGTACTACTTTAAATAAGAACAGCCTCTTGGTTCCAGAGTACTTTCTTATGAGATCAGCTACCTCTTTCTGGCTGAGCCAGCACATGGAAAGCCTGAGACTTTTTTCCTCTTACAAAGTGGAGGAAGGGTTAATAGTAGAGCATGAAGTAGGCTCTTTGACTCCTTATCCAGTTAAATTTGCCTTACCCCCTTTCAAAGATCAGTTACCTTAATCCTGTGTCTTTAGGAAGGTCTTTGGCACAAATCACTTCTCATCTACTGCCCACAATATGCTGTACCTCAGGTCCTCAATGTTACTTGCTTTTTGTTCATCAAGCTATCTTATAAACTCATTTTTAATACAGATTTCTCATTGGTGGAGGCTAAAGTAGAGTTATTGGCAAGCTAGATATCTTTTTGAAGTCCCTTAACCATTTAGCTATGAAATATCCTTTTCTGTTTTAACTTACTATACTTTGGAGGCATTAGAACTGCTCTTCATTCATCTCTTGATGGCTTTGTAGAGCACTGGTAACAGTCTGAATAACAGATATGTTTCTGAGCTCTAGTTCGTTCTTGGGTATTTGGCTTTTTATCATTGGCAGAAAAGATAATAGAAGTCGAGGGATTTGTTTTTAGTTGTGGATAGAAAATCAGGCATGGAGTCCCAGTCCTAGATTGAAAGCCTTAGCTATTTTCAACAAGAATCTGGTTGGGAAAAGAGAGAGGGAAGGAATAGGTGTGTGTTTATTTATACCGAGTAGAGAATAGCAGATTTGGGAGGCTAGAATCAGAAATTTTTTTTTTTTTTTTTTTTTTTTTTTTTTGCTGTACGCGGGCCTCTCACTGCTGTGGCCTCTCCCGTTGCGGAGCACAGGCTCCGGACACACAGGCTCCGCGGCCATGGCTCGCGGGCCCAGCCGCTGCGCGGCATGTGGGATCTTCCGGGATAGGGGCACGAACCCGTGTCCCCTGCATCGGCAGGCGGACTCTCAACCACTGCGCCACCAGGGAAGCCCTAGAATCAGAAATTTTTGATTTGTGGCTGAATGAAAAATTATGTGAATCGCTGCTGTCATCTTGTTAGTGTGAAAGTGTTGAGTATAGTTTCATGCATTCCCTTCAAGTTTCATGATTTGAACTTACCTTCATGCATGATCTCTTTTTGTGTTTTCATGATAGTAAATTACAAATTCCCTTTTTAATTTAAAAAGAGACTCAAATCTACCCTTAAAATATCCACAGGTACAGTGGGAATTGTGTGTTGGGGGCAAACATTCTCATTCACAAGCAAAATTTCACTGGTTGTTTTTTCTTTTCTTTTCTTTTTTGTTTCAGGACTTGATTTCATTGGGGTTGAGGGGTCAAATTATCCCCGAAAATTTGAGACTGCTCCTGGTATGATACATCCAGGCGCCTAACTGCCCCGGATATTTAATAGATTTTTATGAGCTGAAATATCTGTGGATATGTCATTTTTCTGTCTTCTTGGTTTTTATTTTTCTGCTTTTTTCTCTCATATTCTGTGCCTGTTTTTCCTCCTTAAAAAAATTAGTTTATTTAATGAATATTTAACATTTACATTGTCTGTGCTTTTTGCTGATGGAATGGAAGCCCTAATCTTTTGTTCAGAGCATTTGCACTCTTTCTGCACCTTAATGCTTCCTCAGTGTAGTCCTTTTCCTTAGCCAAGACCATATGTCCTATATAGGAAGGTGTCAAGTAGCTGTCTACAGTCTTCCTTTCCATTCCAGATGCAGTCGCCAGAGTGCAGGGGCAAAAAAATTCTTGCATTGAGAGATGGCCTCTCAGTAGTAAAAAACTTCTTAGATCACTTCCAATTCTAGGATTGTGTGTATGTGTTAACCCAGATTTTGGATTCCAGTTAGCCAGGGTGGGATGGTTGTCAATGGGGAGGAAAAATGCCATCACTAGAGAGGGAGAGAAGAGTGTGGTTTGTAACTTGTCTAAACTGAGATTGGACTTTAGTTTGATTTGGAGAACATTGTCATTATTAAGTGGTTTGGAATTTCCCTGGCACAGTTTTTTTTTTTTTTTTTTTTTTTTTTTTTAAGAGTATCTAGATCTCTCTTTTTTTTTTTTTAATTATTTATTTATTTATTTATTTATTCATTTATTTATGGCTGTGTTGGGTCTTCGTTTCTGTGTGAGGGCTTTCTCTAGTTGCGGCAAGTGGGGGCCACTCCTCATCACGGTGCGCGGGCCTCTCACTATCGTGGCCTCTCATTGCGGAGCACAGGCTCCAGGCGCGCAGGCTCAGTATTTGTGGCTCACGGGGCTAGTTGCTCCACGGCATGTGGGATCTTCCCAGACCAGGGCTCGAACCCGTGTCCCCTGCATTGGCAGGCAGATTCTCAACCACTGCGCCACCAGGGAAGCCCCCTGGCACAGTTTTAACATTGTCCTGGGAGAGGCATTGCACTGAACATATTTTTCTGTAGGAAATAGGATTTTTCATTATTAAATGTTTTAAGAGAATTTCAGACGGGTTTTGTAGGTGTTAGAATATTTCTCTTCAGTGACAGTGAAATCTGAATGCCACGCCTTCATTCTTTCATTCTTGTAAGACGTTTTCTCCATTTGGAGAGAATGTTTTAAGAATTATTAAATATATACTGTTATTCTAGAGAAGAAAATAAGGCGTTTTCTGGTCCTTGCTACACAGAGGTTCCTGTGTCTTAGTGTGGTTCTTTGGTTGAAGGGAAGAATTTTAGGTCTCATAGAAACTCACCTATACTCCTTAAAAAATGGCAGGTTCCTTTTCTGAGGATATGCGTATACGTGAAGCAAAACAGGGGAATGTGCAAGGTGGTTTGATTATTTATGGACCTCTCCTACGGAAACTGTGTCCCTTCATTTTCTGTGCCATGACCTCAGCAGGTCAGATTTTGTGTTTTGTATAGTTAGGACCAGTAAGGTAACTATTACACATATTTGATTTTTCAATCTCATCTCGTGTCTTCTGAAAAGAACAGATCCATTGGGGTTTCTTATAGTTAAATCAATACGATCTGTAAACTTGACTTCTGCTGAGTATGCATTTTTAAATTTAATTTAATTTTTGGCTGCGTTGGGTCTTCGTTACTGCGCATGGGCTTTTCTCTGGTTGCGGAGAGCAGGGCCACTCTTTATTGCAGTGCACAGGCTTCTCATTGCGGTGGCTTCTCTTGTTGTGGAGCATGGGCTTTAGGCACGTGGGCTTCAGTAGTTGTGGCACACAGGCTCAGTAGTTGTGGCACATGGGCTCTACAGCACAGGCTCAGTAGTTGTGGCGCACAGGCTTAGTTGCTCCACGGCATGTGGGATCTTCCCGGATCAGGGATTGAACCCGTGTCCCCTGCATTGGCAGGCGGATTCTTAACCACTGCGCCACCAGGAAAGCCCTGAGTATGCATTTTTAAATTCAGTTCCCATAGCAGGTAGGTGTCAGTGCTGTCAGTTTGGATTTCAAGCCTTTCCTTCTTCACTGCCCTTTAACTATAATGTGACAACCATTTGTGTTCCTCTGCCCCTGC
Source organism: Mesoplodon bidens (assembly GCF_964165515.1). Classification (NCBI taxonomy): domain Eukaryota; kingdom Metazoa; phylum Chordata; class Mammalia; order Artiodactyla; family Ziphiidae; genus Mesoplodon; species Mesoplodon bidens. The sequence goes on along the minus strand of NC_138177.1, from coordinate 74,099,989 downwards.
TACCATCTTTCTTCGGACTGCCTGCAGTATTGTCTTATACCAAATAAGTATAGCTTGCATGTTTCAGTTTAAATTGTCTGCTGCCATTTCACTGAACGGACTACTAAGTCAGAGAACTTGAAGGCCCTTAAGAGATTGCTTGGAGCATTGGGTCCATTGGAGTCTTGCTCTCTCTTGCATTTTCTCTCTCTTTCTTACTGTCTGGCTCTCTTTCCTATTATAACAAGAACTGAAAGTAGCTGTGAAATCATAATCTTATTAAAACCCTGGTTGTTTTGAGGTATCCCTTTCTAAAAAGTCTTTTCCTCCCTCTGAAGCCCAAGAATCCCTTCTGATTACTAAATTCTGGTTACACTTTTGGCTGCCAAAAGTTTAATACATCCGTATTTTCTGCCTGTGCTTTGTACTGGTACTTAAAATTACTTCATTGTTTTTCCTTTATTCCCAGGTGCATGGAGGACTGCAACAGAGGAGTGGGGAACTGAAGATTGGAATGAAGATGTAGGTATTCCCAGGTCATTCCTCATTAGTACCTTCTATCCCTAAGTGGTGTTTAGGGATAGAAAATGGGTATGTTTCTACCCCTCAAAATTCACCCTTAAGATTCTGACCCAAAACTTTTACATCCAAAATAGTGTTCTGAGCCAGAACATTTCACATATGTTATATGAAGGAGACTGGGCATGAACAGGACTCTGTGGAACCAGACTATGGAAAGGGCAAGTGCACTTGTGTAAGTCCAATATCTGATTGTCGGATTTATCCCAGGAAGAGATGGTGGTTGGGTAGGGCACTAGAAATGGAGTTAGGCAGGTAGTGCATTGAGTAACAGCTTCTGGTGGCACATGACTTTCCTTGGAGCAAATCAGTTATTTGGTTCACATTCAGGCATTGGTGTATGGTCCTGTAAATTGGCTTAGAGGTGGGTACAGATGAGAGTTACAGTACCAAGTTCTTAAGTTTACAGTCTGGTTGACTCTGGGACCCCTTTTGTTTTTGTACTAAGAGCCCAACGTGGTGATTGTAATTGAGATGAACATGTAGGTTTGGCTGTCTTCCAGATTGACTAAACTAGGAAACCTCATAGATGGGTGGCACATAAACAAGCTATATGAATTCGCTGGAGTAGTACCTGAGTAAAAGAATTTTCCTGATCCCTGGTCACAGTCAAGCTTTTGCTGTGAATTACAGTTTCCCGTGATCATGGATGTACCTTCCTGTACTTGTATTTATTCAGTCAAGACAGAATATGATAAGAGGAAATGATGTGTCAAACTGTTTTGGTTTTCAGGCCTGAGTTTTAAAATTCTGGATGTATCAGCATCAGAGGGTGATTCTTTGCTATTGTAGCAGAGCTAGACTGCTTTGTGAATACTTTCTAAGATTTGGCTTGTCTGCTTAACCACCGCTTTCACTGCCGAGGGCCGGGGTTCAATTCCTGGTCGGGGAACTAAGATCCCAGAAGACCAGGCAGCATGCCGCCCCCCCTCAAAAAAAATCAACTTGAATAGTAGGAAGATTTATTCCCTACAATTGTTTACCGAATTTTAGTGTTTTATAGTGGAGAGACTAGGTGTAACAAAGTCAGTTTTAAGGCAAAAAATGCCTTTAAAAAAATATATGTATTTATTTATTTATTTGGTTGCACCAGGTCTTAGTTGTGGCAGGCGGGCTCCTTAGTCGCGGTTCCAGGGTTCCTTTAGTTGCGGCTCGCCAGCTCCTTAGTTGTGGCATGCATGTGGGGTCTAGTTCCCTGACCAGTGATCGAACCCAGGCCCCCTGTATTGGGAGCACGGAGTCTTATCCACTGCGCCACCAGGGAAGTCCCCAAAAAATGCATGTTAAAATTATTTTTCCATATATCGACTCATCAGCACTTGGGCCCTTACTGCTCAAAAGCCAAGAATTAACTTATATGTGTCTTTATCTTGGCTGTGATCTTCCTTTCTTTGAGAGGAGTAGTGGAAGATAAAGTATGGTTTGGATTGAGGTAGAAGTTGGGAGCTGTATCGGGAAAATATGAAGGTGCTTTCTCTGTTTTTCTGTCTAGCATATTCACCTTCCTGTAAGTTCAGCGCATATTATGTGACTCCACTAGATTGTATTGGGTTTCTTGATGCTACCCCCCCTTTAATAAAACCACTGTGCATAGATAGAAGGGGCTTAAAGGTCAGTCCATTCAGGATTCCTTAAGAGTAGATAGTTCTCTCTTCAAAGGGTTTTCCCCTTTTTCTTGATGTTGAATTCCCCTTAACCTGTGCCAGGTTTCTGACTGAAACTTACCTAACACTAGGAGTGACTAATTCCTCTGTTTTCCAGCTTTCTGAGACCAAGATCTTCACTGCCTCTAATGTGTCATCAGTGCCTCTGCCTGCGGAGAATGTGACAATCACTGCTGGTCAGAGGCAAGTGTGTGGTATAATTTAGTATCTTTTCCCAAGGGTATCTGCTAAGTTAGTTGTAAGGAAGAATGGCACTGGACCTCTACAGACTCCCATGGTGTCGGTAATAATGATAACCAAATCACATTAGGGTCCTATAAAGTTGATTGGTAGATTTGTAAGAGTTGATATTAGTAATCTACTGAATGGAAATCCATATATTACAATTTTAAAGCTAACTCTCCCCCAAATAGCCCTTTAATACATAGGTCAGCCTTGTCAGCATCACAGGTATTGATTAAAACTTAGAACTTAGAACTTGTAGTAAGTCAGGTAAAGAGAAGCTGAAAGTGGAAAGTTTTCATTTATTTCTGAATTTGCAGAACTGTTCAGTAGTTTCTTCTCTTGCTTAATAATTATGATCTTTGCTTAGCCCACTGAGTATGGTGATAATTTTTTTCCCTAGGATCTGGCTTATGAAATTTTTAGAATTTGAACATAGGTATTGGGGTCAGTAGAGGGAGATAACACTTGTCAGGGAATATTTTTATCCCCTGAAAGACTCTTGGATTATTTCTAGACCTGGGTATGATAGCTGTTGATTCAGAATGTCCTAAAGAGAAGTGCAATAGGAATAGGATGTTCAGGATGTCATTACCAGAGGTAATGTGTTTCTTGTTTTCATACATCTTTGTTGGAGTATAATTGCTTCACAATGCTGTTAGTTTTTGTTGTACAACAAAGTGAATCAGCCATATGCATACATATATCTCCATATCTCCTCCCTCTTGTGTTTCCCTCCCACCCTCCCTATTCCACCCCTCCAGGTCATCGCAAAGCACCGAGCTGATCTCCCTGTGCTATGCTGCTGCCCCACTAGCTATCTATTTTACATTTAGTAGGTGTATATATGTCGATGCTACTCTCACTTCGCCCCAGCTTCCCCCTTCCCCTCCCCCGTGTCCTCAAGTCCATTCTCTATGTCTATGTCTTTATTCCTGCCCTGCTACTAGGTTCATCAGTACCATTTTTTTTAGATTCCATAAATATGCGTTACCATACGGTATTTGTTTTTCTCTTTCTGACTTACTGCACTCTGT